>NC_136261.1:12923053-13500882 GCF_964187855.1 Myxine glutinosa | reverse complement strand
TTCGCAATCGAGCACCTTGCGACATCACAGCAGAGTGCACACGGGAGAACGTCCTTTCAATTGCTCGATTTGTATCAAATCGTTTTCCTTCTCGAGCGCTTTGAAGCGTCACATGAGAATCCACACCGGAGAGAAGCCGTACGAATGTACCGTTTGCAGCAAGTCGTTTTTGCACCAGTACGCGTTGAAAAAGCACATGAAAACGCACACTGGAGAAAGGCCTTACACGTGCACAGTGTGCCAAAAGTCATTGTCGGAATCGAGCGTTCTGAAACATCACTTTAGAATTCACACGGGAGAAAGGCCCTACAAATGCACCATTTGCGACAAGGCGTTCTCGCACTCAAATAACCTGAAAATCCACGTTCGAGTTCACACGGGAGAGAGGCCCTACAAGTGCACGGTTTGCGACAAATCGTTCTCACAATTGAATGCTTTGAAATGTCACCACAGAGTTCACACTGGAGACAGGCCATACAAGTGCACGGTTTGCAGCAGGGAATTCTCATTATTAAATACTTTGCAGGTTCACACAAGAGTTCATACAGGAGAGAGGCCGTACCAGTGTAGAGTCTGTGACAAGGCGTTCTCACAGTCGAGTAGTTTGAAAGGTCACATCATGGTTCACGCAAAATAGTGGGAAAGGAAGAGAAAATATATGCATGAATGACCTCCGAACTGTTTCATACCAAATGACAGAAAATTTGTATGACTTTAAGGACATCCCCACAACCACAACAACAAAAAAATGGTATTGACAATTTTACTAAATAATTAATGTATCAATAATCAAATTGATCATTGTGTACTAGTGTGGTAATCCATAAGGGAAATTGGAATGAAAAAAACAAACATTTAAATTCAGGTATAAAAGAAGGCCTCTGAATAATCCACCACTGATAAATGTACAAAATGACGACGTAAGAAGAATCCACTTGAAAATATGAGTGATTATTGTGAGTGGTAAAGCAGTGTGCTGCACCAGCGTTCCATTGCAGCCGTAGAGTGATAAATTAGTCAAAGAGAGAAGGAAAATAAGAGACCTGAAAACGATCCACAAAATATTTTCTGGATATCATTGCGTACGAGTAACTGTACACTGATGTGTTGCGTTTGTAATGACTGAAGCGAACCACCCAGAAATAGTGATACGCCTCATGATCTTTTGGCCTTCCCTTTTAGTGTTTTCTTGTAAAAAGCATAGACAAAATTAACAACAATCCTATAAAAAAATAAAACCTGATTAAAAAAATTCAGTTTAAGAAATGGCAACTCGGTCCCGTCCAATTTTGTGAAATATCAGGGAAGGTAATATTTAGAGAGGATTGAAGAACTAGGCTTGTCGGTGATGGCTAGTGTCGATCTACGTTGGGACGGGTAGAACAGTGCATGGAATAAACGGTTGATCTAGGTATGCTAACTGCCATGGGAAGCAGATAGTAGAAAATTCGACGTTTCAGGCGTTAACGCTTTAGCGCCCATGACGTCAGCTTCCTGCTTCCTTACTTTCACACCCCAAGAACAATGTTCTATTGATTTCATCCACAATTTTAGATGCCGAATTTATTTTATTTTCATTGTGGATGTATGAAAGAAACTCAGTGATCCAAACAATGAATTTACGATTTCACACCGTAAGTATTGAACATATGTAGCAATTCTTTCTGGATTACCCGTTGTCCTAGAATTCTACGTCTTGTGCAACTGGCAAAATAATATTGTTGGTGTAAAGCCACTTTCATTGTAAATAAGGCAAACGTCAAAACAGTCCCTTCCCACACTATAGTTTAGGAAGTGTTAAAACAATTTTGCATGTGTCCCCTTCCAATGTGCAGTTGTGTATCACGTGATCAAAACATAACCGTTTTTCGATGAAGACTCGTGTAATTGCGATTGCTCTCAACAGATAAGAATGTAAAGTGGCAAACAAAAACGTGATGATTCAGGAGATAAATACTTGCATCACTTGTCGATGTATTTATTAAATAATGCAAAAAGGCTCGTTTATGCATGTGCTGCCCCGTAATCTGTCCAGAAACATACACATTTTGGCACGTGCTTGGATTCACACGTTTGTCGGAATTTGACTTTTTTTGCCCCCCCCCCCCCCCTCCTCCCTCCCCCACTCTAATCCGCCACCTCCTCCCCATCTTCATGTATAAGTTGACATGCATTATTGAACAAATGACAGGGGACACTGACTTCTCAAATTATTCCAAATGGCTGTAGTTTTTTGGACTTTGATCATTATCATCATGTCCTTGTCATCCATGTCCCATTATGTTGGGCTTGGCGGTTCATACGAGGATGTAGGATTGATGCAACATTTCACGTATCGGCTGACCAAGCCTGATATTTGACTGAAAACTCCACTCTGCACATCCTCAGAAATTGAACCGACACCAGTGAACAAGGCCTTTATCTACCAACCCTCGCTGACTTGGATTATCACTGAACAATAATATAAAACAATCCCATATAAATGTAGCACTCCAATGTCAAAATGAGCTATTGCATATTCGATGAAGTTCCCAGAAACATATAACCTGGGGGAAAAAGAGAAAATGGATTATTGGCAGAAGGCATCGGGCCAATCCTAGATTTTTCAACAAATGACACCAGGGCGTCAAAATGCAATACGGCAGGCCTCAGGAGCTACAGTACATCAGCACAGGATGGGGTGCCCTTCCATTTCCATCTTGACGAATCACTGCCATGTCTGCTCAGTATATACAATGTCTTTATTCTTTCAGATTGCGTTCAAATCGGTCATCGTTTAAAAAAGACAATTGCTTTGACTATGGAGGACACCCTCCAGGTAGGTGACCTCACTACTAAAACTTCAAAAGTCTGCATCAGTCAAGGGAATGCATGGAAAGTGTGATTTGCTAAAGTATGATATGACAGCTCTGTCATGAGTAAAAGCTGCTGGAGTTGAACGTTGAGTACGTGAAAAGAGAACCACACTGCAGCGCAGATTAGCTGCAACATGAACACTGGTGCATATAGATCACATGTAAGTATCTGCCAAGGAAAAAAAAAGCAGAAAGTGGCAAAACACCAGTCAATGGGTTCTCAAAAGCACTGACACGTGCAGACATGAAAAGTTGGGAGGATTATTTGCTACGAGATCTCACGTGAGGGATATCTGCCAGAAGGAATGACAAAATCTGCTGTGAGAAGACTGTTCAAAAGAGGCGATTGTACAAAATGAAGGATCACAAAAGGAAGGAGTAAATTTTGGTGCACCAGAAGGATCCACACTGAAATACCAGCTGAAGTTCAGCAACTGACGATACCTTATTGGAGGATCAAGTCTCCGATGTAAATTTTACCATTGCTTCCTCTTCAGGCTTTCCAAAAGCAAATGCAAAATGGAAAGCTGCCTCCTGGATTTGGTCAGAACTACAATGGGGCCCAACAACTTCTCAGGCAACGTTTTCAAACTTCAAATCACACATAGTGTACCATGGAAGACTCGGCAAACATTTAATGGCCTGAGTAACAGAATGATGATAACCACAAAGGAAAGAAGAAGATGACATTGAGTGGTGTGGTTTCTCATTGAGAATAAAAATGACCTTCCAAGGGATATTACCTCTGGGAGTGAGACCCAATTACATCACAAACATCGAACAACATCACCAAAATGAAGGGCGGATGGGGTGTAGGGCCGATGCCAATTTCCAATGTGACGGACCTTATTTTTACTGCAGTCCAAAGGTTTTCTGAGAGTTGTCCTACATTAGTATGGCGAATACCATGACAGAGAAGAGGGTAACGAAAATGGCTATGTCTTGCGTGCACAAGATGTGGAAACTGTTACCACAATTTGAAATATGCAGGCCAACATTGTAGCCGGTGCAGAGCAACTATCCCGCAGAGCGAAGTTTGAAAATATCTTGGAACTCAGACGATGATGGGGCGATGAACATATCTTAGCAGATATGGAAGTTGCAGACCCACGTGAGGGGGGGACAGGCCAAGTCAAAGAAAGTGCTGAAGAAGAAGACGGGGAAAGTGTGGAAACTGATTGAAGATATGTAATTGCAATTCTTGACCTCTCAAAGTATCTTTTTGTTGCAGGATGGCAGCAAGAAATGTACAATACCATAACAAAACCCGTTACCTGAAAAACAGGCGGTGTTTTGGACTTTGCCAAAAAGCACAATGCAGCACACTAGGAAATGCTGTCCGCCCCATTGGGCAACGCAACAGGTAACGATTCTTCTTGCTGTAACATCGTGTTGCTGTGAACAGCATCAAAGCATGATGTTAATTTTTGAAGATCGGAATCGTGATACTCATGCTGTACAACAATATAGGGTGATGACTGCGATTCATCTAAGGGACTGGAGGTGCCTTCATTTAGAGAAAATCATATTGTAATTCACAGATGGCTGTCGTGCCCAAAACAAAAGTACTGTTTTCCAATTGTCATTTTTCCATTTGAGACTTCAGCCTGAAATTGGAACATTACCTTTTCGGTTCAAGAAAGAAACAGGCCTTTGATTGAATGTCCAGAGTCATGAAGGCAACTGTTGGATGTGCAGTGACGTAAAGACAGGTCCTTCTCAACGAGACCGAGGACATGTAAGAAGTTCTTCAATAGAACACTTCAGTGGGCAGAGACGAGTGTTATGCTTTATTAACAGAGACGGAACAAACATCTGTGAAAATGCCGTTTCACATAAGATGCCTTCACGGCATCAATGCAGTTCAACCTGGGTTGGCAGATGTCACAATGTTGGGCTCTTTCAGCCAGGCTTGTATAGAAGGTGTTGATGGGTGGAAGAATTTTGCAGCGTCATGCCATCAAGATGGGCCCAGGAACTACCAACACTTGAACATGCTCTTGCACTGATGGCATTACTTGTCCTGCCAGACATTATGAGGAGGAAAATATTGAAGATACTTGGGATAACATCACCACAGAAGGTAAGATGGTAAACATGCTGAATACACATTCAGGTTTTAAATTTTTATTGTATTTAAAAAAAAACATTTTTCTACATTGACCAAAAGCTTATGGAAGAACTTGTATACAATAGACAGGACTAAGAGATATATATATATATATTGTTACAGACGTGGCTTGGATGTTATTTACCGAGCGGTTTATTGGTATGACCACGTCTGCACAAGTTACCCGATTGTGCCCGAACGTTGACTAGTCGCGCTATGCTGGCTCAATAAGAAAAAGAAGACACCCGGCTGGATTACAATAACACAATACGACACCAGGGGTTCAGTTCTCAAGACCTCCGGAGGAGGTTATATTAAGGCGGAAGGTTAGATTACAACTACAAGAGGGACAGCATAGAAAGACAAGCACTTAGACACACTCTTATATTAACCCCGGACAGACGACAGGTAAACGGGACAAGGCTGACTCACACGGGGGTTGATGGAAAGGACAGGCGGGTAGCGATGGCTCCAGGTGCACCTGGGCTCAAAGGTCAGAATCGACTCGGTCCGGTCCAGAGATGCGGGGAGGTCGCAGCGCTCGGATGGCGTCTTGTCTGCTCAAGCTGGGGCGCATCTGACTCAGCGCTCGCAGGTGGCTTTCCTTCTCCAAGCTGGGTGCGCATCTGACTCAGCGCTCGCAGGTGGCTTTCCTTCTCCAAGCTGGGTGCGCATCTCTCGTCACATCCGGCGCGGGGCCGCGTATATCCGGCGGGGAGTCGCGTATATCCGGCGGGGAGTGACACGCCCTCGGCTCGTTAGCTCCGCCTCGTGGAATCGGCACGTTGCTTCTCATTGGGTGCGTGCGGGGGGTTTACCAGGCTCCGCCCTTGACGAGGAGCTGACAAGGAGCCCCTTCGTGGTAACCCCGTGGAGCGCATGGTCTGGAGCTAATCGAGCCGGTGTGAGGACGCATCCTCCCCCGCTCCGCCGCCATCTCCTCTGTTGTTGTTGTAATTGTTGGGGAAGAAGATGGAAGGAGGTATGGGAAAGGTCCTAAACTCACTACTGATGCCATATAATCACATTCTGGTGCAACGAAGAGTCATAATTAATGGAGACGAGGCCTTAACTGACATAGAATAAGAATAACTAGGAAGATGTCCGAAAGTTGTCTACGTGTGGTGCGGTGGACCTGGGCACGACATTTAATGGGGGAATAAGGGGAAGGTCGGCTCTACTGATTGTTATTTACATGCAATGGGACTAGGGAATGGGGGATCGGGGAAAGTTGGGGAGTATTGGAGAAAATAGGGGAATATTTACAAGCGGATATGGAGGCCAAATTCCATATTCGCAACATTGCACCCTTCTCTACCCTCGGGGCGTCCCGACCCGATAAATTTTTACCTACTTTAGTGTGGCACGCAATGTAGTTCCCTCTACTATTAACTCTACCCTGAGTGCGACAGTTTTACAGATATTCACAAATGAGTAAATATGTCCCCCTGCGACGTTGCACCCTTCTCCTCACAGAAACACACCCACAGGATAACCGAATCCGGAAAGAATTCTCAAACTAAACATACAGCCGGTAGGGAGCATTATTTACAAGACTACGCTGCTATTTACACTACGATCCAGGACCTGTTTTTGGAGGAACACATGCAGATGTTATGCATAGAGAGAGAGCGCGCTTGCCAACATCGATACACCAACCCACGAGTGCTCTGTGGCCGACGGCCTTTAATAACGTGCAGAGCACCCTTTCCGAGCATCAACAGCACCACCCCACCACCAATCGGTGCAGTCACCATTGTTCAATGATTAAAAATAAATGCGACAACCCCTAACCCTGCAGGTGTCTCTTGCTCTTCTTGTGGTGCACTTGGTGTCAACTAAAAGTGGTTCACCTGTATGGCATAGGTGCCACGTTGACCCATAGGTCCATCCCCGGGTGGTGCTTGGCCGCAAACGAACTGCGGTCCATTGTGGGTGGCCACAAACATTGCGGTCCATATGGTGTATCGATCCCGGCAGCAAACAGCGAAAGTGCAGGCCCACAACTGCGCAGCCAGCACCTCTCTCTCCTCTCTCTCTACCCCAAAGCCAGATCCTCGGAGGTGGGAGACAAAAGAAGCAGACAAGTGAGTAAGGTGGTAAGGGCGCAAAAGTGCACGCAATGTAAGGTGATGCACACTGGGGGCACATGGGAACCAGGTGAGACAGGTACGTTCCTATCGTACGCCCCCCCCCCCCCCACCAGGTAACCTACATGGCCCCTCCCTTACCCCTTACTGTATCCACACAACACAACACTACCCATAAACATCTACTTTACAAATCAACAAACATCCCTACTGTCTTCCCCGTTCCTCCCATATACCAAATTCGTCTTCTCTCCCTCCTAACCAATCAAATTTGCCATTTTCAACTCTCATCAAAATTTGCCATCTCCAACTCAACATCAAAATTTGCCATCACCAATTCATCATCAGTCCCTCCTAGGGAGGGAGAGATGGAATCACCCCAATGTCTCATCCACGTCGTGATGCGTCTCACAAATCCAACAGCAATTCTCATTTCTGCAACACAAACAAAGAAAACACAGGTGTGGAGTCATCATCATCACCACAGGTAAGTGGCTGCGTATGGTGCGACAGGTTCATCAATCCTAACTATTTCCTAAGTGACTTTAACAACTTTACACTACCCGGGGTCTTCCTCCGGCCAAACCATTGGCCCTCTTACACTATGGGTTCTAAAAACCAATTCCCATTGGCCAACTGTGGTGCTCTTCAATTTGGGGTCTCACTCCCCCGATTCATCTCCCGGTGCCCTCGCACAATTTCTGGGCTGCGGCGTGTACCTCTCCCAGTGGGTCTACCCACCTGCACACCTCCACCACTGCAGTTGCCTCCGAGCTTACCTGCTCCTCACCCTAACCTAACTACCAGGGGAAGGCCCTCTGGCTCTCTCCCCACTCCGTGCCCTCTCTGGCACTGGGCTGCCCGATCCACACCCGGGATCCTCAGGCACCCACTCACAACTACCGGCTCCCAGAGCCCACCTGCGGCCTCACCTGGCCGACATCCTCACAGTGGTGGAGTGCCCAACCAACTACACACACTAACAGGCTACACGCCCAGCCATTTCCACAACACTAATGCACCCATCCACAACACCATTCTGCAACCGCACCACAAATGCCAATATCCAACCACAATTTACCTGCACCCTCTACCTAACACTTACACTACCCGCCCCGGGTGCTCGTGAAAGGGGTCCACTCTTCCCCCATCCACACCTTCGCACCATGCACACCACTCCGTACCACTCACTCCAACTCTCTCCACACACCTGTACCTGCACACCTGTGCTCTCACACCTGGTGCCACCTGCACCCTTCTCTCCCCAAGCGCATTCGCGCTGATCCACACACTCACTACTCATACACTGCTCCACACACCTGTCCAGTTGCACACCTGTGCAATCACACCTGTTCAATTCTCACACACACACGGCATCATCTCAGCTAACTACTCCCTTCTGAAACTTGCGCTTCCCAGTCGTCCCTTTAAACTATTGCGCTCCCTCGTCATTATCATCCATACTAATCTACCTGCGTCCCCACTACAGGTATCAGTCACTAACTAAACTTAACGTTACCTAAGGTCATCTTCTCTAGATCCCTACACACAATATCCTAACCCACCCGGGCTAGTTTTCACTGCCATACACCCCATAAACCTAGTGCTCCTTTGCCCCCCATGGGAAGGATGGTGGATTTGCCATCCCACCACATCGGGGGTCTCTCACTACCAATTTTGCACATCAAATTTCAACAAATTAAAAATTTGCCAATCACTGCCCATCATCTGCCAATCACTACTGCCAATCCCTTGCCAATCATCAAATTTTGCTTTTCTCTAATTTTGGGTCCAAAACACTAACCTCATCACCCAGTCTACTCACTAATACCTCTCGGTGCGCCAATCCCTGTCCAAAGCCCGGCTTCGTAAAGCCAAGCAATGGATGCTGGTTGTTTTGTGCCAGCGGCTGGATGCGTCCGGCACTCGGTGCAGGGACGGGGGCTTACCCGGGCCGAGATCCCACGCATCACCTCGGCGTGGAGCCATCCAATGTCCCGATCTCGACCTGCCGGAATGCCTCAACAAAAGGTGGTCGCCATGACGACCCTTTCTATCGGGCTGCCAGCTCCGCCTAGTGGAGCCTGGACGCGGCCGTTCAAAGCGAGGCCCGGCACGCACCGAGGGCCTGCTTCGGCTAAAAGTCGCTCTAACCTCTAACCCGTGTAACGTCGATGCTTCACCTGGACGCTTACACCCCGCAGCCCGTTCCTTGCTCACACATCCAGCTGTGCCCATGCTCCTCGTACCGTTCCTTACACACCCAGGCACACCCATTCCACTCACAGCCTTGGTCACACACCTGACCACCGAACACTTTGGCACACATTCGTTGGTAGCACACCTCACCAAAACACCTCTTCGCGCCCCCTCCTCTGTCACCTCCTCTGTGACAATCACAGGTGTGCTCTCATTCGCACACCCAACCACGTGCCTCACTACCAATTCCAGCGTGCATTCCCACTCACGCTCTACCATTCCAGGTGTGCATCCTTCCATCCCAGGTGTACATCCTCGCTCACCTGTCACAACTAACTCACGCTCCATGTCACTCTCACTACTTTCACCTCCATTCCTGACAGAGCACTCACCCTTACTCTTGACAGCGCACTCTTTCCCCATGCACCTGTCCGTCACACACCTTTCTCGCGCACACTCCTGCGCACACTCTCCCGTCACACCCTCTGTAACACTCCCCACAGGTGGACACTCTTCCTTACTTCTGACAGCGCACTCTTTCCTCATGCACCTGTCCGTCACACACCTTTCTCGCGCACACTCCTGCGCACACTCTCCCGTCACACCCTCTGCAACACTCACCACACCGCGCTTCCACGTGCTCCCTCGCACACACGCTACGACCGACTCACTCTCGCCAGCACCCTCACTACTCCTTGGCACGCACTTTTTCCTCACACACCCCAGAGTCGGACTTTCTCGCACACCTCCTCTTTCGCACACCAGACCTGTCGCACACTTCACCAACGGCCTCTCACGAACACCCGGGTCCATCTCGACCCCCAAGCTCCTTAAATCCCCTGGCGCATCATACGCACGACCATATTGGTCACCACTTACACCGGGTCCTCTTCCTCTTCGCTTCTCCTCCATCACCTGCGAATCCCTCATCCGGTTAATGAGCACATCATCACGATCCAAACACAGACTTTGGACCAATTCTTTTATCTCCTCTTTTATCTCTTTCTTATCCCCTCTCCGTCGCTTCTTAATTTCACTCATCCCTTCTTCCACTTCTTCTAATTTGTGCTTCACCTCTTTTATTCCCCGGTACGTCTCCTCAAGCTCGTCCTCCAAGGCTACCTTGACCGTTTCCAGGTGCGTCCTCACCTGCCGGTCCTTCGTCTCCATTACCTCTATGACCTCGTCCAACCTCGTTGTCAGTCCCTCACGTACCATCTGACATTCCCTCTTCGTCGCTACCAAGTCATCTTTTAGTTCTTTCTGTGTCGCCTTTAAACCTCCTAATACCGCAGTGTTCCTTTGAACCTGCTCCACTAACTCCGTCTGTCCCACCGTCAGCTGCTCCACCTCCTGCGTCAGGTCCTCTATGCCCCCTTGTAACTTTACAGTCGCCTTTCTCACCTCCTTCTCCATGTGCTCCTTACAGTGCCTCACCTCCTCGCGCACTCCTCCGACCTCCTCACTCACTCCTCCTCTGATCTCCTCTCCCATCACTTGCATCTCCTGCCCAGATGCCACCCTCATCTGCTCCATTTCCTCCCTGTGAGCATCCAGTTTGGTTTCTACCCCCATTCTGACCCCCTCTATCTGCTGCTCCATTTGTTTAACTTCCCTTTCCGCTTGGTCCCTCATGTCCCTCAATTTGCCTTCCATACTGTTTTCTAACCCCTCTAACCCATTTTTCACTCCCTCTATCTGATTCTCCTGGGCAGCCATTCTATTTTCTACCCCCTCTAACCCCTTTTGCATCCCTTCCATTTGATTCTCTTGAGCGGCCATTCTGTTTTCTACCCCCGTTAACCCATTTTTCACTTCTTTTATCCCGTTGTCTAACCCCTCAAAATTATTGTCTAACTTCTCACTGGTACCCCTCGCTTCGTCCCTCATTACCCCCATTTGGTTTCCCATTACCCCCATTTGGCCCTCCATTCGCCCACTATCAACCCTCATTTGGCCCTCCAATCGCTCACCCTGAGCATCCATCCGGTTCCCCAATTGGTTACTCTGCAGTTTGAGGGACGCCTGCATTTGCGCCATAAATTGCTCCATGAGGACCTGCATCTGGGCCATCCCTCCCACTTGTGCAGCGGGTGCGGCCGCCGTAGCTATGTGCGAGGCGCCATTTCGCGCGTCTGCTACCCCCGCTGTTTCGCTCTCCTCATGTCCCTCATGTCCCTCAATTTGGTCCTGGACCGACCCTGCTTCACTCTCCCTAACCGGACCCCAGCCGTGTTGATCCGCCATAGCGCGACTTGCAAAATTCGAGTTTCGTAAAACAAATACAAATTTCGCCGTTATAATTTCGCGCGGGAAACGCGCTCCGGCTCGATTTTGTCGAGCGCAGTACGCGCTCCGAACCGATTTTCCCTCCCAAAATTTGGGCCTAACTAATTTAGTCCCGGGTTCGAATTCCACTCCTCGACACCAATTGTTACAGACGTGGCTTGGATGTTATTTACCGAGCGGTTTATTGGTATGACCACGTCTGCACAAGTTACCCGATTGTGCCCGAACGTTGACTAGTCGCGCTATGCTGGCTCAATAAGAAAAAGAAGACACCCGGCTGGATTACAATAACACAATACGACACCAGGGGTTCAGTTCTCAAGACCTCCGGAGGAGGTTATATTAAGGCGGAAGGTTAGATTACAACTACAAGAGGGACAGCATAGAAAGACAAGCACTTAGACACACTCTTATATTAACCCCGGACAGACGACAGGTAAACGGGACAAGGCTGACTCACACGGGGGTTGATGGAAAGGACAGGTGGGTAGCGATGGCTCCAGGTGCACCTGGGCTCAAAGGTCAGAATCGACTCGGTCCGGTCCAGAGATGCGGGGAGGTCGCAGCGCTCGGATGGCGTCTTGTCTGCTCAAGCTGGGGCGCATCTGACTCAGCGCTCGCAGGTGGCTTTCCTTCTCCAAGCTGGGTGCGCATCTGACTCAGCGCTCGCAGGTGGCTTTCCTTCTCCAAGCTGGGTGCGCATCTCTCGTCACATCCGGCGCGGGGCCGCGTATATCCGGCGGGGAGTCGCGTATATCCGGCGGGGAGTGACACGCCCTCGGCTCGTTAGCTCCGCCTCGTGGAATCGGCACGTTGCTTCTCATTGGGTGCGTGCGGGGGGTTTACCAGGCTCCGCCCTTGACGAGGAGCTGACAAGGAGCCCCTTCGTGGTAACCCCGTGGAGCGCATGGTCTGGAGCTAATCGAGCCGGTGTGAGGACGCATCCTCCCCCGCTCCGCCGCCATCTCCTCTGTTGTTGTTGTAATTGTTGGGGAAGAAGATGGAAGGAGGTATGGGAAAGGTCCTAAACTCACTACTGATGCCATATAATCACATTCTGGTGCAACGAAGAGTCATAATTAATGGAGACGAGGCCTTAACTGACATAGAATAAGAATAACTAGGAAGATGTCCGAAAGTTGTCTACGTGTGGTGCGGTGGACCTGGGCACGACATTTAATGGGGGAATAAGGGGAAGGTCGGCTCTACTGATTGTTATTTACATGCAATGGGACTAGGGAATGGGGGATCGGGGAAAGTTGGGGAGTATTGGAGAAAATAGGGGAATATTTACAAGCGGATATGGAGGCCAAATTCCATATTCGCAACAATATATATATATATGTATATATATATATATATATATATATATATATATATATATATATATATATATATATATGTATGTATGTATATATGTATGTATGTATGTATGTATGTATGTATGTATGTATGTATGTATATATGTATGTATGTATATATGTATGTATGTATATATGTATGTATGTATATATATGTATATGTATATATATATATATATATATATATATATATATATATATATATATATATGTATATGTATATATATATATATATATATATATATATATATATATATATATATATATATATATATATATATATAATATATGTACACACACGACCGATCAAAAGTTTTAGAACACCTCAATTTTTCCAGTTTTTATTGAAATTTACACAGTTTAATGTCTCAATGTACTCTGAAATTAAGCACAGGACAAACAAACAATTGGAGATAAAAAAAATACATCATAGAATCATTTTGTTTAACAAAATTTTATTTAAATTTTTAACTCGGCAAAGTAGCCACCTTTTGCAGATATAACCGCCGAACACACTCGTGGCATTCTTTCCACAATGGAAATCAAATATTGTTCGGGAAGTTCCTCCCAACACTGTTGCAGAAGTTCCCACAAATGTGTTTCACTTGTAGGTTGCTTTGCTTTCACCCTTCTGTCCAGTTCATCCCAAACCAGCTCGATGGGGTTTAAGTCTGGAGACGGTGCTGGCCATTCCATGATTTGAAGCCTACCGTCTTGTTCTTTTCCTCGAAGGTAATTTTGACATAGCCTGGAGGTGTTTAGGGTCATTATCTTGCTGTAGGATGAACCCCTGACCAACAAGGCGTATACCAGAGGGTATTGCATGGCGCTGCAAAATGCTGTGGTAGCCCTTTTGGTTCAGGGTGCCAGTCACTCTGTGCAAGTCACCGACTCTGGATCCAGCAAAAGAGCCCTAGACCATCACGCTTCGTCCTCCATGTTTGACAGATGGTGTCACACACTGAGGAACCATCCTTTCGCCTACTCGACGGCGTACAAAAACCCTGCGTGATGAACCAAATATTTCAAATTTTGATTCATCGGTCCATAAGACCTTCTTCCAGTCTTCAGTGGTCCACTGACGGTGCTTCATGGCCCAGGCAAGCCTCTTTTTCTTATTTTGCTATCTTCGCAATGGCTTTCTTATTGCCACTCGACCTGTCAAACCTGCAGCTCAAAGTATTCTCTTCACAGTTTAAACTGAGACTTGCTTACTTCGACCAGTGTTAAGCTGTGCTTGAAGCTGTTGTCCTGTGAGCCGCCTATCACACAAGCTGTTGACTCTCAGAAACTTGTCATCTGATTCTTTTGTGGCTTTGGGTCTGCCAGACCTCTTCCTGTCAGAGTTTCCTCCAGTTTCCAAGTGCCTTTTGATGGTGTAGGAAACTGTACTCACTGACACCTTGGCTTTCTTTGCAATTTCTCTGAAGGAAAGACCTACACTTTTAAGGGTTATAATGGTCTGTCTGTCTTCCTTTGTTCATTGCCTTTTTCTCGCCATTATGATAGCAATATACTACTTCCTGCAGTGCAATATTGTCCAAATAATGCTTCAGAGGGTGTAATACCAGTCTTTTCCAATACTGCTTTTATACAGACAGGGGGTTTGTAATCAAATAATCAGCAGAGGTTTGGACACCTGTAGGAATTGTTTGCATCAACTTTCAAGGCATAATTTGCTTACATTGCTGCACAACAGCTGTAAGTTGTTAACCCATTACTTGTTCCCTGAAGAAGGCCTTTTTTAACAATATAACTGTGCAATTTACATTATTTTCCCGTTTTTGCTAACCTAAACTTTTTTTTAACCTCGAGCAGTTTACTGTTTACCTTTGTACCATTTCAGGTTATTCACTGGACTTGAATTGCTTAAATTTCAATAAAAACTGGAAAAATTGAGGTGTTCTAAAACTTTTGACCGGTCGTGTATATATTAGACAATGGACAAATGTTTTATGGAATTTGAACCTGGGTTCTCTGCATCTTGAGCCAGGGAGAAACACTACTAGGTGAACCTACTGTGCTGTCACACAAGCCCCGCTTACATGGAGGAACAGTGCAAATAAGCTGACTGGCAGGAGGAAATGGATAAAGAACACCAAGACCTCGGCCCAGTTGATGTTTGATTGGGCCAGATACAGATTGGGTCATGAGAGGGATTGAAACTGCCAAATTCAAATAAAGCAAACCTCAGGAGGCAATTGAGTTCAGAAGAGGCCATGAAGGTTTTTCCAAATTGGGAGAGAGGAAAATGGGGGAAGGTGTCATAATTTGGCCTAAAGCAGATTGAAAATTACCAGCATTGTATATCCACGCTGGGCAAAGCTTGTGAGGAAAGTTGATACTTTGTTTTTTGATGGTCCCTGGTAGTAATAAAGTAGAGGAAATAGAAGACTGAGGAAAGCAGAGAACCTTTCCAAGGCCAATATCCTGAGAAATTTAAGGCAACATTTCTATCGAGTTGGCTGTTAGGAGGTTGTGGGACATTGTTGCTGTAACTGTAATGTTTGGTTGGCGAGAAAAAGTAATACCCATCGTGTGAGGGGTTAGAGGATGCAAGGGTAGGGGTGGGAAATGTTTTCTTGCATCTCCATTTGAGAAGAGGATTCCAACGGTATGCAATATGATGGGGTTACGACCGGTGCGGCTGAGTCTATTTATGGACAGATCAACAGACAGAACACAACTTTATATGTACAGTTTTGACTGTGGCATTTGCAATGGAATGAACACTTGTTTTTCATGTCTATGTGTAGAACAGCAGTGAATGAAGCCCCACCGGTTGTACGCCAGCATCGTTTACATCTGGTGTAGATTGAAGAACTTCCTTGGATTGTTTGAGGGTGGTTACCAGAACAGCAGACACTAAGCTTGATTAGGTACCTAAAGTGGCTGCTCGTGGTGCTGGGAGATTGGCAAAAAGCCAGAGACCTGGAGCAAGGAGTTTTTTTTTTTTTTTTTTTTTTTTTTTTGTATACTGAATCGAGGCTCGTGAAAGAGCTAACATTTACTTCACAAACAAATCAACCAGACAAACAGAATATATAAAAAGAGTGAGCGGAAAACAAGATGGGGAGAGAAGGGGAAGCACACAAACACAACATTTGAGAGCAGGGAGATGTGTGGAAGGGAGAGGGCTTGGGGGGAGGAGGCGTGGGAAGGGGGGGGGGGGGGCGTGGAGGGAGAAGTATAAAACACTTGGACACCAAGGACTTCCAGGACAGAAGTTGGTATTTCAAAAAAGTGGAATTGGGGTGAAATTAGCGGGGGTAGAAAAGATCAAGGTTTTGGATGGGGGAAGATAAGAGATGGTGGTGAACAGCTGTTTTAAAGACCTGGAGGGTGGAGTGGGATTGAAGAGAGTGAGGGAGTTTGTTCCAGAGGTGGGAGAAAAGAGGAATGAAGGAGTGAAGGTGAGCAGAGAGTCTTGATTTTGGCAGTTTGACCATAAGAGGGTTGCAGGCAGATCTTGTGCGACCTGTAGGAATATTTGCGGGACAGAGCCCAGAGAGAGCTGGGGGGGCAAGGCCAGAGAGGAGTCGGTAGAAGATGGAAAGACCACCAACCTGCCTGTGGTGAGTGAGTGAGAGGCCCTTGGAGTTAGCTTCATCGCGGGAGATTCCAATGATTCTGAACGCTTTGGTTTCAACAGCGTGAAGACGAGCTCGGTGTGAGGCAGGAGCACCAGCCCAGAGGGGAGAGCAGTATTCCATTGAGCTGCGGATGAAAGCCTTGTATGTGGTGAGGAGCTCAGGTGTGCCAAGGAAGGACTTCGCACGACGGAGGATGCCCAGTCGGCGACTGGCTTTGGAGGCCAGATTTGAAATGTGGTTTTCCCAGGAAAGATCATGGCAGATAGTGAGACCCAAAAGCTTGAGTGACAGAACTTCTTGGAGAGGATTATTCAGAAAGTGGATGGGAGGGTTGTCCAGTCGGTCTTTTCGGAGAGACATCGTAAGAGTGTGAGATTTGTCAGGATTGAAAGACATGTTCCACTTGTTTGCCCAGTCTGTGATTTTGTCCAGGTCTGCAGAGAGTGAGGAGGCAGCAGACTGCCGATCTGAGGGATGAAGAATGGAGCGACAGAGAGTAGAGTCATCAGCAAAGAGAGACAGAGGATTTTCAAGAGAGTCAGAGAGATCATTGATGAAGACCAGAAAAAGCAGTTGGAGTTGGAGTTGGAGTTGGAGTTGGAGTTGGAGTTCGAGGACTAGACTGTGCTTCCTCTGCAGCACATGGCTGCAGGCAGCATAATTTGCTGGGGGTCATAGCTATGCTGCTGAATGGTGTTGCTCCTTGGAACTTGTCTTTTGGATCCTTTGAACTTGTGATCTGCTGGGATCAGAGCTGTGATTCGGTCCACCCTGATTGCTCGACCTGTACAAACTTTGCTTCTGATCAGCACTGCAGAACTACGAGATTGGACCTTAATATTTTTTATTCTTTCTTCCCAGAATCCCCGGTAATGTAACGGACTTGGAATCTTTAAACTTGATGAGAAAAGCCGAGGCTGAAAATCGCTCTCCTTTTCCATTTTGTGTTGTCCATGTGTTTGTGTTTGTGTTTAAAGCTTTGTTGCGATTCCTTGTACATTATAAATGTTTATAGCCTTGCTCGTGTGCAGGATCCCTTTCAGTATTCTTGGATTTAAAATTGTGTTGAATTATTTCTATATATATATATATATGTATATGAGTATATTGATTTTATTGGCCTTAGTTACTGGCCCTGTACAGAGTGAATTAAAATTGTGTGTAATCACTTTTCAAGTTTGTCTTTGGTATAACCCTAACCCTCCTTGTGGTTTCTTCCTCGCCTGCTTCTTTTGTTTATTCGAGGTTCATCATATTAAAAGAAACACAGTACAAAAGGCAAGGTGCAACTAACTAAAACTAAAACAGTTGCCATTAAAGACAAAGGCTTAGGAGTGAAACATTTCGATCACAAATATGCCTTTGTCGGGGATTACATGTCTGTGCAAAATTTGAAACTTCCTCCTAGACTGCTCCATGTCATCTGCCTGCTCTTTGCCTCCATCTGCCATCTCTCTCCCAACCATCAGTAAGGTCATGGAATCCATCATCGCTTCTGATATTAAATCCATCCTCTTCTCCAATGGCTTGATCTCTGATCATCAATTTGGATTCAGACCAGGTCATTCTACTCTGGACATGCTGCTTCTAATGTCTCAACAATGGATGTAGGCCCTCAATGTGAAACATGAAATCAGAGCCGTCTCCCTCTACATATCTCGTACTGTACCTTCGATACGGTCTGGTACCCAGCTCTGTTCACCAAACTCTCCTATGGTATCCATGGAAACCTCCACGCATGGCTTGCGGACTTCCTCTGCGGTCGTCGTCAACATGTGGCCCTGAATGGAATTCTCTCACATTGTCTTTCAATCCTGACAAATATCACACACTCACAATGTCTCTCCGTAAAGACCGACTGGACAACCCTCCCATCTACTTTCTCAACAATCCTCTCCAAGAAGTTCTGTCACTCAAGCGTTTGGGTCTCACTATCTGCCATGATCCTTCTTGGGAAAACCACATTTCCAAGCTGGTCTCCAAAGCCAGTCGCTGACTGGGCATCCTCTGTAGTGCAAAGTCCTTCCTTGACACTTCTGAGTTTCTCACCACAAACAAGGCTTTCATCTGCAGTTTGATGGAGTACTGCTCTCCCCCTCTGGGCTGGTGCTCCTCCCTCACACCTAGCTCGGCTTCACGCTGTTCAAACCAAAGCTTTTAGAATCATTGGAATCTCCCGCAATGAAGCTGATTCTGAGGGCCTTTCTCTCTCTCACCGCAGGCAGGTTGGTGGTCTTTCTGTCTTCTACCGACTCCTCTCCTGTCTAGCTCCCCCAGTTCTGTCTGTGCTCTGCCCCCCAAATATTCCTGCAGGACGTACAAGCTCTGCCAGAAACCTCTTCTGGTGAAACTGCCAAAATCAAGACTCTCTGCTCACCGTCACTCTTTCATTCCTCTTTTCTCCTGCCTCTGGAACAAACTCCCACACTCTTCAATCCCACTCCTCCCTCCAGGTCTTCAAAACAACTGTTCACCACCATCTCCTATCTTCCGCCATCCAAAACCGTTATCTTTTCTATTATCTTTTCTACCCCCGTTAATCCACCCCAAATCCACCTTGAAATTCCGTTTTCTTTCATGAAAGTCCTGGTAGTGGCCATCTTTTTATCCTATGTACCCTGCCCCATTGCCCCAGCCCTCTCCCTTCCACAGATCTCCCGATGTCCCTGTTCTCTACTGTTGTTGTGCTTCCCTCTCTCTCCCCCTCTTCTCTCCCGCTCCTTTTATTATATAATTTACTAGCCGAATGCACCCGGCGTTGCCCGGGTTATTTTTGAATGAATTTACTACTATTATTAAGCTTTTACTCGCGGCCGTAAAAGATTGACGAATATAATTCAGCTCGGCTTTTAATTGCAAAATGGGCCCAGCCCGGCCGAGGCGACCTCGACCGGCCTCGCCACCTAGCCTATAACCTTCCCGGGGCCCTTCTCAACATTTTTTGTTGTTCTTGTTGTGTTCCTCCTATCTTTCACCGTTCAGGAGATTAGTGTGTGCAGACAAACAAACAAACAAAAACTTTCTTTTATATATATAGAAGATATGTTCTATGCATTCGCTCTTACACGAGCCTCAACTTGGTATACAAAAAAAAAAGACCAAGAGGATCCTCGTGAAAAGAAAAACCCTTAGGTCGGGGAGTGTGACTAAATATAGTAATAATAATAATAATAATGCATTTATTTTATATAGCGCTTTTCAGGAAGCCCAAAGACGCTTTGACAGAGTGCAAAACATAATGCATAGCAAAACATAAAGACAATTGCAAAAAAAGAAGAATCAATAGGGAAATATTCAAAGCACAAAGGAGGGAGAAGGAGAGGAGATAGTCAGGGGTTAGATGCTGTGGGTTAAATGTTGAATGCAGTGTTGAACAGGTGGGTCTTGAGTGATGTTTTGAATGTGGTGAGTGAGGAGGAGTCTCTGATGGTGTGAGGTAGCGAGTTCCAGAGGGTGGGAGCAGCGATGGAGAAGGCCCTGTCCCCCCAGGATCTAAATTTGGTCCGGATGGGGGGGGGGGGGGGGGTCAGGAGGTTGGTACCAGCAGAGCGGAGGTTGCGGGTGGGAGTGTGTCTGGAGAGGAGGTCAGCCAGGTAGGATGGGGCCAGGTTATGGAGGGCTTTGTAGGTCAAGAGGAGGATTTTGTACTGGATTCTCTGGGAGATGGGGAGCCAGTGAAGCTTGTAAAGGACGGGGGTGATGTGGTCACGGGTCCGGGAATGGGTGAGTAGACGGGCAGCGGAGTTCTGAATGTATTGGAGTTTATTGGTGATTGTTGAGGGTGAACCATAAAGGAGGCTATTGCAGTAGTCCAGACGGGAAGTGATGAAGGCGTGGATGAGGGTTTCTGCAGCCACGGAGGAGAGGGATGGACGGAGACGGGCGATGTTTTTCAGGTGAAAGAAGGCTGTCTTTGTGATCTGTTTAGTGTATTTGTCGAAGGAGAGGGTTTGGTCAAAGATGATGCCAAGATTCCGGATGTGAGGGGAGGTGGATACTGGGAAACCGTCGATGTTGAGGGCAAAGTTATGGGTGGACTTGGTGAGCGTTTTTGGGCCAATGATGATTATTTCAGATTTATCACAGTTAAGTTTGAGGAAGTTGATTTGAAGCCAGGATTTTATTTCAGTGATGCAGTTTGTCAGGATAGAGTGGGTGGCGGTGGAGATGGACTTGGTGGAGATGAAAAGCTGGATGTCATCGGCGAAGCAGTGGAATTGGAGACCATGACGGCGGATTAAGTGACCGAGGGGGGACAGGTAAAGGATGAAGAGGAGGGGGCCAAGAACTGAACCTTGGGGGACACCTTGGGGGAGGGGAGCAGTGGGGGATTTGCAGTTATTGATGGAGATGAACTGACGTCTGTCAGAGAGGTATGATTTAATCCAAGAGAGGGCAGTGCCGGTAATGTTAAAGGTGGTTTCAAGTCGGGTGAGGAGGATGGTGTGATCGATGGTGTCAAAGGCGGCGCTGAGGTCGAGGAGGATGAGAATGTTGAGGTTGCCAGCGTCAGAGGAGAGAAGGTCGTTGGTGATTTTGAGGAGAGCAGTTTCAGTACTGTGGTTGGAGCGGAATCCGGATTGGAATGTTTCATACAGGTTATTGGCAGAGAGGTGATGTTTGAGTTGAGTGGCTACAGCGCGTTCCAAAACCTTTGACAGAAAGGGTAGGTTGGAGATGGGTCTGAAGTTATTTAGGGTGTCAGGGTTTAGTCCAGGTTTTTTCAGAATGGGGGTAACAGCAGCAATTTTGAGGGATGGTGGGACGATGCCTGTAGACAGGGAGGAGTTTATTGTTGCAATAAATAGTGTCTTTGTTCTTCTTGTAATTGTTGATGCTTTGCTCTTTTTTGACTATCTTAAGGCTCAAAGTGAAGCTGCCGCACACACGGACATGCAGACAAGCACAGGAATGTTAGACAAAACTAACACAGCCACTGAGCTTGTGGAAGTGAAATCACTTCCTGGGACACTGGTTACCAGCGACACCACAACAATTCCACCGCCTTTCTCACCGCACCTCGTGAGGCATTCCCTCAGGAAGAATTTATTCCCCATGGATGCTAACCTATGGGGATTGTCCATGCTATTAACCTTTTACAAGGTACCAAACACCCAGCCAGGTTTCATGGTGACAATTGAAATCTCCATATATGAGGAATAGAGTTGGGATGATTGTTTAAAGGTTGGTCGATGTCGTGTGCAAGAGAGATGTCGATGGAGTTGTCACTTTTGGGAGGACGGTACAATACACAGACAAACGAGGTTGGAGTGGAGTGGAGGTCAGCCAGAGGTACTGTTGGTGTTTGGGAGGTGTAAGATCAGTACTTGGGGAGTGAGAAATAGGTTTTTGATGTATAGCGCAACTCTGCCACTAGAACTGAGTTCAGGTCGATCAAATTGGGGGGCAACAATAGCCAGGGAGACGAAGGTGTCGGGGATGTCCAGTGGAAGGTAGGATTCTGTAAAACAGATGGTGTCTAATTTTTCAGCAACAGCTTGAATTGAGAGGTCTGTCAGGTTGAAGCGGATTCCTCGGATATTTCAACACCGTTAGGGACAGGGGAGGAAGCGTTGTGTGTGTGGGATGGGTTTTTATTTATTTTTTGTTGTTTTGTGTTGTTTTTTTTTGTATACAAGATCGAGGCTCATGAAACAGCTAACATTAATCACAAAAAAAAACAAATGGACACATAAAACATATAATAAGGGGAGCGGTAGACAAGATGGGGAGAGGGGGGGAAGCACACAAGCACAACATTTGAGCGCAGGGAGATCTGTGGGAGGGATAGGACTTGAGGGGCGGAGGTGTGGAAAGGGGGGGTTTAGGGGGGTGGGAGAAGTATAAAACACATGCACACTGCAAGGACTTCCAGGAAAGAAATTGGTATTTCAAAAAAGTGGACCAGGGGTGAATTAACGGGGTTGGAGGCTGGGATGGTGAAGGACAGCTGTGGAGAGGCTGGGACGGTGTGGGATGGGGGTCGGAATGAGAGGGGAATCTGAGAAGGGCGGGATGAGAGGTAGAGACGAGGGGGAGGAAGCTTGGCGATGGTGGGATGAATGGGGATGCAGAAAGAGGGGATATGAATTGGAGGGTGCTGAAGAGGGGAACATGTTGAAGGGTTGGGGTTGGAAGGACGCACGGTTGTTGGAAATGAGGGGAAGGGTTTGACATTGCAAAATAACTTGAAGGGGACTTGATTGTTGTGTACAGACAACCTCTGCAATCTGGACTTCTTAAGTTTCCCAATTGGGAAAAATGGGTAGGAGGAATTTTTGTTGAATGCACGGAGAAAGGTCGTGCTGTCGGAACAGGAGGAGGGTTTATGAACAAACTTCGAAGATGAGAGACAGGTTTTTAAAATATGCCTTGTGAAGAAGAAGAAGTACAAGAGGAATAGAGGATAATGAAGAAGAACACGCGAGTTACTCATACTGGAGAAATAAGGAAAGTGAAGCATTTTATTGTTTTCAAAAGCTTTCAAAGGAAGTTAAGGAAGCATTCTTTCAATGAATATTCAGTTTGGAGATATTGAGAATAAGGAGAGAAAAAGAAAGAGGTACAGGAAGTACAAGTAGAAGACAAAATGGTATCGTGCTTTCAAGGGGAAATTTTTTTTAATTTTTTGAATCGACGAGGGGGATAGGATAAGGTTCAAGAGGCAGAAAGGGAAACGTTTGGGGGGAGAAATAAGTTGAACAACAACCTCAAAACCGAAACGGTTTTGTTCCCGTCTCTCGGCCGTGGCTACATGCAAATCAATTCGACAATATTGACAATTTAACATGGAAAATGTGATGAAAACACAAACAGCAACACAGGAACGAAACTAGAACAGAAAAGTACGACGGAACCGGTTCGGAAAACTTCGCTTTGATTGAGGTGGAAGGAGCAGGCCGCAGATTTGACTTGTTCGTGGAGCAACCCCGAACTGGAAGGTGAAAACGTGGTTTTGGGAAGGTGAGGGGTTTAGGTGGGCAGTTAAATGACACGTGCAATCACCCATAAAAAAAGTGCGAGGATATGGAAAGAATTGTCAATAAAAAAGTTAATTTCATTAAATGATGTGTATACGTTGTTTAAAAAGCGAAGGAGCATTCTCTTTTAGCCGACAGAAGACAAGGTACAAGGTTGAGTGAATAACGATACAAATTGAGTGAACAATGAGATTTCTATCACTGGCAAAGAGCCCCTTCTGGATGGGTTGATGAACCCACTTTTGTGATGTGTAACTTGTCACACCGACCTCCACCAGGTGGCGCTGTACGATACGTATTTACATGGACGATTGGGGTCCGTCCCTCGCCCTAAACCACTGGGAAGATGAATTATTTTATTTATGATATGCTTTTCACTTGAATTCTAGGCTTGTTCTTCCAGGTGGATCTTCATGTTCCAGGTGCCTTCACAAATGGGACAAATGTACGGCCACGAGCGGAGCACTCGGCACGAGTCCTCCCTCGTTGGTTGTAACATCAATTTATGGGTTTCCGAAGGAGACCTCCCATGACTTGAAGCATCCACCTCCGTTTCGGTAAAGAATCACGTTTCGAGGGCACAGTTGTAAAGTTTTGTTGTTTTCATATTTTTGTCCTGGGGGTTATCCTGGACAGTATAAATCCTGGACAGTTTGTCCTGGTATCTTGCTGAATCCTGGACAGTCTTCGTTGTTGTTTTGTATGCAGTTTATGTCTGCTGGTTGCATCATTTTCTGGAAACGTGGCTGTGCTGCTGATGCAGTGCCCCTGATTTGTACCTGAAAACTGACATCACACCCCTCCGGGTTAAAGGTCAACGTCTTACACCCCTGGGAGTACTAAAACCACCATTTAGGTTTCTCGGCACGGAGACAGCTGACCAATCTCCTCGAAGCGACCCAGAGATCTCTCACATCCAGGATGGTGTACCCCTACCTTCACAAAGTTGAGAGACAAAGAGACACACAGAGAGAGACACACAGAGAGACACACACACACAGAGAGACACACAGAGAGACACACAGAGAGAGACACACAGAGAGAGACACACAGAGAGAGACGCAGAGAGAGAGACGCACAGAGAGAGACGCACAGAGAGAGACGCACACGGAGAGACGCACACGGAGAGACGCACACGGAGAGACGCACACGGAGAGACACGCACACGGAGAGAGACGCACACGGAGAGAGACGCACACGGAGAGAGACGCACACGGAGAGAGACGCACACGGAGAGAGACGCACACGGAGAGAGACGCACACGGAGAGAGACGCACACGGAGAGAGACGCACACGGAGAGAGACGCACACGGAGAGAGACGCACACGGAGAGAGACGCACACGGAGAGAGACGCACACGGAGAGAGACGCACACGGAGAGAGACGCACACGGAGAGAGACGCACACGCACGCACGCACACGCAGAAAAAAAGAAAAAGTGCCGGTCTATGGAGACCAATCCAGCACTCTGACCATGATGCACCGTGCTGCCTTGACAAATCCAAGCAGCAGGGAAGTATGGGGAAGATTTGGCCCCCGACTTGTGTTGGGGGCTACAACCACCACGAAGAGACATCCCCAATAGTTGTTGATGTGCCTTGTCTTGCTTGGTATTTAACCTTTGTGCCACCATTGTCATGGAGATTAACAACCTCTTTCCAGCCAGGAGCCTGATGGCTTATGTCATCTCGTCTATAAAAGTGTTCTACAAGTTGAAGATGCTCAACATTAAGAGAAAAAGACAGAAAGAAAGAGAGAGAGAGAGAGAGACAGACAGACAGGGAGACAGACAGGGAGACAGACAGGGAGACAGACAGGGAGACAGACAGGGAGACAGACAGGGAGACAGACAGGGAGACAGACAGAGAGACAGACAGACAGAGAGACAGACAGAGAGACTGAAAGAAAAACAGAAAGAGAAACAGAAAGAGAAACAGAAAAACAGAGTAACAAACACCACCTGTGGAGTTGAAGGGGGAGACTTGGATAAACAATGGTTGTTGGGGAGGGGGGGGGGGGGAGAAAAGGATGCAAGGGATGCACAAGATGGATACAGACGGAAAGTCCAGAAGAGAAAAACTGGAAACCTGGAAGGAGGAGGGCTTTGGGTTGACAAGGGTAGAAAAGATCATGGTTTTGGATTGGGGATGATCTGAGATGGTGGTGAACATCTGTCTTTCTTTAATTTATTTATTTTTCTATACATGGTCGAGGCTCGTGGAAGAGCTGGTACTAGTACACTGAATGGATCAGGATGCAGCAGGACAAAATGAACAGTAGAGAGAGGGGGAAACACCAAAAACATAGCTGAAGACAAAAATAGAGGAAGACTTTGATAAACCGTGGGTGTGGTGATTAACAGGGGTCAGGAAAAGATGCATAGGGTGGACAAGATGGATACAGAAGGAAACTCTCAGGAGGGAAAAGTGGACATTTAGAAGGAGGAGGGATTGGGTGGAGAGTTGGGGCACGGCGGACGATCTGAGATGGCGGTGAACAGCTGTCTTGAAGACCTGGACGGAAGAACGAGATTTAAGAGGGTATGGAAAGTGGTTCCACAGGTGGGGAAAAAGGGATACAAATGAGTGGAGGTGAGCCGTGATCCTGGATTTAGGTCATCTCACCAGAAAGGTTTTTCCCCTGAGCATCTCGACTCTTTCTTGAAAGTTTGATGTTCGTGCTTTCACATTAAAACTTGCCCCTTTTCCTTGTTGCGAGGCTGAATTCCCTGATTAAGACAGAATACAAAGGAAATGATATTTAAATTGTTCAATAATTAGTGGTTTTAGACGCAAATATTAGGGAGGGAAGATGAGAGCTTTCTATACAAATGACGATTCATAATCTTTTATCACAATTGAATTACCTCACTCTTCTGTTAATACATGAACTAGGGGAATAACTATTTCTAAACTCTTTCACGAGCCTCGATCTTGTATACAAAAAAAAAAAACCCTGTACAATCTCAACCCTTAGAAGCCATTTTTGCAACACTACCACCACCTTCCTCCTTCAGACTACTGAGCCAGAAGGAGGAAGGTGGGGTTAGTCCTTTGGTGGACAGGTTGGGTATGTGACGATAACTTATTGATTCGAGCTCGGTGAAAATCCAGATCCAGACACAATATATTTTTAGTGATTCTTCACCATGGAGACATGGAACCAAAAACAATATGAAGCATGATGTCTCAAAACGTTATGGACTAATTTGGAATAAACTTGGTGGATGAGTTGGGTACGTGACAAAAAGAAGCCGACTAGATTTTGAAGGTCCCGATCCAGATCCGGCCTATCGAAGGGATTCAAAAAGTAAACTATTTAGCCTGGCGAAAGTATGCGCTCTACCGAGTGCCGTTCTGGTCATCTATATAATAATAGCGTAAGGACTCGACTTTGTTATCCCTTTTACGCCGCACCCAGTGACCCGATGCCCACGGCACTAATGGATTTACCATCTATGAACCGCGCTCTTTGTTTATCACGTACAGACATACTCGAAAAATCTGAATTCGCCGACTTTGGGACCCAAAAGCATCCGATTAACGGCCGATACGACGCCATCGTATTGGCGTCTGCTGGGCGAAGGCGATGCGAGCCGTCCGCTGATTGGACAGTCGAGTGGTGTGAACCAAATGGTCTTTTTATTCCCTTGAACATTTTAAATTAGGATATATAAGGAAACGTCTTTATCGTCATTTTAATAAAGTTAAATGGAGTGACGTTGCGATTCTCTGGTCGTATTCAACTATGTGTGAATTATATAAATAACAACTCACGGTCTGAGGTAACTCGGCTAAAAATTATCCGATTTGCACAAATAAAGTTTATGAATGGTTGCACAGACCCCTACTTCTCACTAAAAGTGGAAACGGAATGTAAATCGGAGTTAAAGCAAGGTCGCTCCGTGGAGCGGCCTGCACGTACTCAACTATGTCTGAATTAATATATAAATAACAACTCGCGGTCTGAGGTAACTCGGCTAAAAATTATCCGATTTGCACCAAATAAAGTTTATGAATGGTTGCACAGACCCCTACTTCTCACTAAAAGTGGAAACAGAATGTAAATCGGAGTTAAAACAAGGTCGCTCCATGGAGTGGCCTGCACGTACTCAACTATGTGTGAATTAATATATAAATAACAACTCGCGGTCTGAGGTAACTCGGCTAAAAATTATCCGATTTGCACCAAATAAAGTTTATGAATGGTTGCACAGACCCCTACTTCTCACTAAAAGTGGAAACGGAATGTAAATCGGAGTTAAAATAAGTGTTTGTTTTGTATCAAGCAAATGCACGTGGAGCATGCTTGCGAGCGAGCTGCCTTCTGGAGGTGACGTCACATGGATTACGTCATCGGCTTTGAGGTATGGGGCAGAATTTTTAGGGGCGTTCCCAAGTGGTTCGGTTTTCTTTCATTTTTAATGTTTCAGAGTGAATATAACAAAAAATCAATGCCATATTTGAATTCACCATAAAAAGACATTTAGATGACATCAAATGCATTTTAAGTGAGATTCCGTGGCTGTGGACCTTTAAGAGCTATCTATATAATAATAGCTTAAGGACTCGACTTTGTTATCCCTTTTACGCCGCACCCAGTGACCCGATGCCCACGGCACTAATGGATTTACGATCTACGAACCGCGCTCTTTGTTTATCACGTACAGACATACTCGAAAAATCTGAATTAGCCGACGTTGGGACCCAAAAGCATCCGATTAACTGCCAATACGACGCCATATTACGACGCCATCGTATTGGCGTCTGCTGGGTGAAGGCGAAGCAAGCCGTCTGCTGATTGGACAGGCGAAGGCGAAAGCAAGCCGTCCACTGAGTGGACAATCCAGAGCATGCATTTGTGCCGGTGTCGGCGATCGTTGTGCATATACGCACTCTTCATTCTCATCTTTCTTCCTAACTCTTACTCGGACAAGCAAATCCCCTATGCCATCCATAATGGTACACTCTATCCATACACCACATCCTCCCTTCCGTGGATGTTCCACGGGTTTTGGCTAGTTCAATGTATATTTTCATCCATTAAGAGGTTTGTCAGGAACCCATTGTGGGAGATATTTCCAGGCAGGTAGCCACTGGATAAGATGTAATATATATTTTTTGAGATTCAGGATTTATTGGGTGAAAAGCAAACACGTTTTTCAGTAATTTTATCCCTCGTTTTCACTCTTTTCAACAGTGTTTAGCAATCTGATTCGTTCCCCAACCTCTGCCCTACTCTCCACTGAACACCCATTTCCCCCAACATCCACACTCTCGCTGTCATAAAGAAAAATAGAGCCTGATTTTTGAGTTACCCTACATTTATTAGTTGAAATGTTACTTTTGATTAATTTTCTTCACACCAAGAAGTATTGGAATTGTTGCTTTTCCACATAGGTTAGGGACCACCTGGGATGAAGACCACCTCCTGATATGTTTTTATTCCCATAAATGATGACCTGGGACAAGTCAGATGAAAGACTATAAAAATTGTATGTGCTACTTCCTCTCAACGCTCAGCATTTACAGGACAGAGCACTGCCCGCCCCATGGTTTGGGGGGAATTCCTCCTTAAATACGAGGAGAAAAATTGACCAGCAGATGGCGCCGACGGTACCCAGAATGCCCTCGGGAAGTTGCTCACTTCGGGCTGATTCACTCATTTCCCTAAGGTCAGCAGCCATGTTCGTCTGAAGTAAAGTCTGGTGTAGTCTCATGTATTTATCTGCATGTTTGTGTGACAGCTCATCGACAATTGTGGAACAAATACTTTAACAAGGATGGAGACCAGCCAGGCAGGTCAATGGGTAGGCGCCAGACTAAAAGTAGTCACATTTTTGGGGAGTAGGAAACTTTATTTTTCTGTCTGGCCAAGTCACCCCCACCTTCACAGTGGTCGTGGTGAAGAGGGTTCTCCTTGTTTCATGACGAGGTGAATGGCACTGGCCAGTCTTCTTCTTCTTTTTCGTCTTCGTCCTTGTCTTCTTCGTCCTTTTCTTCTTTGTCTTTTTTGTTTTTCGTCCTCGTCTCCTTTCTTTTCTTACATTCTGTCATTTTTAGTCTGTTATTTTTCATCGTTCTTGTCCAGGACTCTGTGGGATCTCGTGAATTCTGTCTCTGAACAGTACCGGAAATAAACATATCGCAGGTGAGGACCTCCTGGTACTACAAGATCCCAAACCTTTTGGTAATGCTTTGAGAGGCTGATCCATGAACAGGTGCAAAATGTTAAAATGGTTGTACTGCCCATAGGCATGCACGGGGTTGGTCTGTTCATGGACATGCACGGGGGTGGTCCGTTCATGGACATGCACGGGGGTGGTCAGTTCATGGACATGCACGGGGGTGGTCCGTTCATGGACATGCACGGGGGTGGTCCGTTCATGGACATGCATGGGGGTGGTCCGTTCATGGACATGCATGGGGGTGGTCCGTTCATGACATGCATGGGGGTGGTCCGTTCATGGACATGCATGGGGGTGGTCAGTTCATGGACATGCACTCGGGTGGTCCGTTCATGGACATGCACGGAGGTGGTCCGTTCATGGACATGCACGGAGGTGGTCCGTTCATGGATATGCATGGGGGAGAGGGGTTGTGGCATTCCTGAGGCCATCAATGCCATTGTTACGACAATGTGTTCACATGAGTTTGTGGGACGATATTGAATATCTTGGACCAGTTTGTAAATTTGTTTAGGTACCTTTGACAGATGTCTTCTTCTTTTTCTTCCTTGTCTGGCCTGTCCACTACCTTTAAATGTTTTATATATTTTTATCACTATTAATATGGTTCCACAATCTAAGAATAACACATTTCCACCTGCATGTGCCAATCCACCAGCCCGTGCGCAGCGACGTTCAAGTCCTTTTAATATTTGCTTTTCCGATGTCGGGACTTTCGCTCCAACTTTTCTTCAGTGCAATCTTTTGTTCAGCTTAACTCACCTGACCTGCTGGCTCTATCTGAGTGTCAGTTGGACAGTGGTATCTCCTCTGTTTCTTTCAAGTTACCTGGTTACATTTTTCACCGACTTGATCACCCTTCTCATGGTCTTGGTGTCCATGTTAAGGATTCTCCACCTTTAGCTCGTGAAAACTCTCCTGAAAGTGGCTCTCACGAGTTTGTGTTTCCGCCTTGCTCTCCTGCATTCAACAACATATCTCTTCTTTCTGTATCGCTCACCTTCCTTTCCCTCTTGTGCCGTGGTCGATGCGATCTCAGACAGCATTGACAGGTCTATTTTACTCCACCCTGGTGCACACATCATGGTATTTGGTGACTTCAACGTTCACCACAAGGAGTGGTTGGTACACTCTCGCAATACCGACCCTCCTGGTATCAATGCCTATAATTTTTCAATCTCAAAACCTCACCCAAATTGTTTCGTCTCCCACTCATATTCCTGACCGTGCTTCTGATGGAAGATACCTGCTTGATCTCTTTCTGTGTTCAACAGCAAACAGTACAGGGACAGTAACAGCAACAGTACAGACTTTACTTGGGGAGATTTCCATAAAATAATTTCAGAATCATTGGAATCTCCCGCGATGAAGCTAACTCCGAGGGCCTTTCACTTACTCACCGCAGGCAGGTTGGTGGTCTTTCCGTCTTCTACCGACTCCTCTCCGGCCTTGCTCCCCCAGCTCTCTCTGGGCTCTGTCCCCCAAATATTCCTACAGGTCGCACAAGATCTGCCAGCAACACTCTTATGGTTAAACTGCCAAAATCAAGACTCTCTGCTCACCTTCACTCCTTCATTCCTCTTTTCTCCCGCCTCTGGAACAAACTCCCTCACCCTCTTCTATCCCACTCCTCCCTCCAGGTCTTTAAAACAGCTGTTCACCACCATCTCTTATCTTCCCCCATCCAAAACCATGATCTTTTCTACCCCCGTTAATTCACCCCAGATACACTTTTTTCTTTTGAAATTCCAACTTCTTTCCTGGAAGTCTTAGCAGTGTCCATGTGTTATTTTTTACCTCTCCCACCCCACCCCCCCTTCCCGTGCCTCCTCCCACCAAGCCCTCTCCCTCCCCCAGTTCTCCCGATGTCCCTGCTCTCAAACGTTGTACTTGTGTGCTTCCCCCTCTCTCTCTATCTTGTCTCCCACTCCCTTTGTTTGGTCTTATGTGTCCGTTTTTTGTTTTTTTTTGTCTAATGTTAGCTCTTACACGAGCTTCAATCTTGTATACAAAAAAGAATAATAATAATAATGAGGGAAAAATGGAGTTGCGCAGATATGAACCATGAGGCAGTCTTCTGACGTATGCAGCACAAGGTTGTGGGGTGGCATCATTTGATGAGAAGGTGGCTGTGCTGCTGATGCAATGCCCTCTGCTGGGTCGGGCAGGAATTTGTAATTTGGCCATGATGCCGGCGATACATTTGGCATGATGCATTTGGCTCGCCTACTCTTTGTGAAGGACACAGTGGGATCGTTAATGCCAACTTAACGAAAGCTGGCAGACGGGACGCCCAGTTTAAGGTCCATTTGAGGGACGGCACACACATTGATCATGTCATCTTGCCTGTGAAACACCAGGATGCCCGTTTATAGCCCGGTCGGGATTCAAACCCAGGCAAGACAGCTTAGAGGTGAGTGTGCATACCTCGAGGATGAAGCAGTCAAAAGGAAGTTTTGTTTTTCTAACTTCAAAGCCATTGCTTGCATTCCACTGAATAAAAACGTCAAACAAAACATGAAACCAGAATCGGGATCAGTTGGCGATCCACTCAAAAGGTGGGCATTTTTCTGTCGATGATGCAAGGTTCCATTCACACCCACACCATTCAACTGACACATGAACACACGAATGCAAACTGCAAAAGCTTCCGCAAACTGTGGTCAGCACCGGGTGGTCATGAAAACCGCTTGTGTAATTTAACTCTGCCTTATAAATGTGACATAAATAAAACCAAGATTGATCTTGCTTTTCGATTGATCCGTCCAAATCAAAAGTTCCTGCTTCTTGTTGTGCAACAAGGCTGAATGGTAGCATCATTGGCCGAGGGCGCGGCTGTGCTGCTGATGCAACGCCCTCTGCGAGTTAGCGCAGGAATTTGGAATTTGGCCATGGTGCCAGCGATAGTTTGCCTACTCTTCGCACAAGCAGATGAGCACAGACTCCCTCACCCTCACCCCAAAAAACAAAACGGAGGACTTGGGGGAAAAAAAATCGATGTTCATGGGGGAAGACAGATAAAAGGAATGTTTTATTTCAAGAAGAAATACTTCTTAACAGGAAGTTGCATTTTAATCACATGCTATCACAAAGGATTGCAATGTTGAAGACAAAAAGACAGGTACAGGACCAAAGTAATAAAATGAACGAGAATGGAGATTTTTAAAGCATATTGCAAAAAGAATACCAGTATTGTGTGAGCGACAGCGCTGGACTCATAGAACACACGTAGAAGTCCTCATGGGACGGTGGAAGTCCTCATGGGATGGTGGAAGTCCACATGGGACGGTGGAAGTCCTCATGGGACGATGAAAGTCCTCATGGGATGGTGGAAGTCCTCATGGGACGGTGGAAGTCCTCATGGGACGGTGGAAGTCCCCATGGGACGGTGGAAGTCCTCATGGGACGGTGGTGGCCTTCACATCATGCTCTTGCCATCCTTGCAGTTCTGTGCACAGGTTGCGCCGATTTGCACCCCTTTGAGCAGCAGTTGTGTAAACTCCGCGCAGCCGCAACACGTCGTCAGCGGAGCCACAAATCCATAGATGCCGCCCATCAATATGCCGAAGGGCCAGGCGAGGAAGATGAGGATGATGAACCACACGATGCTCCACAGAATGTTTCCCATCCTTGAGGGAGCAAAAGCCACAGATAACTCCGGTCTATCCTTTGGCACGGATAATACAGACTGTCCAAATGCCATATTGCAAGCATATATGATCTCATCAATATTTACTCAAGCTTCATCGAGATACCTGATCGAAATACCTGTCATTCTAAAGCTTGTGAATAGCAAGGTCATTCAGCTTCCAAAAAAATCCTCCACATTCACCAAATTTAATGCAGTCGTGGCCAAAAATATTGGCACCCTTGAACTTTTTTCAAATAACTCTTCCAAATAACTTTCGAAGACCACCAACCCTTTTTTCAAATAAATAACTTTCAATTTCAATTGACAAAAGTATTTGGCCTCCACATTCTTTATTTCACTGTTAATATTACAGAACCTTTGTTTTTTTTTGATTCAGAACTTAATATATCCTTTTAAATCAGAAAATAACAAGCGTCACGCCTAGGTCCCCCGTCGGTGAAGTGATGCGAGTTGACAAAGTGGAAGACGCAAGGTGGCCATCTTGGATTTTGACGTGGCGACCCAATTTTCAATAGCGTTCTTCCTTATGCCTAGATACACCCACACACCAGATTAGAACTTGGTACTTCGCTTATTTTTCAAGATATTCCGCTCACAAGGTTCAGACATACATGGCGGTGGCCATCTTGGATTTTGACGTGGGTTGCACCCACACACCAAATTAGAATTCGGTCCTTTGCTTACGCACGCACAGACGGATGGACGGACGCATACACAGACGGAGGGGAAAACCATAGTCCCCCTTTCGCTCCGCGGTGCGACGGGGGACAAAAAAATGGCATTGACAAAATTATTGACACCCGAGACTTAATATTTGGTAGCACAGACTTTGGACAAAATAACTGCAGTCAAGCGCTTCCTTTGGCCATGAATGAGCTCCCTCCTGCTCCACTGGCAGTTTGGCCCACTCTTCTTATGCAAACTGCTCCAGTTCTCCCAGATTTGAAGGGTGCCTTCTCCCAACTGCTGTTTTCAGGTTGTCAATGTCAACAATGTTGTTAATGTTAACAATTTTCTGGAATAAATGGTGCATTATTTGGAAAAGTGCCATTGTGCCAATATTTTTGGCCACGACTATATATAGTAGTGTAAAGCTCCGAGCGGAGATTGTACCCATAACACGTTTAAGATAAGCACATTAGGACATATCGATTGCCCCCCAATGTTTTAATAACACGGGATTCAAAATATTGGCCAGAGGTGCACGAGATGGGAACACTAATACGTAACAGGCGAACAAATTATTCTGCAATTTCACGCACAAGGTCAAAATTGATTTTATTTACTTTTATTAATCCGACATAAACTCAGAGATCCTCTATTCCCAAAGTAATTGGAACGAAATCTGAATTTTCATCCGCAAACCAAATTTCTTTTTCAATTATCCCAGAAGTAACACAATGCCATTCACTACCTTATTATATTGATGACACAAGGTGTGTTCGAACAGAAAGGTGAGTCTGGAATGAATGTGAAGATAAACAGTTGAGGTCTGTGTGAACGGAAGTAAGTTACATCAAAACTATGGAGAAGTTAATCTGTAAGGAATCATCGACTAGTCCGGAGTCAATCTGTTTGAATATGACAAAAGTACTTTGCCCAGTGAAGCTCACAAACTAATGACACAGCTCACAGGCCGAAGGCGAGACACTCGCAATCTAAGGGCAACACTCACTCGCAGACCCAGGGAGACGCTCACTCGCAGACCCAGGGAGACGCTCACTCGCAGACCCAGGGAGACGCTCACTCACAGACCCAGGGAGACGCTCACTCGCAGACCCAGGGAGACGCTCACTCGCACACCCAGGGAGACGCTCACTCGCAGATCCAGGGAGACGCTCACTCGCAGACCCAGGGAGACGCTCACTCGCAGACCGACCCAGGGAGACGCTCACTCGCAGACCCAGGGAGGCGCTCACTCACAGACCCAGGGAGACGCTCACTCGCAGACCCAGGGAGACGCTCACTCGCAGACCCAGGGAGACGCTCACTCACAGACCCAGGGAGACGCTCACTCGCAGACCCAGGGAGATGCTCACTCACAGACCCAGGGAGACGCTCACTCGCAGAACCAGGGAGACGCTCACTCGCACACCCAGGGAGACGCTCACTCGCAGACCCAGGGAGACGCTCACTCGCAGAACCAGGGAGACGCTCACTCGCACACCCAGGGAGACGCTCACTCGCAGAACCAGGGAGACGCTCACTCGCACACCCAGGGAGACGCTCACTCGCAGATCCAGGGAGACGCTCACTCGCACACCCAGGGAGACGCTCACTCGCAGATCCAGGGAGACGCTCACTCGCAGACCCAGGGTCCAGGGAGACACAAGTTGTTTTTTTGTCGCCTGTAAGTTTGATGTGTTGTTACAAAGTTCCCGTCGGCTCCGTCATGGTGAAGAAAATGAATCATATTTTAGATCCTTGTTAATTTTTTACTTTTGGTGTAATCTGTGGATGGATTTCGTGCTATATTTCTACATCGGTAATATTTACACCCTCATGTGGCACGGTGATTGACATTGTGAATCAGTGTTTTACAACGTGTCCCATAAACCATGTTACATAATACCGAATGGATGATAAAGAACCAGGAACATGTGGAACCCTGGAAGATCGAAATGTTAACCCTGGAAGGTGGAAATGTTAACCCTGGAAGGTGGAAATGTTAACCCTGGAAGATCTAAATGTTAACCCTGGAAGGTGGAAATGTTAACCCTGGAAGGTGGAAATGTTAACCCTGGAAGGTGGAAATGTTAACCCTGGAAGATCGAAATGTTAACCCTGGAAGGTGGAAATGTTAACCCTGGAAGGTGGAAATGTTAACCCTGGAAGGTGGAAATGTTAACCCTGGAAGATCGAAATGTTAACCCTGGAAGATCGAAATGTTAACCCTGGAAGGTGGAAATGTTAACCCTGGAAGATCGAAATGTTAACCCTGGAAGGTGGAAATGTTAACCCTGGAAGATCTAAATGTTAACCCTGGAAGGTGGAAATGTTAACCCTGGAAGATCGACATGTTTACCCACTTTGGACGATCTGGCCGAGTTCGAACTGCGAACTACTAATGGATACGGACGGACCAGGGCCAGCTGTCCCCAACGTCCCCCTTCTTCTTCAGAGGGGACATGCTAATGTAAAATGGCTTCACCTGCATTTCCTGAACATCACGTGACATATTTCAGCGAAATATAATTGTGTAATTTGGTGACGAAATAGAGCAAAGGAAAACGAAACAAACAGAACTGAGAAAGGGAAATGAAACGAAGTAACGTGATGACAAAGCCTGAGGCCTAACATGAAGTACAACTACAAGTGTTACATGTGAATTATAGCGCCAACAATTCCCCAACGTCACTAATACGAACAAGTAACAAACGACACATTTTAACCTTTTTCACATCAATCGCGAATGATTCACAAATGCGGATTAATTATCGTCGCTTGATCATTGACGATTCGCATAATATCCATAATCGAGCAAAACATTCATCGTTTACACAACAATCAGCCTTAGTATTAGTAAGTTACACCAGGAAAGTCCAGGTTCTTTGTTTTTCTTGTGAATGAAACGTCAAATTAACGTTTGGTAAACGTCACTTTGAACGCGTCATCGACACATACACATTTTAAATACAGATGTCACGGTTCACAAACTTATAAACAAACCAAATGAAGGCGCCAGATATTTGATCATTAGAGGATTTTTGCAAAACTCACTTCCAAAGTGTTTCCAGGGGAAATGAAGCGACTTGTGGGAGACGCGAATCCAGGACAACTGCCACGTCCAGACATCTAAACTCCGCCCACCCACACGTTAGCCCCGCCCCCACCCGTTAGCCCCGCCCTGTGCGCTTTGGACCCACAAATCCACACGTCTTCCTCAAATCTTCCATTCAAAAGCAACGTTCAATATTTACAAAATCAAGGATTTATCGAACATGTGCTTGTGGTTTGTTACAAAGGGATTAACAAAATTAAATACAGCTGTTGATGCCCACAACTACTACGACTATCACTACTACTACTATTACTACTACGACTACTACTACTACTACTGCGACTATGATTACTACTACTACTATTACTACAACTATTACTACTACTTCTATTATTATTATTACTACTATTACTACTACTACTAGTATTACTACCACTACTACTACTATTACTACTAGTATTACTACCACTACTACTACTATTGCTACTACTATTATTACTACTATTATTATTACTACTACTACTATTACTACAACTATTACTACTACTTCTATTATTATTATTACTACTACTACTACTATTACTACTACTACTAGTATTACTACCACTACTACTACTATTACTACTAGTATTACTACAACTACTACTACTATTGCTACTACTATTATTACTACTACTACTACTAGTACTAATATTACTACTACTACAAGTATTACTACTACTAGTACTATTACTACTAGTACTAGTACTACTACTATTACTACCATTATTATTACTATTGCTACTACTATTACTACAACTATTACTACTACTACTATTATTATTACTACTACTACTATTGCTACTAGTATTACTACCGCTACTACTATGACTACTATGACTAATACTAATATTACGACTACTACAAGTATTACTACTACTACTAGTACTAGTACTACGACTGCCACGACTACTACTACTAGTACTACTACTATTACTATTACTACTACTGGTAGTAGTAGTACTACTACTATTACAAATACAACTACTATTACTACAACTAGTACTACTACTATTACGACTAATACTACTACTACTACCACCACCACTACCATAACTACTAATACTACTACCGCTAATAATACTACCACAACTACTACTACTACCAGTACCGCTAATACTACAACCCCTAATAATACTACTACTTCTAATACGACTACTACTACTAATAATAATACTAATAATACTACGACCGCTAATACTACAACCCCTACTAATACTACTACTTCTACTCCGACTACTACAACTATTACTACTACGACCACGACTACCACTAATAATACTACGACCACGAATACCACTAATAATACTACGACTAGCGCTAATACCACTACCCCTACGACTACAACTACTCGAACTACCCAAAGATGGCTCTCCCGTAGGCAATTGTGCACGACCTCTGCACCATCCTCTCGGACTCAGCGCGGGTATTCCAACTCGAACCAATCAAATCCACTTCTCCAAGGCGGAACACGTGGAGGCAAAATCCCGGGTTGACTCCGCCAGGCGATTCCCTCTTGTGTTTCCCTCTTGAGTTTCCCTCTTGTGATTCCCTCTTGTGATTCCCTCTTGTGTTTCCCCCTTGTGATTCCCTCTTATGTTTCCCTCTTGTGTTTCCCCCTCGTGATTCCCTCCTGTGATTCCCTCTTGTGATTCCCTCTTGTGTTTCCCTCTTGTGATTCCCTCTTGTGATTCCCTCTTGTGATTCCCTCCTGTGATTCCCTCTTGTGTTTCCCTCTTGTGATTCCCTCCTGTGATTCCCTCTTGTGTTTCCCTCTTGTTATTCCCTCTTGTGATTCCCTCTTGTGTTTCCCCCTTGTGATTCCCTCCTGTGATTCCCTCTTATGTTTCCCTCTTGTGTTTCCCCCTCGTGATTCCCTCCTGTGATTCCCTCTTGTGATTCCCTCTTGTGATTCCCTCTTGTGATTCCCTCTTGTGTTTCCCTCTTGTGATTCCCTCTTGTGTTTCCCTCTTGTGATTCCCTCCTGTGATTCCCTCTTGTGATTCCCTCTTGTGATTCCCTCCTGTGATTCCCTCTTGTGTTTCCCTCTTGTGTTTCCCTCTTGTGATTCCCTCCTGTGATTCCCTCTTGTGATTCCCTCTTGTGTTTCCCTCTTGTGATTCCCTCTTGTGTTTCCCCCTTGTGATTCCCTCTTGTGATTCCCTCTTGTGTTTCCCTCTTGTGATTCCCTCCTGTGATTCCCTCTTGTGATTCCCTCTTGTGATTCCCTCCTGTGATTCCCTCTTGTGATTCCCTCTTGTGATTCCCTCTTGTGATTCCCTCTTGTGATTCCCTCCTGTGATTCCCTCTTGTGTTTCCCTCTTGTGTTTCCCTCTTGTGATTCCCTCCTGTGTTTCCCTCTTGTGATTCCCTCCTGTGATTCCCTCTTGTGTTTCCCTCTTGTGATTCCCTCTTGTGATTCCCTCTTGTGTTTCCCCCTTGTGATTCCCTCCTGTGATTCCCTCTTGTGATTCCCTCTTGTGATTCCCTCTTGTGATTCCCTCTTGTGTTTCCCTCTTGTGATTCCCTCTTGTGTTTCCCTCTTGTGATTCCCTCCTGTGATTCCCTCTTGTGATTCCCTCCTGTGATTCCCTCTTGTGTTTCCCTCTTGTGTTTCCCTCTTGTGATTCCCTCCTGTGATTCCCTCTTGTGATTCCCTCTTGTGTTTCCCTCTTGTGATTCCCTCCTGTGATTCCCTCTTGTGTTTCCCCCTTGTGATTCCCTCTTGTGTTTCCCTCTTGTGATTCCCTCCTGTGATTCCCTCTTGTGATTCCCTCCTGTGATTCCCTCCTGTGATTCCCTCTTGTGATTCCCTCCTGTGATTCCCTCTTGTGATTCCCTCCTGTGATTCCCTCTTGTGTTTCCCTCTTGTGATTCCCTCCTGTGATTCCCTCTTGTGATTCCCTCTTGTGATTCCCTCCTGTGATTCCCTCTTGTGTTTCCCTCTTGTGTTTCCCTCTTGTGATTCCCTCCTGTGATTCCCTCTTGTGATTCCCTCTTGTGTTTCCCTCTTGTGATTCCCTCCTGTGATTCCCTCTTGTGTTTCCCCCTTGTGATTCCCTCTTGTGTTTCCCTCTTGTGATTCCCTCCTGTGATTCCCTCTTGTGATTCCCTCCTGTGATTCCCTCTTGTGATTCCCTCTTGTGATTCCCTCTTGTGATTCCCTCTTGTGTTTCCCCCTTGTGATTCCCTCCTGTGATTCCCTCTTGTGATTCCCTCTTGTGATTCCCTCTTGTGATTCCCTCTTGTGATTCCCTCCTGTGATTCCCTCTTGTGATTCCCTCCTGTGATTCCCTCTTGTGTTTCCCTCTTGTGTTTCCCTCTTGTGTTTCCCCCTTGTGATTCCCTCCTGTGATTCCCTCTTGTGTTTCCCTCTTGTGTTTCCCTCTTGTGATTCCCTCCTGTGATTCCCTCTTGTGTTTCCCTCTTGTGATTCCCTCTTGTGTTTCCCTCTTGTGATTCCCTCTTGTGATTCCCTCCTGTGATTCCCTCTTGTGTTTCCCCCTTGTGATTCCCTCTTGTGATTCCCTCTTGTGATTCCCTCCTGTGATTCCCTCTTGTGTTTCCCTCTTGTGTTTCCCTCTTGTGATTCCCTCCTGTGATTCCCTCTTGTGATTCCCTCTTGTGTTTCCCTCTTGTGATTCCCTCCTGTGATTCCCTCTTGTGTTTCCCCCTTGTGATTCCCTCTTGTGTTTCCCTCTTGTGATTCCCTCCTGTGATTCCCTCTTGTGATTCCCTCCTGTGATTCCCTCCTGTGATTCCCTCCTGTGATTCCCTCTTGTGATTCCCTCTTGTGTTTCCCTCTTGTTTTCCCTCTTGTGTTTCCCTCCTGTGATTCCCTCTTGTGATTCCCTCTTGTGTTTCCCTCTTGTGATTCCCTCTTGTGTTTCCCTCTTGTGATTCCCTCTTGTGTTTCCCCCTTGTGATTCCCTCTTGTGTTTCCCTCTTGTGATTCCCTCTTGTGATTCCCTCCTGTGATTCCCTCTTGTGTTTCCCTCTTGTGATTCCCTCTTGTGTTTCCCTCTTGTGATTCCCTCTTGTGTTTCCCTCTTGTTTTCCCTCCTGTGATTCCCTCTTGTGTTTCCCTCTTGTGATTCCCTCTTGTGTTTCCCTCTTGTTTTCCCTCTTGTGTTTCCCTCTTGTTTTCCCTCTTGTGTTTCCCTCTTGTGTTTCCCTCTTGTGATTCCCTCTTGTGTTTCCCTCTTGTTTTCCCTCCTGTGATTCCCTCTTGTGATTCCCTCTTGTGTTTCCCTCTTGTGTTTCCCTCTTGTTTTCCCTCCTGTGATTCCCTCTTGTGATTCCCTCTTGTGTTTCCCTCTTGTGATTCCCTCTTGTGTTTCCCTCTTGTGTTTCCCTCTTGTTTTCCCTCTTGTGTTTCCCTCCTGTGATTCCCTCTTGTGATTCCCTCTTGTGTTTCCCTCTTGTGATTCCCTCCTGTGATTCCCTCTTGTGTTTCCCTCTTGTGATTCCCTCTTGTGTTTCCCTCTTGTTTTCCCTCCTGTGATTCCCTCTTGTGATTCCCTCTTGTGTTTCCCTCTTGTGTTTCCCTCTTGTTTTCCCTCCTGTGATTCCCTCTTGTGTTTCCCTCTTGTTTTCCCTCCTGTGATTCCCTCTTGTGATTCCCTCTTGTGTTTCCCTCTTGTGTTTCCCTCTTGTTTTCCCTCCTGTGATTCCCTCTTGTGATTCCCTCTTGTGTTTCCCTCTTGTGATTCCCTCTTGTGTTTCCCTCTTGTGTTTCCCTCTTGTGTTTCCCTCTTGTGATTCCCTCTTGTGATTCCCTCCTGTGATTCCCTCTTGTGATTCCCTCCTGTGATTCCCTCCTGTGATTCCCTCTTGTGTTTCCCTCTTGTGATTCCCTCTTGTGATTCCCTCCTGTGATTCCCTCTTGTGTTTCCCTGTTGTGATTCCCTCTTGTGTTTCCCTCTTGTGATTCCCTCTTGTGATTCCCTCTTGTGTTTCCCTCTTGAGTTTCCCTCTTGTGATTCCCTCTTGTGTTTCCCTCTTGTGATTCCCCCTTGTGATTCCCCCTTGTGATTCCCTCTTGTGATTCCCTCTTGTGATTCCCCCTTGTGATTCCCCCTTGTGATTCCCTCTTGTGATTCCCTCTTGTGATTCCCCCTTGTGATTCCCCCTTGTGATTCCCCCTTGTGATTCCCTCTTGTGTTTCCCTCCTGTGATTCCCTCTTGTGATTCCCCCTTGTGATTCCCTCTTGTGTTTCCCTCCTGTGATTCCCTCTTGTGATTCCCCCTTGTGATTCCCTCTTGTGATTCCCCCTTGTGATTCCCCCTTGTGATTCCCTCTTGTGATTCCCCCTTGTGATTCCCCCTTGTGATTCCCCCTTGTGATTCCCTCTTGTGTTTCCCTCCTGTGATTCCCTCTTGTGATTCCCTCTTGTGATTCCCTCCTGTGATTCCCTCTTGTGTTTCCCTCCTGTGATTCCCTCTTGTGATTCCCTCCTGTGATTCCCTCTTGTGTTTCCCTCCTGTGATTCCCTCCTGTGATTCCCTCTTGTGATTCCCTCCTGTGATTCCCTCTTGTGTTTCCCTCCTGTGATTCCCTCTTGTGTTTCCCTCCTGTGATTCCCTCTTGTGATTCCCTCCTGTGATTCCCTCTTGTGATTCCCTCTTGTGATTCCCTCCTGTGATTCCCTCTTGTGTTTCACTCATGTGATTCCCTCTTGTGATTCCCTCTTGTGATTCCCTCCTGTGATTCCCTCTTGTGTTTCCCTCCTGTGATTCCCCCTTGTGATTCCCTCCTGTGTTTCCCTCTTGTGATTCCCTCCTGTGATTCCCTCTTGTGATTCCCTCTTGTGATTCCCTCTTGTGATTCCCTCCTGTGTTTCCCTCTTGTGATTCCCTCCTGTGTTTCCCTCTTGTGATTCCCTCCTGTGTTTCCCTCTTGTGATTCCCTCCTGTGATTCCCTCTTGTGATTCCCTCCTGTGTTTCCCTCTTGTGATTCCCTCCTGTGTTTCCCTCTTGTGTTTCCCCCTTGTGTTTCCCTCTTGTGATTCCCTCCTGTGTTTCCCTCTTGTGATTCCCTCCTGTGATTCCCTCTTGTGATTCCCTCCTGTGTTTCCCTCTTGTGATTCCCTCCTGTGTTTCCCTCTTGTGTTTCCCCCTTGTGTTTCCCTCTTGTGATTCCCTCCTGTGTTTCCCTCTTGTGATTCCCTCCTGTGTTTCCCTCTTGTGATTCCCTCCTGTGTTTCCCTCTTGTGTTTCCCCCTTGTGTTTCCCTCTTGTGATTCCCTCTTGTGATTCCCTCCTGTGATTCCCTCTTGTGTTTCCCTCTTGTGTTTCCCTCTTGTGTTTCCCTCTTGTGTTTCCCCCTTGTGTTTCCCTCCTGTGATTCCCTCCTGTGTTTCCCTCTTGTGATTCCCTCCTGTGTTTCCCTCTTGTGTTTCCCTCTTGTGTTTCCCTCTTGTGATTCCCTCTTGTGATTCCCTCTTGTGATTCCCTCCTGTTATTCCCTCCTGTGTTTCCCTCTTGTGTTTCCCTCTTGTGTTTCCCCCTTGTGTTTCCCTCTTGTGTTTCCCTCTTGTGTTTCCCCCTTGTGTTTCCCCCTTGTGTTTCCCTCTTGTGATTCCCTCTTGTGATTCCCTCTTGTGATTCCCTCTTGTGTTTCCCTCTTGTGATTCCCCCTTGTGTTTCCCCCTTGTGATTCCCTCTTGTGATTCCCTCTTGTGATTCCCTCTTGTGATTCCCTCCTGTGATTCCCTCCTGTGTTTCCCTCTTGTGTTTCCCTCTTGTGTTTCCCCCTTGTGTTTCCCTCTTGTGTTTCCCTCTTGTGTTTCCCCCTTGTGTTTCCCCCTTGTGTTTCCCTCTTGTGATTCCCTCCTGTGATTCCCTCTTGTGTTTCCCTCTTGTGATTCCCTCTTGTGTTTCCCCCTTGTGTTTCCCTCTTGTGATTCCCTCCTGTGATTCCCTCTTGTGTTTCCCTCTTGTGATTCCCTCTTGTGATTCCCCCTTGTGTTTCCCTCTTGTGTTTCCCTCTTGTGTTTCCCCCTTGTGTTTCCCTCTTGTGATTCCCTCTTGTGATTCCCTCTTGTGATTCCCTCCTGTGATTCCCTCTTGTGTTTCCCTCCTGTGATTCACCCTTGTGATTCCCTCTTGTGATTCCCTCCTGTGATTCCCTCTTGTGTTTCCCTCCTGTGATTCCCTCTTGTGATTCCCCCTTGTGATTCCCCCTTGTGATTCCCTCTTGTGATTCCCCCTTGTGATTCCCTCCTGTGATTCCCTCTTGTGTTTCCCCCTTGTGATTCCCTCCTGTGATTCCCGCTGAAGACTCGAGTACAAGGAATGCGAGAAGTGGAGATTCATGTTGTTCTGCCAAAGGGGCCATCACAGGGGATGCTCGACATACTTTGTGTGTCCAAGAAACAGTGAAACAATGTGTTTGTTAAATACTTTCAGCGCTCAACCCTCGTGTACCCACACCGACTACCAAGACATTCCGCAACATGATAACCGGTTGATAACTACTGGCGCGGGACAAAAACAAAAACTTCAAACTTGATGTTCATCTTCAAAGTTCAACATTCTCGCAGCTTCTGCCTCAGCGGGCCCACGTGACCTGTGTTGCTGATGCAGAGTTTGCAGGAATGGTAATTGTGAACAGAAGCTTTTGTGTTGTATAATAATATAACTCGAGCAGGAATATCGAACGCATTCCATGACCTCTTCATGCTCCATTCGCAAAGCAAAGGAATCCTGTCCAGCAATGAAGGGAAGAAGAAGAAGAAACAAACCTCATGACAATACGACACGAGTCGTGCGATGTATTCGTCTGTATGACCATGTGTGTGGGAGTGCGTGTCGTGTGTATGGGATGTATGTGTGTGTGTATGTGCGTGGGACGTGTGTGTGTGTGGGATTGTGTGTGTGTGTGTGTATGTGCGTGGGATGTGTGTGTGTGTGGGATGTGTGTATGTATGTGCGTGTGTGTGTGGGGGGGTTGTGTGTGTGGGATGTGTATATGTATGTGCGTGTGTGTGTGGGGGGGTTGTGTGTGTGGGATGTGTGTATGTATGTGCGTGGGATGTGTGTGTGCGTGTTATGTGTATGTGTGTGTGTGTGCGTGGGATGTGTGTGTGCGTGTTATGTGTATGTGTGTGTGTGTGCGTGGGATGTGTGTGTGCGTGTTATGTGTATGTGTGTGTGTGCGTGGGATGTGTGTGTGTATGTATGTGTGTGCGTGGGATGTGTGTGTGTGTATGTGTGCGTGTTATGTGTATGTGTGCGTGTTATGTGTATGTGTGTTTGTGTGTGTGTGTGCAAGCTTCATGCATGTCTTGGAACATATTAAGAAGAAGAAGAAGAATATTTAGGGAAAACGCTGTACATCAGAATATCATGACTGCCCACGAGAACCTGACATCAAGAAGCCACACCTGGGAGGTGCGAAATGGCAATACCGCACATGTTGTGCATTCATACCTAGTTGGGGCGTTGTGCGATTTTGTGGAGGTAATCAGGGAATGTTAACCTTCACAAACAGTAGGTGACATTGCCCGTGTCATGTTTACAATGGGATGCTGAAGCTGTCTGTGCATTATACCAGTCACATGACATGGCGGTGTACGTATTTGACAATTTTAATCGTGAACGAAAGTTCTTCTTCTATTTGACAGAAGGTCTGAATCCCGACCCGGCTACAAACCGCCGTCCTGGTGTCTCGCAGGCAGGACGATTCATCCATGTGAGTCCCGTCCCTCGGATGGACGTTAACCTGGGCGTCCCGTGCACAAAGCATTCATTGGTGACGTTAAACATCCCACGGCGTCACTCCCGAAGAGTGGGTGAGTCATCGCCGGCATCCTGAACAAATTGTAAATTCTTGCCACCTTCAGTCGAATGGCAGGCCTGGCCAGTCGGTTCGTGAAAGACTTGGGCCAAAAACATCATCTGGCCCGGAATAATTGGGGTTGAAGGAGCTGGGGCTCCCACGTCGATCGGAAGAATGGACGCGACAAAAAGCTGGAATTCATCTGAGTTGCTTTAATCGAATCAAACACTCAGGCACTCTGAAAACCCGTTTATCGGTCAGCAATATATATCTATTATCCCAGGGGGTTTGCCCAGGCCCGGCGCCAGGGGGCGTGGCCCAGCGTCCTGGCTGCGGCCTGGCAAGTTGAGGGCGAGCCTGCCCGGGCATGCCCGGGCGTCCCGACCGAGGCCTGGCAAGTTGAGCGCGGGCCTGCCCGGGCGTCCTGGACGAGCCCGGCATGGTGATCGCTCCGCGTCCTTGATAGGTGCAAGGCGATTGTGAAACCCCAGCGGCAGCCGCTACACACGTCCCCCCAGAATCGACTTGCACCGGCAGGGTCAACTTGAGGGGGGTCCTGATGACCCGGCCGAAGCGACCCCTGGCGGGTCGTGGGAGGGGGTCCGGTGAGGTGGTGGGCGGTCGAGTGGGGGGCACCGTGGACGGGGGGCGGCCTCGCCGTGGCGGAAGGGCCACCCGTGGTGGGTGGTCGACGTCCACGTGCGCCGGCTTGAGGCGGTCCACTGCAATCCGGTCCGACCTGCCGCCGATGTCGATGACGAACGACTTGTCGTCCCGTCGCAGCACCCGGAAGGGCCCGTCGTACGGCGGCTGGAGTGGCCACCGATGTGCGTCGTGACGCACAAAAACATACTCCGCTGTGCGGAGTGCTGGGGGGACGTAGGACTGGGGGTCACCGTGGTGGGATGTCGGCACGGGGGCAAACCGTCGGGCGGCCTCCTGGAGGTCCGAGCGCTGGTGAGCTGCGGACCAGGGACTGGTAGCGTCGGGCACGAATTCGCCCGGGACGCGTAGCACCTGGCCATAGACCAGCTCGGCGGTGGATGCCTGGAGGTCCTCCTTGGGGGCCGTGCGAAGGCCCAAAAGGACCCACGGCAGCCGGTCGGCCCAACCGCCGTCTTGAAGGCCGGCCATGAGCGCGGCCTTCATGGAGCGGTGGAATCGCTCGCACAACCCGTTTGCTTGGGGGTGGTAGGCCGTAGTACGGTGGAGCTTGACCCCCAGGTTGCGGGCGACCGCGCCCCACAGCTCGGAGGTGAACTGTGGTCCGCGGTCTGACGAGATGTCCGCCGGTGCGCCGAAGCGGGCGACCCAGGTGGCGATGAAAGCCTGCGCCACGTCGGCGGTGGTGGTGGAGACGAGGGGAACGGCCTCCGGCCACCTGGTGGTCCTGTCCACCATGGTGAGCAGGTGTGTGAACCCCCGTGACGGGGGGAGGGGGCCCACCAGATCCACGTTGACGTGGTCGAAACGTCGTTCGGGCACGGTGAAAGGTGCCAGCGGGGCCTGGGTGTGTCGGTGGACCTTGGCCCGTTGGCAGGCCGTGCAGGCGCTGGTCCAATCGCGGATGTCCCGACGAAGGCCGTGCCAGACGAAACGCGCCGACACCAGCTTCTGGGAAGCTTTCCGGCCCGGGTGGGAAAGGCCGTGGAGGGAGGCGAAGATGCGGCGTTGCCAGGTGACGGGCACGATGGGGCGAGGCTGGCCTTGGGAGACGTCGCAGAGCAGGACAGTGTCCGCGCAGGGGATGTCGGCCAGGCGGAGGCCCGTGTCCGCCGCCCGGAGGGCTTGCACCGTGGTGTCGGTGGTTTGGTCCGCCGCCATAAGCGCAAAATCCACGCCCAGGTGGACCGCGTTTGCGCTGGCCCGGGAAAGACAGTCGGCCACGGCGTTGTTTTTGCCGGCGACGTGCCGGATGTCCGTGGCAAACTCCGACACGGCGGAGAGGTGGCGCTGTTGGCGGGCCGACCATGGCTCCGTGACCTTGGCCATGGCGTAAACCAACGGCTTGTGGTCGACGAACGCCGTGAAAGGTCGGCCCTCCAGGAGGTGGCGGAAATGGCGGACGGCCAGGTGTAGACCGAGGAGCTCCCGGTCAAACGTGCTGTATTTGAGCTCGTTCGGCCGGAGCTGCCGGCTGAAAAAAGCGAGTGGCTGCCAAACCCCGTTCACCCATTGCTCATGTACGGCGCCCACCGCGTAGTCGGAGGCATCCGTGGTGAGGGCGATGGGAGCGTTGAGCACCGGGTGAGCGAGCAGTGTTGCGTCGGCAAGGGCCCGCTTTGAGCGTTGGAAGGCCGCATCCATTGCTGCGGACCAGGCGATGTCGTGCTTGGCCGGCTTGCCCCGGAGGGCTTCGTAGAGGGGCCGCATGAGTTGAGCAGCGTGGGGCACGAAGCGGTGATAAAAATTCACCATTCCCAGGAATTCCTGCAGGGCCTTTATGGTGCGGGGACGCGGGAACGTGGTGATGGCCTCGACCTTGGTTGGCAGCGGCACGGCCCCGTTCTTGGTGATGTGGTGGCCCAAAAAATCAACGGCCGTCGTGCCGAAGTGGCATTTGGCCGGGTTGACGATGAGGCCGTGCTCGCTGAGGCGCTCGAACAGTGTTCGGAGGTGGAGGAGGTGCTCGGCCCGGGACGTGCTGGCGACGAGGATGTCGTCCAGGTAAACGAAAAGGAACGGCAGGTCACGCAGCACGCCGTCCATCAAGCGCTGGAACGCCTGAGCCGCGTTCTTGAGACCAAACGGCATCCGCAAGAATTCGAATAAGCCGAACGGCGTGATGACTGCCGTTTTAGGGACGTCGGCCGCCCTGACAGGTACCTGGTGATATCCCCGTATGAGATCAATTTTCGAAAAAATGACCCGTCCCGCCAGACGGGCGGAGAAGTCTTGGATATGCGGGATCGGGTACCTGTCGGGGGTGGTAGCGTCATTGAGACGGCGGTAGTCGCCACACGGGCGCCATCCACCCCCCGGCTTTGGCACGATGTGCAGTGGCGAGGCCCACGCACTATCGGAGCGCCGCACGATGCCGAGGTGCTCCAACGCGTCGAATTCGGCCTTCGCTACGGCGAGCTTGGCTGGGTCGAGGCGGCGGGCCCTGGCGTAGACCGGCGGGCCCGTGGTTGGTATGTGGTGCTCGATCCCATGCCGTACTGCGACGGCAGAAAACGTCGGCCGCGTGAGGGCCGGGAACTCCGTGAGCAGGCGAGCAAACTCGTTCGCCGCCGGGACGGTGCATGCCAGCTCGGTCGGCGCGGAGCTGCTCAATGTGCATACCAGGGAGCTGAAGGTTTCAGCGTTGATTAAACGACGCCGTTGGACGTCCACCAGCAGTCCGTGTGCGCAGAGGAAGTCGGCGCCTGGCAGAGCCATGGGCACGTTGGCGGTTACAAACGTCCAAGCAAAGCGTTGGCCGCCGAAGCAGAGGGTGACGTTGCGCGGGCCGAAGGTGCGGATAGTCGATCCGTTGGCCGCAACCAAGGAGGGGCCGCGAACCGCGGATTGCCTGTCCTGGTCAGAGGCGGGGATGACGCTCAGTTGGGCGCCGGTGTCGCACAGGAAGCGCCGTCCGGACGCTTTATCCGTGATGAACAGTAAGTTGCCCGTGTGGCCGGCGCTCATGGCTGGTAATGAACGCCGGCCCGGCCGTTTCCCGGCCTGCCGAAGGTGCACGGGGGTCGGCATGTCCGGGCCTTCTGTCCGAACCTGGCATGATAGTAACACCACGCTTGGTCAGGTGGAGGCCCTGGTCGTCGTGCTGGAGGTGGTCGTCTCGGTATAGCGGCCGCCAATTGCGTCGGCAGTTCGGCCGTCGACCGTGCCGGGTGCTCGGGCGCCATGGATGTTGCGTCGGACGGCGGTGGGTCCCATGTCGCCGCTGCGATGCGCTGTCCTGCGGCGGAGATCTTGTCGGCTTCTCTGGCAAGGGCCCGGGGATCTGTGATCGTCGTGCTTGCCAGGGCGAGGCGTACCGGGTTAGGCAGCTGACGGAGGAACAGCTCCCGGAACAGGAATGCCGGAGAGTGCTCGCCGAGCAGTGAAAGCATGTAGTCCATTCGCTCGGAAGGGCGCGTGTCGCCGAGCGCAGGCAGTTCGAGCAGGCGCCGTGCGCGTTCCGCCGATGGGAGGGCGAAAGCATCGAGGAGAAGCTTCTTAATCGCGCCGTATTTGTCAGCGGCTGGCGGGCTTTCGAGGAGGCTCAGGGCGCGGGCCGCGGTGGCCGAACCGAGCGCAGCTACCACATGGTGGAAGCGGGTGTCATCGGCCGTGATGCCTCGCAGGGCGAACAGGGACTCCGCCTGTGCGAACCAAACCGCCGCGTGAGCCTCCCAGAAGGTAGGCAGTTTAAGGGCGACTGCCGTGTCCATGTCGATAGGTCACCAATGAAGGAGCTGGGGCTCCCACGTCGATCGGAAGAATGGACGCGACAAAAAGCTGGAATTCATCTGAGTTGCTTTAATCGAATCAAACACTCAGGCACTCTGAAAACCCGTTTATCGGTCAGCAATATATATTTATTATCCCAGGGGGTTTGCCCAGGCCCGGCGCCAGGGGGCGTGGCCCAGCGTCCTGGCTGCGGCCTGGCAAGTTGAGGGCGAGCCTGCCCGGGCATGCCCGGGCGTCCCGACCGAGGCCTGGCAAGTTGAGCGCGGGCCTGCCCGGGCGTCCTGGACGAGCCCGGCATGGTGATCGCTCCGCATCCTTGATAGGTGCAAGGCGATTGTGAAACCCCAGCGGCAGCCGCTACAGGGTCATTGAGGTAGTCGAGGTCCCCAGGTGAACGAACATCCATAACACCCAGGTTCCCTCGATGGTTATATTGTTAGTTTGTGCCAGAAAGACGCCACCCATGGTCTAAGCCCGAAGTCAAATGGGACACATGCGTTGTGAGGGCTGTGGGTAAGTCTTCTTCTTCCTCTACCTGTTCCCTTTCAATAACCCTCGGTTTATGACCCATGTATGGCCGGGAATAACGAAACTACGGTGAAAGACAAAACATGAAGGTTACAAGTGACTTGTTAGCAAATAAACAAAAACAACTTTAGTACTAAATTACCCTTCAGAGTGTATAGAATCACAATTCAACACAAATATGTACATTTTGATTCATTTGGTTACCATGGCAACGGTGTGCACAATCCTTCCGAACATTGTCACTTCTATGCTATTTTGAGCAAAAAGTAAGAATGTTTTCCCTCCCAATCTGAAGCTGATACACCTACCTGCAATTCGAGCATTCCAACACACCTTTGGACTATTTATAGCATGTGCACAGCTCACAACAACAATGCATACAGTACATGTGACATGTCTATGGGGAAATTGTGTACAGTGCATCGCCAACTTGTGTACATTGCATCGCCAAATTGTGTACAGTGCATCGCCAACTTGTGTACATTGCATCGCCAAATTGTGTACAGTGCATCGCCAAATTGTGTACAGTACATGCCAAATTGTCTACATTGCATTGCCAAATTGTGTACAGTGCATTGCCAAATTGAATGCAGTGCATTGCCAAATTGTGTACAATGCATCGCCAAATTGTATACATTGCATTGCCAAATTGAATGCAGACCATTGCCAAATTGTGTACATTGCATTGCCAAATTGTATACATTGCATTGCCAAATTGTGTACAATGCATCGCCAAATTGTGTACAGTGCATTGCCAAATTGAATGCAGTGCATTGCCAAATTGTGTACAATGCATCGCCAAATTGTGTACATTGCATTGCCAAATTGTGTACAGTGCATTGCCAAATTGAATGCAATGCATTGCCAAATTGTATACATTGCATTGCCAAATTGTATACATTGCATTGCCAAATTGTGTACAATGCATCGCCAAATTGTGTACAGTGCATTGCCAAATTGTGTACAGTGCATTGCCAAATTGAATGCAGTGCATTGCCAAATTGTGTACAATGCATCGCCAAATTGTGTACATTGCATTGCCAAGTTGTGTACAGTGAATCACCAAATTGTATGCAGTGCATCACCAAATTGTGTAGTGCATTGCCAAATTGTGTACATTGCATAGCCAAATTGTATACAGTGCATTGCCAAATTGTGTACAATGCATCGCCAAATTGTGTACATTGCATCGCCAAATTGTGTACAGTGAATCGCCGAATTGTGTGCAGTGCATTGCCAAATTGTGTACAGTGCATCGCCAAATTGTGTACAGTGAATCGCCGAATTGTGGACATTGCATCGCCAAATTGTGTACAGTGCATTGCAAAATTGTATACAGTGCATTGTGTACATTCATAGGTTGTGTACATTCATAACAAGTTGTGTACATTCATAACAAGTTGTATACATTCATATCGACAAGTTGTGTACAATGCATCGCCAAATTGTGCACAGCGAATCACCAAATTGTGTACAGTACTTCAAGGCCGGAGTTGAGGAGGAGTCCGAGAAGTCCTCCTCATGGTAAACTCTGAACCCGTAACAATATTTCAGTGGGATAATTCATCCGAGTCCGAGTGAAGCAAGGTCGTGGTCGTTTATTCCTGATACGTGAAACACCCTGTAACACATGCCTGCAGGAAACGGATGTTTTGGAACACCAGCCCCATTTCCATCCAATCATCATGTAACTGGAAACAGATCCCATCAAGTACAGACCAATCAGCCTGCTCCCAATAATCAGCAAGGTCATGGAATCCATCATTGTTTCGGATATCAAATCCTTCCTCTTCTCCAATGGCTTGATCTCTGATCATCAATTTGGATTCGGACCAGGTCATTCGACTCTGGACATGCTGCTTCTGCTTTCTCAACAATGGATGGAGGTCCTCAATGACAAACAGGAAATTAGAGCTGTCTCCCTTGACATATCACGTGCCTTCGATACAGTCTGGCACCCCGCTCTGCTCACCAAACTCTCCTCCTTTGGTATCCATGGAAATCTCCACGCATGGCTGGCGGACTTCCTCTCTAGTCGTAGTCAACGTGTGGCCCTGAATGGGTTTCTCTCATCTCCCCTTCCTGTTCAGGCTGGAGTTCCCCAAGGTAGTGTTCTGGGCCCTGTGCTTTTTCTGGTCTTCATGAATGATCTCTCCGACTCTCTGGAAAATCCTCTCCATCTATTTCCTGATGACTCCACTCTCTGCCGCTCCATTCCTCATCCCTCAGATCGGCAATCTACAGCCTCCTCACTCTCTGCAGACCTGGACAAAATCACAAACTGGTCAAAGAAGTGGAACATGTCTTTCAATCCTGACAAATCTCACACTCTTACTACGTCTCTCCAAAAAGACCGACTGGACAACCCTCCCATCCACTTTCTGAACAATCCTCTCCAAGTAGTTCTGTCACTCAAGCTTTTGGGTCTCACTATCTGCCATGATATTTCCTGGGAAAACCACATTTCCAAGCTGGCCTCCAAAGCCAGTCGCCGCCTGGGCATTCTCCAGGCATTCTCCGTCGTGCGAAGTCGTTCCTTGCCACACCTGAGCTCCTCACCACATATAAGGCTTTCATCCGCAGCTCAATGGAATACTGCTCTCCCCTCTGGGCTGGTGCTCCTTCCTCACACCTAGCTCGGCTTCACGCTGTTGAAACCAAAGCTTTCAGAATCATTGGAATCTCCCGCGATGAAGCTAACTCCGAGGGCCTTTCACTCACTCACCGCAGGCAGGTAGGTGGTCTTTCTGTCTTTTTTTTTTTTTTTTTTTTTTTGGTATACTAAATCGAGGCTCGTGAAAGAGCTAACATTTACTTCACAAACAAATCGACCAGACAAACAAAATACACAAAAAGAGGGAGCGGAAGACAAGATGGGGAGAGAAGGGGAAGCACACAAACACAACATCCGAGAGCAGGGAGATGTGTGGAAGAGAGAGGGCCCGGGGGGGGGGGAGGCATGGGAAGGGGGAGGGGCGGGGGAGGAGTATAAAGCACAAGGACACCAAGGACTTCCAGGACAGAAGTTGGTATTTCAAAAAGGGGAATTGGGGTGAAATTAGCGGGGGTAGAAAAGATCAAGGTTTTGGATGGGGGAAGATAAGAGATGGTGGTGAACAGCTGTTTTAAAGACTTGGAGGGTGGAGTGGGATTGAAGAGAGTGAGGGAGTTTGTTCCAGAGGCGGGAGAAAAGAGGAATGAAGGAGTGAAGGTGAGCAGAGAGTCTTGATTTTGGCAGTTTAACCAAAAGAGGGTTGCAGGCAGATATTGTGCGACCTGTAGGAATATTTGCGGGACAGAGCCCAGAGAGAGCTGGGGGGGGCAAGGCCAGAGAGGAGTCGGTAGAAGACGGAAAGACCACCAACCTGCCTGCGGTGAGTGAGTGAGAGGCCCTTGGAGTTAGCTTCATCGCGGGAGATTCCAATGATTCTGAATGCTTTGGTTTCAACAGCGCGAAGGCGAGCTAGGTGTGAGGCAGGAGCACCAGCCCAGAGGGGAGAGCAGTATTCCATTGAGCTGCGGATGAAAGCCTTGTATGTGGTGAGGAGCTCAGGTGTGCCAAGGAAGGACTTCGCACGACGGAGGATGCCCAGTCGGCGACTGGCTTTGGAGGCCAGATTTGAAATGTGGTTTTCCCAGGAAAGATCATGGCAGATAGTGAGACCCAAAAGCTTGAGTGACAGAACTTCTTGGAGAGGATTATTCAGAAAGTGGATGGGAGGGTTGTCCAGTCGGTCTTTTCGGAGAGACATCGTAAGAGTGTGAGATTTGTCAGGATTGAAAGACATGTTCCACTTGTTTGCCCAGTCTGTGATTTTGTCAAGGTCTGCAGAGAGTGAGGAGGCTGCAGACTGCCGATCTGAGGGATGAAGAATGGAGAATGGTCTTCTACCGTCTCCTCTCCGGCCTTGCTCCCCCTCTCCCTCCTATGTGTGCCCTGTCTCCCCAAATATTCGTACAGGTCGCACAAGATCTGCCAGCAACCCTCTTATGGTTAAACTTCCAAGATCAAGACGCTGCTCACCTTCACTCCTTCATTCCTCTTTTCTCCCGCCTCTGGAACAAACTCCCCCACTCCCTTCAATCCCACTCCCCCCTCCAGGTCTTTAAAACAGCTGTCACCACCATCTCTTATCTCCCATACAAAACATTGATCTTTTCTACCCACATTAATCCACGGCAAATCAATTTTATCAAGTCCCGTTTTCTTTCCTGAAATCCCCTGCAGTGTCCATCTTGTTTTCCCATGTACCCCTCCCCAGCCCTCTCCCTTCCACAGATCTGCTGATGTGTCTGTTCTCTACTGTTGTTGTGCTTCCCTCTCTCTCCCCCTCTTGTCTCGCTCTCTTTATGATATAGTCGTGCGACTCCCGGTTAACACCAGAAGATAGCGGACAGGCCTAAACGGTTTATTCGAAGGCAACAAACCAATACGGATTTTACTATCTAACGCGGGAGGAAGAAGGAAAATGGAAGCTGCGCAAAAAGCCCACCTTGTGTGCAGACTGCAGCTTCTATCCTGCAAGGAAATTAATTCAACCGGGCACAGTTTTAACAGGGGAAGCAAAATAATACAAGGGTTTATTAAAGGAAAAAGGCAAGTACAGGAAAAAGCACGCGCCGGTAATAAAATATCCTAATCGGGACGTCCCCACACACAGATTTCGGATACGAGACACAGGAATGGATTAACAAAAGAAATACGTTCGTTATGTGCGTCTGTGGTGCGCGAGCTTATCTGTCTTGTCGTCTTTCAGGGTATCGTCCCCCACGCGGCTCCAAGCTCGACTGCACACCACGAGGCCCCTCGCTCCAAGCCCCCCGCCGCTCAGGAGGTCCGTGCACCAAGCTCCAAAGCACCGAGCACCGCTCCAAGCACCAGCACCGCTCCAAGCACCAGCACCGCTCCCAGCACCACGATGTCCCACAGCAGGAAAAGCACCGCGCCTCCAATGCTGGCTAGCGGCTCCAAACGAGGTCAAAAAGCAAGCGAACTCCACTCGGGCTATGACTCAACTCGGGCTGCGCAAGACGAAGAAGAGTGCCTAATAGCGGGCTGCGCAAAATAAGAGCAGGAACCGCTAGAGACTGTCAGAGCAAGAGCGAATGACATCCAAAACCCAAGAGAGCAACTCAATCTATCTATCTATCTATCTATCTATCTCTCTCTCTCTCTCTCTCTCTCTCCTCTCTCCTCTCTCCTCTCTCCTCTCTCTCCTCTCTCTCTCCTCTCTCTCCTCTCTCTCCTCTCTCTCCTCTCTCTCCTCTCTCTCTCCTCTCTCTCCTCTCTCTCCTCTCTCTCTCCTCTCTCTCTCCTCTCTCTCCTCTCTCTCTCTCTCTCCCATCTCTCTCTCTCTCCAGACCAACTCTCGTGCTCTTTCCAGACCAACTCGACCAACTCTCGTGCTCTTTCCAGACCAACTCGACCAACTCTCATGCTCTTTCCAGACCAACTCGACCAACTCTCGTGCTCTTTCCAGACCAACTCTCGTGCTCTTTCCAGACCAACTCGACCAACTCTCGTGCTCTTTCCAGACCAACTCGACCAACTCTCGTGCTCTTTCCAGATCAACTCGACCAACTCTCGTGCTCTTTCCAGACCAACTTGACCAACTCTCGTGCTCTTTCCAGACCAACTCGACCAACTCTCGTGCTCTCCCTCTCGTCTCACTCGCTCGAACCAACTGCCAAATGGTGTTCGGCGCTCGCTAATATCTCCTGGCCGATGACGTCAGCCTTGGCACGCTACCAACCAATCAGTGTCTTCCACCGACTCGTTGGCTCGCTCAGGCCCATTCCTACCGCGCCACCCCAACACTCGTTCTCTGTTCCGTGGTCATAGCGCATGGCAGTCGATCTGGTTGGGCCCGTCGGAGGTGCAATCAGCGGCGGCCATCATCAGCAGTGCCCCGGCCTGGTTTCTTTGCCTGCCCGTCTTCCAAAGTCATGTCAGGGAAGGGATTTAGTGTTGCGCTAGGGACCTATCCATGGTGTATACAGGTGTGCATTGCCATAAGGGACAAAGGTTTGGCTGACCAGGTGAGACACACAGGGACGCTACTCTTTAATCCCCAACTCTAGTTAACACACGAACATCCTGGTATGCTCACAAGTATACTCCTTACCGACAAAACGCCAACACATGAAACTTATTACAAGGTAGATTCCTTACCGCGACAGACGAATACCTACCGACACAGGTCTATCTGGCTCTACATATTGCGACCCCACCCGACAAAACAATATGTTGTGTGTTAGCTCTTAGACGAATCTCGACTTAGTATACAAAAAATAGTGTTTGAATTTCTCCATGGGTTAAAATGTTAAAACTTCTGTGTGAATCGCTCAGGCGGTTGGGGAGAAAACAAATTTAAAATCGAACAAAGGTGAAAAAAGTGAAGGCGGAAGAAAAGGATATGGTTGTGGACGCAATTATTAGGAATTTATTTTTGAAAGACATTTTCCTTGTATTTCCCAAGTTCCGTAAAACAAAACTTTTAAACCCAAGTATCTGTTTAGTGAAAAATATATATAATTTGATCACAAAATAACCAAATGCAAGTAGAGCAGTCTATTTAGGCTTTTTACTTGTCAACACAAACATATTCTTGGAATATTCTTGGAATTATAGTTAATAAAGCAATTTTTTTAACTAAAACTAGATGATGTTCATAGAATACTTACTTTGCAGTAGTCAACTTGGTGCGAGCCAATTCTTCTGTTTTTGAAGTTTTTTTTTCTTTCATCCAATATGACTGACAGACCACGTGAGCGATGACATCATAAATTTTATATTCTCTAATATAATTGTTACGTAGGTCACGCTGAAGAAATTTAAAACTGATCAGACTAAGCGTTGTCCCTGTTGAATTATGGCGTCGTAATTATGGAACCAATGACGTCATCGTTAACAGCACCTATTCCCCATGTGGAGTTCTTTACAATGAGCCACGTTTCAATTTTTTCCATGGAGTGGTTTCGGAAATATAGAGGTGCAATGTTTTTTATTTTTCCAATGTGGTGCCTGTACCACGTGACCTAATACGTCATAATTATCTTTAAAATATTCTATAGGAGGACACGCTCGCTCGTATTGTGAAAATTTCGTGTCCATCAGACCACCAGTTGCAGAAAAAAAATTCATACTGATCGGATGAAGCGTTGAATTTGTCGAATTATGACATCATAATGAAGGCACCAATCACATCATCATTAACATATCTTATTTCGCATGGGGAGTACTTCACAATGAGCCATGTTTCAATTTTTTCCATTGAGCTGTTTTGGATATATGGAGGTGTACAGGTTTTCCAAGATGGCGGCTATATCACGTGACCTATGACGTCATAATTATGAATAAAGAAATTATACAGGTGGAGGCGCTCCGATGGCAAAACTTCGTGTCGATTGGACCAACGGTTGCTGGGAAAATGAATTTTAGAAATGCAGACACGCACGTACACAACTTGCCTTTGCCTTTTCCTTGCCTTTGAACACAACGAACACAACTTGCCTTTGCTTGCCTCTCCTTTGCCTTTGAAACAACTTGCCTTTGCCTCCTGGAAGGCAAATCCAACTGAAGGCAATCTCAGTTCCTTCCACCAAGCTTGGAACAAGTGTGTCTACCCTCAGGAGTGCCAGGAAGCACTATCTCTCCTCACTCCAGAATGAACTCTCAAACCTGTCTCCTTCCTCCAAATCCTGGTGGCGTCTGGTCAAATCCGTTTCTGGTGTTTGTTCCTCCTCCATTCCCTCCCTCACCTCAAATGGCTACACAGTTAACACCGCACGTGACAAAGCCGAATGCCTCAACTCTGTGTTTGCCTCAAAATATTGTGTCCCAAACCCATCTCTCTCTGTTCCCACCTTACCCAGTCGAAACCAGCTGCTCCTGGACTCTGTGTCCTTCTCTCCTGACAAGGTGGAGAAGTTTTTGTCAAACCTCGACATCGATTCTGCAACTGGACCAGACGGCATCAGCCCACAGGTCCTAAAATCCTGCTCTTCCGCTCTATCTCACCCTCTCTCTGTTCTTTTCACCCTCTCTTTTGCTCAAGGTCATCTGCCAGCATCTTGGAAATCAGCAAACATTACCACTTTACACAAAAAGGTGCAAAAACAGATCCTTGCAACTACAGGCCAATCAGCCTGCTCCAAATTATCAGCAAAGTCATGGAATCCATCACTGCTTCGGATATCAAATCCTTCCTCTTCTCCAATGGCTTGATCTCCGATCATCAATTTGGATTCAGACCAGGTCATTCTACTCTGGACATGTTGCTTCTGCTGTCTCAACAATGGATGGAGGTCCTCAATGCCAAACAGGAAATCAGAGCTGTCTCCCTTGACATATCACGTGCCTTTGATACCGTCTGGCACCCAGCTCTGCTTACCAAACTCTCCTCCTCTGGTATCCATGGAAATCTCCACGCTTGGCTTGCAGACTTCCTCTCTGGTCGTAGTCAACGTGTGGCCATGAATGGATTTCTCTCATCGCCCCTTCCTGTTCAGGCTGGAGTTCCCCAAGGCAGTGTTCTGGGCCTGTGCTTTTTCTGGTCTTCATCAATGATCTCTCCGACTCTCTAGAAAATCCTCTCTATCTCTGTGCTGATGACTCCACTCTCTGCCGCTCCATTCCTCATCCCTCAGATCGGCAGTCTGCAGCCTCCTCACCCTCTGCAGACCTGGACAAAATCAGACTGGTCAAACAAGTGGAACATGTCTTTCAATCCTGACAAATCTCAAACTCTTACTATGTCTCTCCGAAAAGACCGACTGGAAAACCCTCCCATCTACTTTCTCAACAATCCTCTCCAAGAAGTTCTGTCGCTCAAGCTTTTGGGTATCACTATCTGCCATGATCTTTATGGGTAAACCACATTTCCAAGCTGGCCTCCAAAGCCAGTCGCTGACTGGGCATCCTCCGTTGTGCGAAGTCCTTCCTTGGCACACCTGAGCTCCTCACCACATACAAGGCTTTCATCTGCAGCTCAATGGAATACTGTTCCCTCATCTGGGCCGGTGCTCCTGCCTCACACCTAGCTTGGCTTCACGCTGTTGAAACCAAAGCTTTCAGAATCGTTGGAATCTCCTGCGATGAAGCTAACTCCGAGGGCCTTTCACTCACTCACCGCAGGCAGGTTGGTGGTCTTTCTGTCTTCTACCAACTCCTCTTCGGCCTTGCTCCCCCAGCTCTCTCTGTGCTCTGTCCACGAAATATTCCGACAGGTCGCACAAGATCTGCCTGCAACCCTCTTATGGTTCAACTGCCAAAATCTAGGCTCTCTGCTCACCTTCACTCTTTTATTCCACTTTTTCCCGCCTCTGGAACAAACTCCACCACTCCCTTCAATTCCACTCCTCCGTCCAGGTGTTTAAAACTGCTGTTCACCACCATCTCCCTGCTCTCAAATGTTGTGTTTGTGTGCTTCCCCTTCTCTCCCCATCTTGTCTTCTGCTCCCTCTTTTTATATATTTTGTTTGTCTGGTTGATTTGTTTGTGAAGTAAATGTCAGCTCTTTCACGAGCCTCGATTCAGTATACAAAAAAAAAAAAGAAAAAAAAAAAGTTATCTTGTCCTAAAAAATGTCTTAAATGTCCCCCATCCAAAACCTTGATCTTTTCTACCCCCACTAATTCACCCCAGATACAGTTTTTCGAAATTCCAACTTCTTTCCTGGAAGTCCTTGAGGTGTTCATATGTTTTATACCTCTCCCACCTCTCACCAAGCCCTCTCCCTCCCACATTTCTCTCGATGTCCCTGCTCTCAAATGTTGTGTTTGTGTCCTTCCCCCTCTTAGTCAGGTTCACTATGTTTTTTCGTTCAAAATCATGGTAGATTAGCAAACCTATACATTTTTGGAAACGTTATTACATGGAAAATCTGAAAATCAATGTTTACATTTGCCAATTCCGACCAATTCGATTCGACCAATTCGACCAATTCGACCAATCGACCAATTCCATTCGCCCAATTCGACCATTCGACCAATCGCTTCGATCGACCATTCGACCATTCGACCATTCGACCAATCATTTCGATCGACCATTCGACCATTCGACCAATTCGATTTGCCAATCAATTTGACCGACCTTTGCTTGTGTGGAACGGACTGTGAAAACGATGCGGACTATATTGTCGGATACGACACACAGGACAGTGATGACGAACTCTAAATGGCATATTCTGTAATTGTGTATGTTTGATGCCATTGACTGCCTGTGTATATTTTGTCATTGACTGCCTGTGTAGATGTGAAGTTATACTGACTGCATGTGTATATATGATTTTGCTGACTGCCTGTGTATGTTTGGTGATATGAATTATTGTGACACATTTTGATGTTATTAACTGCCTGTACAAAATGATAACATGTATTTGATTATGCAACTTATCGCGAATATAAAGACAGTATTTTGCAATTCAAAACCTTTGATTCGTGTCTTACCATTCCCCATAGCACTAATTTGATACTTTCATTGGATTCCTTGTCCCTGAAAATATAGGTTTAGTATATTTTAAAAAGTTTTTAGGGTAATTAGAGGCAGAAATAGAACAAAATATGTATTTTACAGTGGCCATTTTGAAAATCCAAAATGGCCGCCATACAGGTATCTCTCCAAATGTAAACATTTCCTTATGCTATAACCTTTCCAAAAATGTATAGGTTTGCTAATCTACCATGATTTTGAACGAAATATAATTTATTGACATAGTGAACCTGACTATCTCTCCCCATCTTGTCTACCACTCCCCTTATTTTGTGTTTTATGTGTTGGTTTGTGTCGGTTTGACTTTTTCTGTGATTAATGTTAGCTCTTTCACGAGCCTCGATCTTGTATACAAAAAAAAAACCAAACAAAAAAAAAACCGATGGCCTAACCATGATTTTCGCTTCGCGAGCGCAGGGTAATAAAACTTTACATTCTCTTCCATCCCATTCTAACCTCGAGGTCTTCAAGACAGCTTTTCACCACCAACTCACATCATCACCAATTGAAAACTATACTCACCCTGGATAAACCCTCACGTGCTATCTCCCACTCCTTCCAAATTTCCAGTTTTTCATTTCTGAGAGTTTGCTCCTGTATCCATCTTGTCCATTCCAAACATCCTCCTCTACCCCTCATTCTTCCTCACATCCCTTCTTTCATACTTGTCCAAAGTCTCTCTCTATTTTGTCCCCCACCCTGCTATTGGTGTGTTCCCTCCTCTCCTCCTGCTGTACCTTTGGATCTGATCCGTTCTATGTTCTGAATTCTCCACGAGCCTCAAATTATATACCAAAAAAAAAAAATGGATATGTGTCTACCCATGTTAGATGTCAATACACCGTTACATTTGATCTCAGTTGGAGGTGCTATGAAAAATTAAATAAATGGAATAACAATTAAATAAATGAATTAACCATTAAATAAATATAATAATTAAATAAATGAAATAAAAAGTAAATAAATGAAATAACAATTAAATAAATGAAATAAAAGTTAAATAAATGACATAACAATTAAATAAATGAAATAATTAAATAAGTGAAAGAAAAATTAAATAAATGAAATAACAATTAAATAAATGAAATAATTAAATAAATGAAATAAAAATCAAATAAATGAAATAAAAATTAAATAAATGAAATAATTAAATACATGAAATATAAATTAAATAAATGAAAGAATGTTTCGCATGGAGACTGTGGCTGCTGGTTGCATCATTTTCTGGAAGTGCAGCTGTGCCACTGATGCAGTACCCCTCTGTTACCTGTAAGCTGGTACTCACTTTGCCGACCTTGGAAGGATGGCAGGCTGAGTCAACCCACCTGGTGTTAATTGAACGGCATGACAGGGGCTCAAACTCAAGACCCAAATATCTCAAGACAGCCACCTTGACCGATAAACCAACAACAGACTTAATACAGACTTGGCATTTAATATGGAATATATATATTTTTCTTGACTTGGGTTTACTTTCTTAACTCAGGATTTCAATCTGGTGAGTTTCTTTTACACTTTGATGATTTATTTGTTAAAAGAACCATGTCACTGATTGTCTGTCGCAGCAAGAAGTCAACAACAGGATTATATTATCACAGGTGGCGTGGCAAAATGTACGGACAGGTGCATTTGACGATTGGCTTCACAGTCTTTGTGACTACAAGGGTTGTTGCGTTCTGTATTAGTGGAAAACAACTGCTGCACGTCTCCAAAAGTTATTGCCGCTTCCTCTGGAGATGGTCCGTCAACTCGACAATGCTGTTTGTCATGGAGTGGTGGCTTTACGAAATTATGGCATGAAAGAGCGTGCTATTGCTCGGCAGTATGGCATCACTCAAGGTCAGATGTCAAAGATCCTGAAACGAAATGCTCAGAGGGGTGTCCCTACTCCAATACCGAGGCCAGGACGTCCCTGCAGAACCACAAAGAGGGATGATCGCCAACTGCACCGGTTAGTCCGCAATGGCCGTACCAAGTCAGCTAATCGGCTTCCGGCTGAGTGGCAGCAACTGACAAATGTGCCTGTATCCAGAAGGCTAGTCAACCAACGACTGGTGCAAGCAGGCTATCGTGCCAGGTGTCGCCTGAGAAAGCCATGCCTGACCAGACAACACCGCCAGCGCCGATTGCAGTCCGCCAGAGAGCACCGTCAATGGCAGCCAAGACACTGGAATCACGTAATCTTCAGTGACGAGTCTAGATTTCTGGTCTATCGTCAAGATGGCCGCGTCCGATTGCACAGACAAGTGCATGACGCCTACAACAAAGATTGTATAGTGCCAAGAGTCCAAGCTGGAGATGGTGGGGTGACCGTTTGGGCTGCTTTTCATGCAGGGGGCAAAACTGACCTGGTTGTTCTGAATGGAAACCTGAACCAGTTAAATTACAGGGCCATTCTGGAAGAAACATTGCTTCCATTTGCTCGTGCAGCCTTTCGAGGAAACTTTGTCTTCCAAGATGACAATCGTGCTCGCATGATCCAACTCTTTCTTGCTGACCGTGGTGTAGAGCATGTGGAGTGGCCTGCCATGTCCCCTGATATGAAACCGATAGAGAACTTGTGGGCAGAATTAATGCGTCAAATCGACCACTTGGACCAGGAGCCGACCTCTGTGCGTGAATTGCAGCAGGCTATTGTCACTGCATGGCAAGCGATTCCTGTCCAAACCATGGCAAATCTCGTGAACAGCATGCCTCAACGTGTACGTGCTCCCCTGAATACTCGTGGGGTTACACGAAGTACTGAACTGTAATTTTACTGTCCGTAATCCCAGTCATAATTTAACTTTTGTTTTTGTTAAAAAAAATTTTGGCTAATGTGCAAAATGAAGAGATACTTCTGGAAAACGTACAAAAGTTTAACACAGTACTGTCCATGAATTGAGTTCGATATCAGTTTACATCACTTTCAAGGATCAATTTATTTGTTTCGAAATGTCAAATGTGGTTTTTGTTTCTTTTAAAGGTCACATTAACAAAATCTAGAATAATTTCAACATAATTCCAATGAACTTTTGGTTCTAAGACATCTTGAAAAGTAAGTTCACCCCCACAAAAAAATATTCCATATTAAATGTCAAGTCTGTATAAGAAAAGAACTATAAAGAGAGAAAACAAGATGGTTCAAACTTGAGGTGTGATGTCCATACTTGTTCCAACTTTTGTTGAAATCCCTTCAGCGGTTCATATGATGTTGTGGCGACAAAGATTCTCAATGAAAGTTCACATGAACATAGACAGAACTTTGACCTTTCGAACCCTAAATTAAATCAGTACATATTTGTATTACAGTTCATACTTGTACCCAATTTGGTCGAAACCTCTTCTTAGTGCGGAGCGAAAATCTGCTACACACGCACGAACGCACGGACGGACGCACACACAAACTGATGGACGGAAGCGCACATACACACACACACACACACACACACACACACACACACACACACACACACACACGGCCGGACGCACGCATACATCCTGAAAACATAAAAGCATCTTCAGCTGCGGAGGCACAAGAACCTCAATGCCAGGAATAATGTTCTTCAGCTCTGATTACAATTTTACACGAGCAGCCATTGTTATAGTGTGGACACGTTGTACCTTTGTAAACACGGATTTGGAGATAGTTATAACAGAGAAGGTTCGTTTTACCAAACGTTGAAATCCGAGTTGTTATTGTTCGTAAAGAGAGGAATCCTGCCACTCCTTCTCCCAACCCCTCCATCCACAAACCACAAGACGCCACAAAGATGTTAATCCATGTATATTGGAGTTTCCATCCAGAGTTGCACATTTTCCAAGCGATTGGCATTTCCTGATACCATTGGAATTGAAGTTCTTTTTGCTCTGGGATAAAATAAAAAGCACATTTCCATTTCCATTCCCCTGGTCTGTTTCCACATTTCCATTTCCAATTCCCCTCGTCTGTTTCCACATTTCCATTTCCAATTCCCCTCGTCTGTTTCCACATTTCCATTCCTCCTCATCTGTTTCCACATTTCCATTCCCCTCGTCTGTTTCCACATTTCCATTCCTCCTCATCTGTTTCCACATTTCCATTCCCCCCTCGTCTGTTTCCACATTTCCATTCCTCCTCGTCCGTTTCCACATTTCCATTTCCATTCCCCTCGTCTGTTTCCACATTTCCATTCCTCCTCATCTGTTTCCACATTTCCATTCCCCCCTCGTCTGTTTCCACATTTCCATTCCCCCTCGTCCGTTTCCACATTTCCATTTCCATTTCCATTACCCAGTCGTACACAGCTGCTCCTGGACTCTGTGTCCTTTCCTCCTGACAAGGTGGAAAAGTTTCTGTCAACCCTCGACTCGGATTCTGCAACTGGACCTGACGGCATCAGCCCACGGGTCCTAAAATCCTGTTCTTCCGCTCTTTCACTCCCTCTCTCTGTTCTCTTCACCCTCTCTTTTGCTCAAGGTCATCTTCCATCTGCTTGGAAATCTACCAACATCACCGCTTTGCACAAAAAAGGTGCAAAAACAGATCCCAGCAACTACAGACCAATCGCCTTCTCACAATAATCAGCAAAGTCATGGAATCCATCATTGCTTCAGATATCAAATCCTTCCTCTTCTCCAAAGGCTTGATCTCCGATCATCAATTTGGATTCAGACCAGGTCATTCTACTCTGGACATGTTGCTTCTGCTGTCTCAACAATGGATGGAGGTCCTCAATGCCAAACAGGAAATCAGAGCTGTCTCCCTTGACATATCACGTGCCTTTGATACCGTCTGGCACCCAGCTCTGCTTACCAAACTCTCCTCCTCTGGTATCCATGGAAATCTCCACGCTTGGCTTGCAGACTTCCTCTCTGGTCATAGTCAACGTGTGGCCCTGAATGGATTTCTCTCATCGCCCCTTCCTGTTCTGGCTGGATTTCCCCAAGGCAGTGTTCTGGGCCTGTGCTTTTTCTGGTCTTCATCAATGATCTCTCCGACTCTCTAGAAAATCCTCTCTATCTCTGTGCTGATGACTCCACTCTCTGCCGCTCCATTCCTCATCCCTCAGATCGGCAGTCTGCAGCCTCCTCACCCTCTGCAGACCTGGACAAAATCAGACTGGTCAAACAAGTGGAACATGTCTTTCAATCCTGACAAATCTCAAACTCTTACTATGTCTCTCCGAAAAGACCGACTGGAAAACCCTCCCATCTACTTTCTCAACAATCCTCTACAAGAAGTTCTGTCGCTCAAGCTTTTGGGTATCACTATCTGCCATGATCTTCATGGGTAAACCACATTTCCAAGCTGGCCTCCAAAGCCAGTCGCTGACTGGGCATCCTCCGTTGTGCGAAGTCCTTCCTTGGCACACCTGAGCTCCTCACCACATACAAGGCTTTCATCTGCAGCTCAATGGAATACTGTTCCCTCATCTGGGCCAGTGCTCCTGCCTCACACCTAGCTCGGCTTCACGCTGTTTAAACCAAAGCTTTCAGAATCGTTGGAATCTCCTGCGATGAAGCTAACTCCGAGGGCCTTTCACTCACTCACCGCAGGCAGGTTGGTGGTCTTTCTGTCTTCTACCAACTACTCTTCGGCCTTGCTCCCCCAGCTCTCTCTGTGCTCTGTCCACGAAATATTCCGACAGGTCGCATAAGATCTGCCTGCAACCCTCTTATGGTTCAACTGCCAAAATCTAGGCTCTCTGCTCACCTTCACTCTTTTATTCCACTTTTTCCCGCCTCTGGAACAAACTCCACCACTCCCTTCAATTCCACTCCTCCGTCCAGGTGTTTAAAACTGCTGTTCACCACCATCTCCCTGCTCTCAAATGTTGTGTTTGTGTGCTTCCCCTTCTCTCCCCATCTTGTCTTCTGCTCCCTCTTTTTATATATTTTGTTTGTCTGGTTGATTTGTTTGTGAAGTAAATGTCAGCTCTTTCACGAGCGCGGGTGACACCGTCACAATTTCGGTCTTCGAGGCCGGCCGATAGGCACAGTGTGACCGGAAGGGACGAGGTTCTCCTGACCACGTGGCCCTTGACTTGGTTTGTCCGCACAATGTGGGCACTTTCAGGATGAACTTTAGCCGGGGAGCGTTTGGGCGCCCCAGTCTGATACTGCCGCCCACGTGCAGAACAACTTGTGAGTGCACGTGGGTCCCGGCGGTCCCACTGGCCTAGCGCTACCATGTTTAGACAGCGAACTCCGTCCCCGGGCACCGGCACCTACTCCCGGAAGTTTGAGAGATCAGCAGTGCCGGGCACGGTAGGACACCCGCGGAGCCCCGGCGGACCGGGGACGCGCGAGCCTACGCGTTAGCGTGCTACGGCGGAATCAACGGCTTCGGCCACGGCCGGGCCGATACTCGGCCCGGTCGCCCGGAAATGAACTGGTTCGACGCCCGCGCTAGAGAGGTCGCGGGCGACTGAGATGTATTAACAAATAATTAATTAATTTGAGACGTCCAATTTCTAGTGTTTGGAAATTTGGAAGAGCTTGACCCTAGCCTTTCCCTTGCGAGGGCAAGGAGGAACTTAACACTTGACACTTAAGCTTAGTTTGAAGTACACCCTGCCAGCGCTCCCGGTGGGACGGCAGGGCAACCAGAAGGGACGAGGTTCTCCTGACCACGTGGCCCTCGATCTGGGAATCGAGAGGCGTTCCATTAGTGGACGCGCCCCTCACGCCCGACTTTTGGGCGGCCCCGGCAGGCCGTTTGTTTTGACGTTCCGTGACAGGCCCCGCACCCCCACCTCCGGGCCGACCGGGCGACCGGAATGAATCCCGGTGTCCCGATCCGAACCTTCAGAGCGGGCCGGCTGGGGAGTGCCAAGCACCCCGTACCTGCACTTTCCGTCCCTGCGGTCCCAAATACCGGAACCACCCGAATACCACTTTATTCGACAAAATGAGGTGCGGCCTACAGCCTTAGAAAACTAACCCTATATAAGTCAATACCTCCAACGACACAGGCGCGCATTCGTGCCGCGTGACGTGGTGACGTCATCGCGCTTTCACCTTAAAAGATTTATTTGATATAAATTGATATTTTGATATAAGCCTTAGAAAACCAACCCTATAGAAGTCAAATGGTCCAATAAAGGGTGATGGGAGGGTGATGGGAGGGTGATGGCAGGGTGATGGGAGGGTGATGGCAGGGTGATGGGAGGGTGATGGCAGGGTGATGGGAGGGTGATGGCAGGGTGATGGCATTTTATTTTCACCACTTCAAATCGACCGAATTTCACCAAATAAGATACCACACTCGCTGCACTGGTCATTTTTACGGCAAAAGTGAAAACAGATTTTAATTTGGAAATAAAACGAAAGCGTGTACAATGGAATCATTCATGCCGCGTGACATGGTGACGTCATCGCGTTTCCACCTTAAAAGACTTATTTGATATAAGTTAATCTTTTGATATAAGCCTTAGAAAACCAACCCTATAGAAGTCAGTACCTCCAACGACACAGGTGCGCAGTCGTGAATTTTGCAATTTTTTTTGCTTATATAGGGTTGGTTTTCTAAGGCTTTTATCAAAATATTAACTTATATCAAATGGGTCTTTTGAGGTGAAAGTGTGATGACGTCACCACGTCACGCGGCACGAATGCACGCCTGTGTCGTTGGAGGTACTGACTTCTATAGGGTTGGTTTTCTAAGGCTTATATCAAAATATTAACTTTTATCAAATGTCTTTTAAGATGAAAGCGCGATGACGTCACCACGTCACGCGGCACGAATGCGCACCTGTGTCGTTGGAGGTATTGACTTCTATAGGGTTGGTTTTCTAAGGCTTATATCAAAATATTAAGTTATATCAAATGTCTTTTAAGATGAAAGCGCGATGACGTCACCACGTCACGCGGCACGAATGGGTCCATTGTGCACGCTTTCGTTTTATTTCCAAATTAAAATCTGTTTTCACTTTTGCCGTAAAAATGACATCAGTGCATCGAATGTGGTATCTTATTTGGTGAAATTCGGTCGATTTGAAGTGGTGAAAATAAAATGTGATCGTGGAAAATCGTAGCGAGGGGCCATTTTGAATCGGTTTTCGATTATTGCACCGGATTATTGCACCCTCCCATCACCCTCCCATCACCCTCCCCCATCACCCTCCCATCACCCTCCCATCACCCTGCCCCATCACCCTGCCCCATCACCCTCCCCCATCACCCTCCCCCATCACCCTGCCATCACCCTCCCATCACCCTGCCATCACCCTCCCATCACCCTCCCATCACCCTGCCATCACCCTCCCATCACCCTCCCATCACCCTCCCATCACCCTCCCATCACCCTGCCATCACCCTCCCATCACCCTCCCATCACCCTTTATTGGACCATTTGACTTCTATAGGGTTGGTTTTCTAAGGCTTATATCAAGATATTAACTTATATCAAATAAGACTTTTAAGGTGAAAGCGTGATGACGTCACCACGTCACGCGGCACGAATGCGCGCCTGTCTCGTTGGAGGTATTGACTTATTTAGGGTTGGTTTTCTAAGGCTGTAGGCCGCACCTCATTTTGTCGAATAAAGTGGTATTCGGGTGGTTCCGGTATTTGGGACTGCAGGGACGGAAAGTGCAGGTACGGGGTGCTTGGCACTCCCCAGCCGGCCCGCTCTGAAGGTTCGGATCGGGACACCGGGATTCATTCCGGTCGCCCGGTCGGCCCGGAGGTGGGGGTGCGGGGCCTGTCACGGAACGTCAAAACAAACGGCCTGCTGGGGCCGCCCAAAAGTCGGGCGTGAGGGGCGCGTCCACTAATGGAACGCCTCTCGCTTCCCAGATCGAGGGCCACGTGGTCAGGAGAACCTCGTCCCTTCTGGTTGCCCTGCCGTCCCACCGGGAGCGCTGGCAGGGTGTACTTCAAACTAAGCTTAAGTGTCAAGTGTTAAGTTCCTCCTTGGCCTCGCAAGGGAAAGGCTAGGGTCAAGCTCTTCCAAATTTCCAAACACTAGAAATCGGACGTCTCAAAGTAATTAACTAATTTGTTAATACATCTCAGTCGCCCGCGACCTCTCTAGCACGGGCGTCGAACCAGTTCATTTCCAGGCGACCGGGCCGAGTATCGGCTCGGCCGTGGCCGAAGCCATTGATTCCGCCGTAGCACGCTAACGCGTAGGCTCGCGCGTCCCCGGTCCGCCGGGGCTCCGCGGGTGTCCTACCGTGCCCACGTCGCCATGCTCCCTGAATAAGAGAGTCAGACGTGGTGCCCGGGGATGGAGGTCGCTGTCTAAACATGGTAGCGCGAGGCCAGTGGGACCGCCGGGACCCACGTGCACTCACAAGTTGTTATGCGCGTGGGCGGCAGTATCACACCGGGGCGCCCAAACGCTCCCCGGCTAAAGTTCATCCTGAAAGCGCCCACATTGTGCGGACAAACCAAGTCAAGGGCCACGTGGTCAGGAGAACCTCGTCCCTTCCGGTCACACTGTGCCTATCGGCCAGCCTCGAAGACCGAAATTGTGACGGTGGCACCCGAAAAATGTTTGGTGACACCGTCACAATTTCGGTCTTCGAGGCCGGCCGATAGGCACAGTGTGACCGGAAGGGACGAGGTTCTCCTGACCACGTGGCCCTTGACTTGGTTTGTCCGCACAATGTGGGCGCTTTCAGGATGAACTTTAGCTGGGGAGCGTTTGGGCGCCCCAGTCTGATACTGCCGCCCACGCCCACGCGCAGAACAACTTGTGAGTGCACGTGGGTCCCGGCGGTCCCACTGGCCTAGCGCTACCATGTTAAGACAGCGACCTCCGTCCCCGGGCACCACGTCTGACTCTCTTATTCAGGGAGCATGGCGACGTGGGCACGGTAGGACACCCGCGGAGCCCCGGTGGACCGGGGACGCGCGAGCCTATGCGTTAGCGTGCTACGGCGGAATCAACGGCTTCGGCCACGGCCGAGCCGATACTCGGCCCGGTCGCCCGGAAATGAACTGGTTCGACGCCCGCGCTAGAGAGGTCGCGGGCGACTGAGATGTATTAACAAATTAGTTAATTACTTTGAGACGTCCGATTTCGAGTGTTTGGAAATTTGGAAGAGCTTGACCCTAGCCTTTCCCTTGCGAGGCCAAGGAGGAACTTAACACTTGACACTTAAGCTTAGTTTTAAGTACACCCTGCCAGCGCTCCCGGTGGGATGGCAGCGCAACCAGAAGGGACGAGGTTCTCCTGACCACGTGGCCCTCAATCTGGGAAGCGAGAGGCGTTCCATTAGTGGACGCGCCCCTCACGCCCGACTTTTGGGCGGCCCCGGCAGGCCGTTTGTTTTGACGTTCCGTGACAGGCCCCACACCCCCACCTCTGGGCCGACCGGGCGACCGGAATGAATCCCGGTGTCCCGATCCGAACCTTCAGAGCGGGCCGGCTGGGAAGTGCCAAGCACCCCGTACCTGCACTTTCCGTCCCTGCGGTCCCAAATACCGGAACCACCTGAATACCACTTTATTCGACAAAATGAGGTGCGGCCTACAGCCTTAGAAAACCAACCCTATATAAGTCAATACTTCCAACGAGATTCAGTATGCAAAAAAAAAAGAAAAAAAGAAAGAAAGTCTTATCTTGTCCTAAAAAATGTCTTAAATGTCCCCCATCCAAAACCTTGATCTTTTCTACCCCCGCTAATTCACCCCAGATACACTTTTTCGAAATTCCAACTTCTTTCCTGGAAGTCCTTGAGGTGTTCATATGTTTTATACCTCTCCCACCTCTCACCAAGCCCTCTCCCTCCCACATTTCTCTCGATGTCCCTGCTCTCAAATGTTGTGTTTGTGTCCTTCCCCCTCTTAGTCAGGTTCACTATGTTTTTTCGTTCAAAATCATGGTAGATTAGCAAACCTATACATTTTTGGAAACGTTATTACATGGAAAATCTGAAAATCAATGTTTACATTTGCCAATTCCGACCAATTCGATTCGACCAATTCGACCTATCGACCAATTCCATTCGGCCAATTCACCATTCGACCATTCGACCAATCGTTTCGATCGACCATTCGACCATTCGACCAATTCGATTTGCCAATCAATTTGACCGACCTTTTGCTTGTGTGGAACGGACTGTGAAAACGATGCGGACTATATTGTCGGATACGACACACAGGACAGTGATGACGAACTCTAAATGGCATATTCTGTAATCGTGTATGTTTGATGCCATTGACTGCCTGTGTATATTTTGTCATTGACTGCCTGTGCAGATGTGAAGTACTGACTGCATGTGTATATATGATTTTGCTGACTGCCTGTGTATGTTTGGTGATATGAATTATTGTGACACATTTTGATGTTATTAACTGCCTGTACAAAATGATAACATGTATTTGATTATGCAACTTATCGCGAATATAAAGACAGTATTTTGCAATTCAAAACCTTTGATTAGTGTCTTACCATTCCCCATAGCACTAATTTGATACTTTCATTGGATTCCTTGTCCCTGAAAATATAGGTTTAGTATATTTTAAAAAGTTTTTAGGGTAATTAGAGGCAGAAATAGAACAAAATATGTATTTTACAGTGGCCATTTTGAAAATCCAAAATGGCCGCCATACAGGTATCTCTCCAAATGTAAACATTGATTTTTAGTTTCCTTATGCTATAACCTTTCCAAAAATGTATAGGTTTGCTAATCTACCATGATTTTGAACGAAATATAATTTATTGACATAGTGAACCTGACTATCTCTCCCCATCTTGTCTACCACTCCCCTTATTTTGTGTTTTATGTGTTGGTTTGTGTCGGTTTGACTTTTTCTGTGATTAATGTTAGCTCTTTCACGAGCCTCGATCTTGTATACAAAAAAAAAACCAAACAAAAAAAAAACCGATGGCCTAACCATGATTTTCGCTTCGCGAGCGCAGGGTAATAAAACTTTACATTCTCTTCCATCCCATTCTAACCTCGAGGTCTTCAAGACAGCTTTTCACCACCAACTCACATCATCACCAATTGAAAACTATACTCACCCTGGATAAACCCTCACGTGCTATCTCCCACTCCTTCCAAATTTCCAGTTTTTCATTTCTGAGAGTTTGCTCCTGTATCCATCTTGTCCATTCCAAACATCCTCCTCTACCCCTCATTCTTCCTCACATCCCTTCCTTCATACTTGTCCAAGTCTCTCTCTATTTTGTCCCCCACCCTGCTATTGGTGTGTTCCCTCCTCTCCTCCTGCTGTACCTTTGGATCTGATCCGTTCTATGTTCTGAATTCTCCACGAGCCTCAAATTATATACCAAAAAAAAAAAATGGATATGTGTCTACCCATGTTCGATGTCAATACACCGTTACATTTGATCTCAGTTGGAGGTGCTATGAAAAATTAAATAAATGGAATAACAATTAAATAAATGAATTAACCATTAAATAAATGAAATAATTAAATAAATGAAATAAAAAGTAAATAAATGAAATAACAATTAAATAAATGAAATAAAAGTTAAATAAATGAAATAACAATTAAATAAATGAAATAATTAAATAAGTGAAATAAAAATTAAATAAATGAAATAACAATTAAATTAATGAAATAATTAAATAAATGAAATAAAAATCAAATAAATGAAATAAAAATTAAATAAATGAAATAATTAAATAAATGAAATATAAATTAAATAAATGAAAGAATGTTTCGCATGGAGACTGTGGCTGCTGGTTGCATCATTTTCTGGAAGCGCAGCTGTGCCACTGATGCAGTGCCCCTCTGTTACCTGTAAGCTGGTACTCACTTTGCCGACCTTGGAAGGATGGCAGGCTGAGTCAACCCACCTGGTGTTAATTGAACGGCATGACAGGGGCTCAAACTCAAGACCCAAATATCTCAAGACAGCCACCTTGACCGATAAACCAACAACAGACTTAATACAGACTTGGCATTTAATATGGAATATATATATTTTTCTTGACTTGGGTTTACTTTCTTAACTCCGGATTTCAATCTGGTGAGTTTCTTTTACACTTTGATGATTTATTTGTTAAAAGAACCATGTCACTGAATGTCTGTCGCAGCAAGAAGTCAACAACAGGATTATATCACAGGTGGCGTGGCAAAATGTACGGACAGGTGCATTTGACGATTGGCTTCACAGTCGGGTATACAAGGGTAGTTGCGTTCTGTATTAGTGGAAAACAACTGCTGCACGTCTCCAAAAGTTATTGCCGCTTCCTCTGGAGATGGTCCGTCAACTCGACAATGCTGTTTGTCATGGAGTGGTGGCTTTACGAAATTATGGCATGAAAGAGCGCGCTATTGCTCGGCAGTATGGCATCACTCAAGGTCAGGTGTCAAAGATCCTGAAAAGAAATGCTTAGAGGGGTGTCCCTACTCCAATACCGAGGCCAGGACGTCCCTGCAGAACCACAAAGAGGGATGATCGCCAACTGCACCGGTTAGTCCGCAATGGCCGTACCAAGTCAGCTAATCGGCTTCCGGCTGAGTGGCAGCAACTGACAAATGTGCCTGTATCCAGAAGGCTAGTCAACCAACGACTGGTGCAAGCAGGCTATCGTGCCAGGCGTCCCCTGAGAAAGCCACGCCTGACCAGACAACACCGCCAGCGCCGATTGCAGTGGGCCAGAGAGCACCGTCAATGGCAGCCAAGACACTGGAATCACGTAATCTTCAGTGACGAGTCTAGATTTCTGGTCTATCGTCAAGATGGCCGCGTCCGATTGCACAGACAAGTGCATGACGCCTACAACAAAGATTGTATAGTGCCAAGAGTCCAAGCTGGAGGTGGTGGGGTGACCGTTTGGGCTGCTTTTCATGCAGGGGGCAAAACTGACCTGGTTGTTCTGAATGGAAACCTGAACCAGTTCAAGTACAGGGCCATTCTGGAAGAAACATTGCTTCCATTTGCTCGTGCAGCCTTTCGAGGAAACTTTGTCTTCCAAGATGACAATCGTGCTCGCATGATCCAACTCTTTCTTGCTGACCGTGGTGTAGAGCATGTGGAGTGGCCTGCCATGTCCCCTGATATGAATCCGATAGAGAACTTGTGGGCAGAATTAATGCGTCAAATCGACCACTTGGACCAGGAGCCGACCTCTGTGCGTGAATTGCAGCAGGCTATTGTCACTGCATGGCAAGCGATTCCTGTCCAAACCTTGGCAAATCTCGTGAACAGCATGCCTCAACGTGTACGTGCTCTCCTGAATGCTCGTGGGGGTTACACGAAGTACTGAACTGTAATTTTACTGTCCGTAATCCCAGTCGTAATTTAACTTTTGTTTTTGTTAAAAAAAATTTTGGCTAATGTGCAAAATAAAGAGATACTTCTGGAAAACGTACAGATGTTTAACCAGTACTGTCCATGAATTGAGTTCGATATCAGTTTACATCACTTTCAAGGATCAATTTATTTGTTTCGAAATGTCAAATGTGGTTTTTGTTTCTTTTAAAGGTCACATTAACAAAATCTAGAATAATTTCAACATAATTCCAATGAACTTTTGGTTCTAAGACATCTTGAAAAGTAAGTTCACCCCCACAAAAAAAATATTCCATATTAAATGTCAAGTCTGTATAAGAAAAGAACTATAAAGAGAGAAAACAAGATGGTGTAGCGGTTACCGCTCGATGTACATAATCGCCTTGCACCGGCCAGAACACGGCCAGACGCGCCTCTCCCGGGCATGCCCGGACTCACTGTTCCCGGGCACGCCCGAACCTCCCGGGCACGCCCGGTCTCGTCTTTCCCGGGCATGCCCGGACTCACTGTTCCAGGGCTCGCCCAGAGCGTCCGGGCATGCCCGCTATCGCCTTTCCAGGGCTCGCCCAGAGCGTCCGGGCATGCCCGCTATCGCCTTTCCAGGGCTCGCCCAGAGCGTCCGGGCATGCCCGCTATCGCCTTTTCAGGGCTCGCCCAGAGCGTCCGGGCATGCCCGCTATCGCCTTTCCAGGGCTCGCCCAGAGCGTCCGGGCATGCCCGCTATCGCCTTTCCAGGGCTCGCCCAGAGCGTCCGGGCATGCCCGCTATCGCCTTTTCAGGGCTCGCCCAGAGCGTCCGGGCATGCCCGCTATCGCCTTTCAAGTGTTCGCCAAGAGCGCCCGGGCACGCCCAGCCTCGACTTGCCAGGCCGCAGCCAAACACGCCCGGGCAGGTCCAGACTCGCCTTTCCAAGGCTCGCCCTTGATACCCGGGCATGCCCGGTATAGCTTTTGCCGGGCAAACTTCCCGACATAAATGTGTATATATATTGTTGCCCGATAAACGGGCTTGTAAGAATACCTGAGCTGTTTTGTTTCAATAAAGCAACTCGGACGAATTCCGTCTTTGGTCGCGTCAATTCTTTCGACTCGCGTTGGAGCGCAGTTCCTTCATTGGTGACCTACCGACATGGATACGGCAGTGACGCTTAAACTGCCTACCTTCTGGGAGGCTCATGCGGCTGTTTGGTTCGCCCAGGCGGACTCCCAGTTCGCCCTGCGAGGCATCACCGCGGACGACACCCGCTTCCACCATGTTGTGGCGGCGCTCGGTCCCGCCACCGCGGCCCGCGCCTTGAGCCTCCTCCAGCACCCGCCGGCTGCTGACAAATACGACGCGCTGAAGACGCTCCTCCTCGGCGCTTTCGCCCTCTCACCGGCAGCACGTGCACGGCGCCTGCTTGACCTGCCCGAGCTCGGCGACACGCGCCCGTCCGAGCGCATGGACTATATGCTCTCATTGCTCGGCGAGCACTCTCCGGCATTCCTGTTCCGGGAGCTGTTCCTCCGTCAGCTACCTAACCCGGTACGCCTCGCCCTGGCTGGCACGTTGATCACGGATTCCCGCGCCCTCGCCAGGGAAGCCGATAAGATCTCCTCGGCGGGCCAGCACATCGGCGCAGTTACCTGGAGCCCGCCGCCGTCCGAGGCGACGCCCACGACGCCCGGGCGCCCTGCGCGGTTGGAGGCCGAACTGCCGGTGCAACTGGCGGCCGCCACGCCGCACCACCCGCTTCCGACACGACGGCCGGGGCCTCCACCTGACCGGGCGTGGTGTTATTACCACGCCAGGTTCGGACACAAGGCTCGGACGTGCCGGCCCCCGTGCACTTTCGGCAGGTCGGGAAACGGCCGGGCCGGCGTTCATTCCCAGCCATGAGCGCCGGCCACTCGGGCAACTTGCTGTTTATTCAGGACAAAGCGTCTGGACGGCGTTTCCTGTGCGACACCGGCGCCCAACTGAGCGTCATACCTGCCTCCGAGCAGGACAGGCTGGACGCAGTTTGCGGCCCCTCTTTGGTCGCTGCTAATGGCTCGGCCATACGCACTTTCGGCCCACGCGTCGTCACCCTCTGCTTCGGCAGCCAGCGCTTTCAATGGACTTTTGTTACCGCCAGCGTCCCCGTGGCTTTGCTGGACGCCGACTTCCTCTGCGCGCACGGGCTGCTGGTCGACGTCAAACGACGTCGCCTTGTCCACGCCGAGACCTTCAGCTCCCTGGCGTGCACAATGAGCAGCTCCGCGCCGACCGAACTGGCGTGCGCCCTCCCGGCAACGAACGAGTTCGCTCGCCTGCTCGTGGAATTCCCGGCCCTCACGCGGCCGACGTTTTCGGCCGTCGTGGTGCGGCATGGGATCGAGCACCACATACCCACTACGGGCCCGCCGGTCTACGCCAGTGCCCGCCGCCTCGACCCAGCCAAGCTCGCCGTGGCAAAGGCCGAATTCGACGCGTTGGAGCACCTCGGCATCGTGCGGCGCTCCGATAGCGCGTGGGCCTCGCCACTGCACATCGTGTCAAAGCCGGGGGGTGGATGGCGCCCGTGTGGCGACTACCGCCGTCTAAATGACGCTACCACCCCCGACAGGTACCCGATCCCGCATATTCAGGACTTTTCCGCCCGTTTGGCGGGACGGGTCATCTTTTCGAAAATTGACCTGATACGGGGCTACCACCAGGTACCTGTCCGGGCGGCCGACGTCCCGAAGACGGCCGTCATCACGCCGTTCGGCCTGTTCGAATTTTTGCGGATGCCGTTTGGCCTCAAGAACGCGGCCCAGGCGTTCCAGCGCTTGATGGACGGCGTGCTGCGCGACCTGCCGTTTCTTTTCGTCTATCTGGACGACATCCTCGTCGCCAGCACGTCCCGCGCCGAGCACCTCCTCCACCTCCGAACACTGTTCGGTCGCCTCAGCGAGCATGGCTTAATTGTCAACCCGGTCAAATGCCACTTTGGCGCGACGACCATTGACTTTTTGGGCCACCGCATCACCAAGACCGGGGCCGTGCCGCTGCCGACCAAGGTCGAGGCCATCACCACGTTCCCGCGTCCCCGTTCCATCAAGGCCCTCCAAGAGTTCCTCGGCATGGTGAATTTTTATCACCGATTCGTGCCCCGCGCTGCTCAGCTCATGCGGCCCCTTTACGAGGCCCTCCGGGGCAAGCCGGCCAAGCATGACATTGTTTGGTCCGCGGCCATGGACGCGGCCTTCGCCAGTGCCAAACGGGCCCTCGCCGACGCAACGCTACTGGCTCACCCGGTGCTCAACACGCCCATCGCCCTCACTACGGACGCCTCCAACTACGCGGTGGGCGCCGTCCATGAGCAATGGGTGGACGGGGTTTGGCAGCCACTCGCTTTTTTCAGCCGGCAACTCCGGCCGGACGAGTTAAACTACAGCACGTTCGACCGCGAGCTGCTCGGGCTATTCCTGGCCGTTCGCCATTTCCGACACCTCCTGGAGGGCCGCCCGTTCACGGCTTTCGTCGACCACAAGCCGCTGGTCTACGCAATGGCTAAGGTCACGGAGCCGTGGTCGGCCCGCCAGCAGCGCCACCTCTCCGCCGTGTCGGAGTTCACCACGGACATCCAGCACGTCGCCGGCAAAGACAACGCCGTGGCCGACTGCCTTTCGCGGGCCAGCGCGAACGCGGTCCACCTCGGCGTGGACTTCACGCTTATGGCGGCCGACCAGACCACCGACGCCTCGGTGCAGGCACTCCGCATGGCGGACACGGGCCTCCGCCTGGCCGACATCCCCTTCGCGGGCACCGCGTTGCTCTGCGACGTCTCCCAGGGCCAGCCTCGCCCCATCGTGCCCGTTTCCTGGCAGCGCCGCATCTTCGCCTCCATCCACGGCCTTTCTCACCCGGGCCGGAAAGCTTCTCAGAAGCTGGTGTCGGCGCGTTTCGTCTGGCACGGCCTTCGACGAAACATCCGCGACTGGGCCAACGCCTGCACAGCCTGCCAGCGAGCCAAGGTCCACCGCCACACCCAGGCCCCGCTGGCACCTTTCGCCGTGCCTGAACAGTGTTTCGACCACGTCCACGTGGACCTGGTGGGTCCCCTGCCCCCCTCGCGGGGGTTCACCCACCTGCTCACCATGGTGGACAGGACCACCAGGTGGCCGGAGGCCGTGCCCCTCACCTCCACCACCACCGCCGACGTGGCGCAGGCGTTCATCGCCACCTGGGTCGCGCGCTTCGGCGCACCAGCGGACATCTCGTCCGACCGCGGCCCACAGTTCACGTCTGAGCTTTGGGGCGCGGTCGCCCGTTCGTTGGGGGTCACGCTGCACCGCACCACGGCCTACCACCCCCAAGCCAATGGGTTGTGCGAGCGGTTTCACCGCTCCATGAAGGCCGCACTCATGGCCGGCCTTCAGGACGACGGTTGGGCCGACCGGCTGCCGTGGGTCCTTTTGGGCCTTCGCACGGCCCCCAAGGAAGACCTCCAGGCGTCCGCCGCCGAGCTCGTCTACGGCCAGCCACTCCGCGTCCCGGGCGAATTCGTGCCTGACGCTACCAGTCCCTGGTCCGCCGCTCGCCAGCGCTCGGACCTCCAGGAGGCCGCCCGACGATTTGCCCCCGTGCCGACGTCCCGCCACGGTGGCCCCCAGTCCTACGTCCCCCCGGCGCTTCGCACAGCGGAGTACGTCTTTGTGCTTTATGACGCGCACCGGGGGCCACTCCGGCCGCCGTACGACGGGCCCTTCCGGTTCCTGCGACGGGGCGACAAGTCTTTCATCGTCGACTTCGGCGGCCGGCCGGACCGGATTTCTGTGGACCGCCTCAAACCGGCGCACATGGACGTCGACCGACCACCACGGTTGGCCCTTCCTTCGCGGCGAGGCCGCCCCCCATCCACAGTTCCCCCCGCTCGACCACCCACCACCACGTCAGACCCCTCCCCACGACCCTCCAGGGGTCGCTTCGGCCGGGTCATCCGGACCCCCCTTAAATTGACCCTGCCGGTGCAGGTCGATTCTGGAGGGGCGTGTGTAGCGGTTACCGCTGGATGTACATAATCGCCTTGCACCGGCCAGAACACGGCCAGACGCGCCTCTCCCGGGCATGCCCGGACGCACTCTTCCCGGGCACGCCCGAACCTCCCGGGCACGCCCGGTCTCGTCTTTCCCGGGCATGCCCGCTCTCGCCTTTCCAGGGCTCGCCCAGAGCGTCCGGGCATGCCCGCTATCGCCTTTCCAGGGCTCGCCCAGAGCGTCCGGGCATGCCCGCTATCGCCTTTTCAGGGCTCGCCCAGAGCGTCCGGGCATGCCCGCTATCGCCTTTCAAGTGTTCGCCCAGAGCGCCCGGGCACGCCCAGCCTCGACTTGCCAGGCCGCAGCCAAACACGCCCGGGCAGGTCCAGACTCGCCTTTCCAAGGCTCGCCCTTGACACCCGGGCATGCCCGGTATAGCTTTTGCCGGGCAAACTTCCCGACATAAATGTGTATATATATTGCTGCCCGATAAACGGGCTTGTCAGAATACCTGAGCTGTTTTGTTTCAATAAAGCAACTCGGACGAATTCCGTCTTTGGTCGCGTCAATTCTTTCGACTCGCGTTGGAGCGCAGTTCCTTCAATGGTTCAAACTTGAGGTGTGATGTCCATACTTGTTCCAACTTTTGTTGAAATCCCTTCAGCGGTTCATATGATGTTGTGGCGACAAAGATTCTCAATGAAAGTTCACATGAACATAGACAGAACTTTGACCTTTCGAACCCTAAATTAAATCAGTACATATTTGTATTACAGTTCATACTTGTACCCAATTTGGTCGAAACCTCTTCTTAGTGCGGAGCGAAAATCTGCTACACACGCACGAACGCACGGACGGACGCACACACAAACTGATGGACGGAAGCGCACATACACACACACACACACACACACACACACACACACACACACACACACACACACGGACGGACGCACGCACACATCCTGAAAACATAAAAGCATCTTCAGCTGCGGAGGCACAAGAACCTCAATGCCAGGAATAATGTTCTTCAGCTCTGATTACAATTTTACACGAGCAGCCATTGTTATAGTGTGGACACGTTGTACCTTTGTAAACACGGATTTGGAGATAGTTATAACAGAGAAGGTTCGTTTTACCAAACGTTGAAATCCGAGTTGTTATTGTTCGTAAAGAGAGGAACCCCTCCACTCCTTCTCCCATCCCCTCCATCCACAAACCACAAGACGCCACAAAGATGTTAATCCATGTATATTGGAGTTTCCATCCAGAGTTGCACATTTTCCAAGCGATTGGCATTTCCTGATACCATTGGAATTGAAGTTCTTTTTGCTCTGGGATAAAATAAAAAGCACATTTCCATTTCCATTCCCCTCGTCTGTTTCCACATTTCCATTCCTCCTCATCTGTTTCCACATTTCCATTCCCCCCTCGTCTGTTTCCACATTTCCATTCCTCCTCATATGTTTCCACATTTCCATTCCCCCTCGTCCGTTTCCACATTTCCATTTCCATTCCCTGCGTCTGTTTCCACATTTCCATTCCTCCTCATCTGTTTCCACATTTCCATTCCCCCCTCGTCTGTTTCCACATTTCCATTCCCCCTTGTCTGTTTCCACATTTCCATTTCCATTCCCCTCGTCTGTTTCCACATTTCCATTCCTCCTCAGCTGTTTACACATTTCCATTCCCCCTCGTCCGTTTCCACATTTCCATTTCCATTCCCCTCGTCCGTTTCCATGTTTCCATTTCCATTCCCCTCATCTGTTTCCACATTTCCATTTCCATTCCCCTCGTCTGTTTCCACATTTCCATTCCCCCTCGTCCGTTTCCACATTTCCATTTCCATTCCCCTCGTCTGTTTCCACATTTCCATTCCTCCTCATCTGTTTCCACATTTCCATTCCTCCTCATCTGTTTCCACATTTCCATTCCCCCCTCGTCTGCTTCCACATTTCCATTCCCCCTCCTCCGTTTCCACATTTCCATTTCCATTCCCCTCGTCTGTTTCCACATTTCCATTCCTCCTCGTCCGTTTCCACATTTCCATTTCCATTCCCCTCGTCTGTTTCCACATTTCCATTCCCCCTCGTCCGTTTTCACATTTCCATTTCCATTCCCTCGTCCTTTTCCAGATTTCCATTCCCCTCGTCCGTTTCCACATTTCCATTCCCCTCGTCCATTTCCACATTTCCATTCCCCTCGTCCGTTTCCACATTTCCATTCCCCTCGTCCATTTCCACATTTCCATTCCCCTCGTCTGTTTCCACATTTCCATTCCCCTCGTCTGTTTCCACATTTCCATTTCTCCTCATCTGTTTCCACATTTCCATTCCTCCTAGTCTGTTTCCACATTTCCATTCCCCTCATCTGTTTCCACATTTCCATTCCCCCTCGTCTGTTTCCACATTTCCATTCCCCCTCATCTGTTTCCACATTTCCATTCCCCCTCGTCTGTTTCCACATTTCCATTCCCCCTCATCAGTTTCCACATTTCAATTAACCCTTGCCCGTTTCCACATTTCCATTCCCCTCGTCTGTTTCCACATTTCCATTCCCCTCGTCTGTTTCCACATTTCCATTCCTCCTCGTCTGTTTCCACATTTCCATTCCTCCTCGTCTGTTTCCACATTTCCATTCCCCTCGTCTGTTTCCACATTTCCATTCCCCTCATCTGTTTCCACATTTCCATTCCTCCTCGTCTGTTTCCACATTTCCATTCCCCCTCGTCCGTTTCCACATTTCCATTCCTCCTCGTCTGTTTCCACATTTCCATTTCCATTCCCCTCGTCTGTTTCCACATTTCCACTCCTCCTCATCTGTTTCCACATTACCATTCCCCTCGTCTGTTTCCACATTTCCATTCCTCCTCGTCTGTTTCCACATTACCATTCCCCTCGTCTGTTTCCACATTACCATTCCCCTCTTTTTCCACATTACCATTCCCCTCGTCTGTTTCCACATTTCCATTCCCCTCGTCTGTGTCCACATTACCATTCCCCTCGTCTGTTTCCACATTACCATTCCCCTCGTCTGTTTCCACATTACCATTCCCCTCGTCTGTTTCCACATTTCCATTCCTCCTCATCTGTTTCCACATTACCATTCCCCTCGTCTGTTTCCACATTACCATTCCCCTCGTCTGTTTCCACATTTCCACTCCTCCTTGTCTGTTTCCACATTTCCATTCCCCCTCGACTGTTTCCACATTTCCATTCCCCCTCGTCTGTTTCCACATTTCAATTCCCCCTCGACTGTTTCCACATTTCCATTCCCCCTTGTCTGTTTCCACATTTCCATTCCCCCTCATCTGTTTCCACATTTCAATTCCCCCTCGACTGTTTCCACATTTCCATCCCCCCTCATCTGTTTCCACATTTCCATTCCCCTCATCTGTTTCCACATTTCCATTCCCCCTCATGTGTTTCCCCATTTCCATTCCCCCTTGTCCGTTTCCACATTTCCATTTCCATTCCCCTCGTCTGTTTCCACATTTCCATTTCCATTTCCGCTCGTCTGTTCCCACATTTCCATTCCCCCTCATCTGTTTCCACATTTCCATTCCCCTCGTCTGTTTCCACATTTCCATTCCTCCTCGTCTGTTTCCACATTACCATTCCCCTCGTCTGTTTCCACATTACCATCCCCCCTCATCTGTTTCCACATTTCCATTCCCCTCATCTGTTTCCACATTTCCATTCCCCCTCATGTGTTTCCCCATTTCCATTCCCCCTTGTCCGTTTCCACATTTCCATTTCCATTCCCCTCGTCTGTTTCCACATTTCCATTTCCATTCCCCCTCATCTGTTTCCACATTTCCATTCCCCCTCGTCTGTTTCCACATTTCCATTCCCCCTCATCTGTTTCCACATTTCAAATAACCCTTGCCCGTTTCCACATTTCCATTCCTCCTCATCTGTTTCCACATTTCCATTCCCCCCTCGTCTGTTTCCACATTTCCATTCCTCCTCATATGTTTCCACATTTCCATTCCCCCTCGTCCGTTTCCACATTTCCATTTCCATTCCCCTCGTCTGTTTCCACATTTCCATTCCTCCTCATCTGTTTCCACATTTCCATTCCCCCCTCGTCTGTTTCCACATTTCCATTCCCCCTTGTCTGTTTCCACATTTCCATTTCCATTACCCCTCGTCTGTTTCCACATTTCCATTCCTCCTCAGCTGTTTACACGTTTCCATTCCCCCTTGTCCATTTCCACATTTCCATTTCCATTCCCCTCGTCCGTTTCCATGTTTCCATTTCCATTCCCCTCATCTGTTTCCACATTTCCATTTCCATTCCCCTCGTCTGTTTCCACATTTCCATTCCCCCTCGTCCGTTTCCACATTTCCATTTCCATTCCCCTCGTCTGTTTCCACATTTCCATTCCTCCTCATCTGTTTCCACATTTCCATTCCTCCTCATCTGTTTCCACATTTCCATTCCCCCCTCGTCTGTTTCCACATTTCCATTCCCCCTCCTCCGTTTCCACATTTCCATTTCCATTCCCCTCGTCTGTTTCCACATTTCCATTCCTCCTCGTCCGTTTCCACATTTCCATTTCCATTCCCCTTGTCTGTTTCCACATTTCCATTCCCCCTCGTCCGTTTTCACATTTCCATTTCCATTCCCTCGTCCTTTTCCAGATTTCCATTCCCCTCGTCCGTTTCCACATTTCCATTCCCCTCGTCCATTTCCACATTTCCATTCCCCTCGTCCGTTTCCACATTTCCATTCCCCTCGTCCATTTCCACATTTCCATTCCCCTCGTCTGTTTCCACATTTCCATTCCCCTCGTCTGTTTCCACATTTCCATTTCTCCTCATCTGTTTCCACATTTCCATTCCTCCGAGTCTGTTTCCACATTTCCATTCCCCTCATCTGTTTCCACATTTCCATTCCCCCTCGTCTGTTTCCACATTTCCATTCCCCCTCATCTGTTTCCACATTTCCATTCCCCCTAGTCTGTTTCCACATTTCCATTCCCCCTCATCAGTTTCCACATTTCAATTAACCCTTGCCCGTTTCCACATTTCCATTCCCCTCGACTGTTTCCACATTTCCATTCCCCTCGTCTGTTTCCACATTTCCATTCCTCCTCGTCTGTTTCCACATTTCCATTCCTCCTCGTCTGTTTCCACATTTCCATTCCCCTCGTCTGTTTCCACATTTCCATTCCCCTCATCTGTTTCCACATTTCCATTCCTCCTCGTCTGTTTCCACATTTCCATTCCCCCTCGTCCGTTTCCACATTTCCATTCCTCCTCGTCTGTTTCCACATTTCCATTTCCATTCCCCTCGTCTGTTTCCACATTTCCACTCCTCCTCATCTGTTTCCACATTACCATTCCCCTCGTCTGTTTCCACATTTCCATTCCTCCTCGTCTGTTTCCACATTACCATTCCCCTCGTCTGTTTCCACATTACCATTCCCCTCTTTTTCCACATTACCATTCCCCTCGTCTGTTTCCACATTTCCATTCCCCTCGTCTGTGTCCACATTACCATTCCCCTCGTCTGTTTCCACATTACCATTCCCCTCGTCTGTTTCCACATTACCATTCCCCTCGTCTGTTTCCACATTTCCATTCCTCCTCATCTGTTTCCACATTACCATTCCCCTCGTCTGTTTCCACATTACCATTCCCCTCGTCTGTTTCCACATTTCCACTCCTCCTCGTCTGTTTCCACATTTCCATTCCCCCTCGACTGTTTCCACATTTCCATTCCCCCTCGTCTGTTTCCACATTTCAATTCCCCCTCGACTGTTTCCACATTTCCATTCCCCCTTGTCTGTTTCCACATTTCCATTCCCCCTCATCTGTTTCCACATTTCAATTCCCCCTCGACTGTTTCCACATTTCCATCCCCCCTCATCTGTTTCCACATTTCCATTCCCCTCATCTGTTTCCACATTTCCATTCCCCCTCATGTGTTTCCCCATTTCCATTCCCCCTTGTCCGTTTCCACATTTCCATTTCCATTCCCCTCGTCTGTTTCCACATTTCCATTTCCATTTCCGCTCGTCTGTTCCCACATTTCCATTCCCCCTCATCTGTTTCCACATTTCCATTCCCCTCGTCTGTTTCCACATTTCCATTCCTCCTCGTCTGTTTCCACATTACCATTCCCCTCGTCTGTTTCCACATTACCATCCCCCCTCATCTGTTTCCACATTTCCATTCCCCTCATCTGTTTCCAAATTTCCATTCCCCCTCATGTGTTTCCCCATTTCCATTCCCCCTTGTCCGTTTCCACATTTCCATTTCCATTCCCCTCGTCTGTTTCCACATTTCCATTTCCATTTCCGCTCGTCTGTTCCCACATTTCCATTCCCCCTCATCTGTTTCCACATTTCCATTCCCCTCGTCTGTTTCCACATTTCCATTCCTCCTCGTCTGTTTCCACATTACCATTCCCCTCGTCTGTTTCCACATTACCATTCCCCTCGTCTGTTTCCACATTACCATTCCCCTCGTCTGTTTCCACATTTCCATTCCCCTCGTCTGTGTCCACATTACCATTCCCCTCGTCTGTTTCCACATTTCCATTCCCCTCGTCTGTTTCCACATTTCCATTCCTCCTCGTCTGTTTCCACATTTCCATCCCCCCTCGCCTGTTTCCACATTTCCATTCCTCCTCGTCTGTTTCCACATTTTCATTCCTCCTCGTCTGTTTCCACATTTCCATTCCTCCTCGTCTGTTTCCAAATTTCCATTCCCCTCACCTGTTTCCACATTTCCATTCCTCCTCGTCTGTTTCCACATTTCCATTCCCTTCACCTGTTTCCACATTTCCATGCCCCTCGTCTGTTTCCACATTTCCATCCTCTCGTCTGTTTCCACATTTCCATTCCCCCTCATCTGTTTCCACATTTCAATTCCCCTCATCTGTTTCCACATTTCCATTCCCCCTCATCTGTTTCCACATTTCCATTCCCCCTCATCTGTTTCCACATTTCCATTCCCCCTCGTCTGTTTCCACATTTCCATTCCCCCTCATCTGTTTCCACATTTCAAATAACCCTTGCCCGTTTCCACATTTCCATTCCTCTCGTCTGTTTCCACATTTCCATTCCCCTCATCTGTTTCCACATTTCCATTCCTCCTCGTCTGTTTCCACATTTCCATTCCCCCTCGTCTGTTTCCACATTTCCATTCCCCCTCGTCCGTTTCCACATTTCCATTCCTCCTCGTCTGTTTCCACATTTCCACTCCTCATCTGTTTCCACATTTCCATTCCCCTCGTCTGTTTCCACATTTCCACTCCTCCTCATCTGTTTCCACATTACCATTCCCCTCGTCTGTTTCCACATTTCCATTCCTCCTCGTCTGTTTCCACATTACCATTCCCCTCATCTGTTTCCACATTTCCATTCCCCTCGTCTGTTTCCACATTACCATTCCCCTCGTGTGTTTCCACATTACCATTCCCCTCGTCTGTTTCCACATTACCATTCCCCTCATCTGTTTCCACATTTTCATTCCTCCTCATCTGTTTCCACATTACCATTCCCCTCGTCTGTTTCCACATTACCATTCCCCTCGTCTGTTTCCACATTTCCACTCCTCCTCGTCTGTTTCCACATTTCCATTCCCCCTCGACTGTTTCCACATTTCCATTCCCCCTTGTCTGTTTCCACATTTCCATTCCCCCTCATCTGTTTCCACATTTCAATTCCCCCTCGACTGTTTCCACATTTCCATTCCCCCTTGTCTGTTTCCACATTTCCATTCCCCCTCATCTGTTTCCACATTTCAATTCCCCCTCAACTGTTTCCACATTTCCATCCCCCCTCATCTGTTTCCACATTTCCATTCCCCTCATCTGTTTCCACATTTCCATTCCCCCTCATGTGTTTCCCCATTTCCATTCCCCCTCGTCCATTTCCACATTTCCATTTCCATTCCCCTCGTCTGTTTCCACATTTCCATTTCCATTTCCATTTCCGCTCGTCTGTTCCCACATTTCCATTCCCCCTCATCTGTTTCCACATTTCCATTCCCCTCGCCTGTTTCCACATTTCCATTCCCCTCGTCTGTTTCCACATTGCCATTCCTCCTCGTCTGTTTCCACATTTCCATTCCCCCTCGCCTGTTTCCACATTTCCATTCCCCCTCGTCTGTTTCCACATTTCCATTCTTCCTCGTCTGTTTCCACATTTCCATTCCTCCTCGTCTGTTTCCAAATTTCCATTCCCCTCGCCTGTTTCCACATTTCCATTCCTCCTCGTCTGTTTCCACATTTCCATTCCCCTCGCCTGTTTCCACATTTCCATTCCCCTCGTCTGTTTCCACATTTCCACCCCCTCGTCTGTTTCCACATTTCCATTCCCCCTTGTCTGTTTCCACATTTCCATTCCCCCTAATCTGTTTCCACATTTCCATTCCCCCTCATCTGTTTCCACATTTCCATTCCCCCTCATCTGTTTCCACATTTCCATTCCCCCTCGTCTGTTTCCACATTTCCATTCCCCCTCATCTGTTTCCACATTTCCATTCCCCCTCATCTGTTTCCACATTTCCATTCCCCCTCATCTGTTTCCACATTTCCATTCCCCCTCATCTGTTTCCACATTTCCATTCCCCCTCGTCTGTTTCCACATTTCCATTCCCCCTCATCTGTTTCCACATTTCCATTCCCCCTCATCTGTTTCCACATTTCCATTCCCCCTCATCTGTTTCCACATTTCCATTCCCCCTCGTCTGTTTCCACATTTCCATTCCCCCTTGTCTGTTTCCACATTTCCATTCCCCCTCATCTGTTTCCACATTTCTATTCCCCCTCATCTGTTTCCACATTTCCATTCCCCCTCATCTGTTTCCACATTTCCATTCCCCCTCGTCTGTTTCCACATTTCCAATCCCCCTCATCTGTTTCCACATTTCCATTCCCCCTCATCTGTTTCCACATTTCCATTCCCCCTCATCTGTTTCCACATTTCCATGCTCCTTGTCCGTTTCCACATTTCCACTCCTCCTCATCTGTTTCCACATTTCCATTCCCCCTCATCTGTTTCCACATTTCCATTCCCCCTCATCTGTTTCCACATTTCCATGCTCCTTGTCCGTTTCCACATTTCCACTCCTCCTCATCTGTTTCCACATTTCCATTCCCCCTCATCTGTTTCCACATTTCCATTCCCCCTCGTCTGTTTCCACATTTCCAATCCCCCTCATCTGTTTCCACATTTACATTCCCCCTCGTCTGTTTCCACATTTACATTCCCCCTCGTCTGTTTCCACATTTCCAATCCCCCTCATCTGTTTCCACATTTCCAATCCCCCTCGTCTGTTTCCACATTTACATTCCCCCTCGTCTGTTTCCACATTTCCATTCCCCCTCGTCTGTTTCCACATTTACATTCCCCCTCGTCTGTTTCCACATTTACATTCCCCCTCATCTGTTTCCACATTTCCATTCCCCTTCGTCTATGGGCGAGTGGTGAATGTACAGGGTGGTCCATATGTCTAAACTAAAGCAGCAAATAACATATTGTTATCGGATGTTTGTGAGATTCGTTTGTGTTTCCACTGCAAACAGTAATAAAAGACTCGCACTAAATGTTTGGATACCAGGATGGTTCTTTCTTTGTGGGTAAAGGTTTAAGATTGTGCATGGATTGCTTCACTTCCAAAGGAAGGAACATTTGCTCCTGCTCTCGTGGAATTTTTATTTGTAACCGGCTCAATTGTTCAATCTCAGAGACACAAATTCATGAAACCGACAGAATTAACTCCCTATGAATGAAGTTCTACCTGTAAGGGGTATTCCTGGTTATCTGAACAATTGTACAAGACATAAGGTACAAGTCATTGGCCTGCAGTTGGTCACATGCTGTCTGAACATCAGAAGCGATGGAGAATATCACTCAGTTGCAGTGATTAGGAGTCCTGGGACATCTGTGGAGTCGCAGTGATGAGGAGTCCTGGGACATCTGTGGAGTCGCAGTGATGAGGAGTCCTGGAACATCTGTGGAGTCGCAGTGATGAGGAGTCCTGGGACATCTGTGGAGTGATGGAGTTTTGGAACATCTGTGGAGTGATGGAGTCCTGGAACATATGTGGAGTGATGGAGTTCTGGGACATCTGTGGAGTGATGGAGTCCTGGGACATCTGACCCTCGTCCGCACTTCTCATGAACAGGAAACAGGTAAGAAAAATACTTTAAAAGTGGAATCCATTTCAGCTTCAGTTTGCCCAGGAACGTTCAGCAGGTAATAAAAATTTTCATTATGTTTTTGGGTTGTCGGTCTGTCTGTCCGTTCTTACGGGCTAAACCTCGTTTTTCTCAGCAACCACATGTCCAAATGCGACAATTCTTTCAGGGTAGGAGCAACACCCATGTCGATTGTTTTTATGATAATTGTGACGTCATAGGTCACGTGGTTTGGCAGCCATCTTAGATGGAAAAATGAACCTTATCCAAAAAAAAAAAAACCTTTACATAAAACTTCACAAACGTGATCCCCTACCCATACATATACAGAGTGTACAGTTTTAAGGTCATAAGTCACATGATGTGGCAGCCATATTAACCTGAAAACCGATATTTAAAAAAAATCCCTTCTCTGAAACCGCTTCACCGATTGATGTGAAACCTGTCACGTCTGGTCAAAATGTGATACGTGAGAACAGCTGAAGAGATTTAAATCAAACTCGTTTATTTTTAGGACTGTCAATGAGGGCATCTACCCATTGCCATGGGCAGGGACTACGCAGAGGCATATTGGCGACGCAGTCACATTGCTGTAGTTTTCAAAAATTTTAGTATTCATGATCGAGGTTCATAGATGTGCTAGGGCAGAAATGGAAGAGAACACCACGGAAAGGGTGAAATAACAATCGCAGCGTAGAATTGAGAGCGAGAGCAAGGGAAGGGGGTCAAGGCCAAATGGGAGTGAACAAGGTGCATACAAGCTGAATGAAACACAGGAAGAAGAGGAAGGCGAAAGTGGGGATGAAACAGAAAAGGAACAAACCAACCGACAACTAAAAAATGAAAAGAGGTGAGGGAGAGAGGGGGGAACATCACAAATACCTGGAAAAAGGAGTGCTTGGGAATGGGGTCATTTGGGGGTAGAAGAGATCAGGAATATGGATGTGTATGTATTAGACCTGAGGTCGTGGTGAACGGCTGTCTTGAAACTCCAGAGGGAAGAATGGGACTGAATAGAAGGGAAGAATGGGACTTGGTCTGTAGTTGCAAGGATCTGTTTTTGCACCTGTTTTGTGCAAAGCGGTGATGTTGGCTGATTTCGAAGATGCTGGCAGATGACCTTGGGCAAAAGAGAGGGTGAAAATAACAGAGAGAGGGTGAGATAGAGCGGCAGAGCAGGATTTTAGGACCCGTGGGCTGATGCCGTCTGGTCCAGTTGCAGAATCAGAGTCGAGGTTTGACAAAAACTTCTCCACCTTGTCAGGAGAGAAGGACACAGAGTCCAGGAGCAGTTGGGTTCGACTGGGTAAGGTGGGAACAGAGAGAGATGGGTTTGGGACACAAGATTTTGAGGCAAACACAGAGTTGAGGCATTCAGCTTTGTCACGTGCGGTGTCAACTGTGTAGCCATTTGAGGTAAGGGAGGGGATGGAGGGGGAACAAACCCCAGAAACAGATTTGACCAGACCCCACCAGGATTTGGAGGAAGGAGACAGGTTTGAGAGTTCAATCTTGAGTGTGGAGAGATAGTGCTTCCTGGCACTCCTGAGGGTGGACACACACTTGTTTCGGGCTTTGTGAAAGGACAATGGACGGGAGGAAGGGTAAGACAACTGAAGACGAGATGGGATAAATCTGTGCATGAGAGAGAGCAGTTTGCTTTGGAAGAATTCCCAGGAAGAATTGATGTCAGAGGCGGTGGAGATGGGAGACCAGTCCAGATGATTGATGGCTGCTTGCAGACCGTGCCAGTCAGCCTGAGTGAAATGCCAGACTCGTCGACGCTGAGGAGGCTCTCTGAGAATGGCCAGAGAGATGTCCACTTTAACAAGCACATGATCAGAAGAACCGATTGGAGCAGAAGAAGAGCAGCAGACATTTTCAGGGAAGTTAGTCATAACCAAATCTAGAAGAGAAGATACTCCATTGACTGAGATCCGGGTCAGGAAATTGACAGATTGTGTCAGTCCCAATGAGCCGCAGCAGTCCTTTGCTGAGGTGCCATGGCTGGTGAGAGAGGAATCCATACCCAGCCAGCTGGCGTGATGACAGTGGAAGTCGCCACATATGAGGAAGAGAGAGTTGCGATGTGTTGATAGAAGTTGGTCCATGTTGTCAGACAGCGAAATGTAAATGGTCATCACTGTTTGGAGGACGGTACAGAACACATATGAATAAAAGGTAGGAGCGGAGAGGAAGCCGTAGCCAGAGGTATTCCTGGGGGTGCGGTGGAGAGAAGGCAGTGCATGGAGACAGAGGGAGAGAGTTTTTGGTAAAGATAACAACTCCACCACCGGGACGAGGCTCAGGTCTATCATACCGGAGGAGGGAGTAACCAGGAAGAGATATTAAGGAATCAGAGACATCTTGAAGCAGGAACGTTTCTGTTAAGCAGATCAAGTCTGGATTGTCAGAAGCAACCTGTATGGAGAGATCAGCCAGGTTTGAGCGAAGGCCCCGGATGTTTGAGGTCCATACCGTTAATGAGAGAGGGGGAGCATCGGGTGCAGGACAGGGGAGGGGAGGCATAGAGTCAGATGAAGGATGAGAGGAGGAGGTAGGGAGAGCAGTTGATAGTGTGTCAAAGATTACAGAAGATTTACAGTGAATGGAAGGATGAGGAGGACGAAAGGTTTGATGGTGATGGGATGAGGCACAGTGAGGGGTTGTTTGAGGGGGGCAGAGGAAAGTAGAAGGTTGGGGGAGGGGGGAGAATTGGAGATGGGGGAGAATTGGAGAGGGATGGGAGAGGGGGGAGATTTGAGGGGGCGGGGTTGGGGGGAGATTTGTAGGGGAGGGGCGAGGAGGGAGTTTAGAAAGTGGATGATTAATGAAAGACGAACATTTATAACAAATTGGGTTTATTGTGATTTTCAAGTTAGCGATCCGTTTAAGAATGATGGAGGAGGGGTGGAATGAATGTGAATTTAGAGCATGTCGTGAGGAAGAATTATAAGAGATTGAATTTTTTTTTTAAAGTGGAATGACTTGAAAAGGAAATTGAAAAAAGCCTTTTAAATCGGAAGAAAAACAGCGTGTTGTAGTTGTAAAAAGCAATCCATGCACAATGTTGTAATGTACCACATTGTGACAATGTAAAGTCACATTTTTTTCCCCCTCCGTTTTTCACGTTTTCCACGTTTTTCACGTTTTTCACGTTTTTCAAAAGATTTTTCACGTTTTTCTCGAAATGACTAAAATGTGACTGCGCCTGGTTATAATTCTATGGTCTTCAATTATATAACACAGTATTTTTAAAAGTTATGGAGTTATGGGGTTATGACTAAACTTGGTGGATCAGTTGGTTTGGTGACAAGAACAAGCCGATTAGATTTTGGTTCGGCTCCGAATCCAGATCCGGCCTGTCATTGGGATACAAAACAAACTGTCCAACCTGGTGGAGGTATGCGCTCTACCGAGTGCCGTTCTAGTTTATATCGTTGTAACTATTCGACTCGAGCGTGAACTGAACCTAGTCCAACTCAGAAGGGGAGGGAGGAAGACCCCAATTCTCTTTCTGTAAATGTGTATCGTACAGCACCATCCGGTGGTATTCGGGATAACAAATCCTCCTCTTGCATAAAAAAAGTTCAAAACAATTTGACAGAATGCATTAGTGATGTTGAAACCTGAGTGAGAATAAGTCGAAAGTTTCCAAATGTTTCATTGCACACATTGTAAGCGCAGGTTTAAACAATTTATCATTTTTTGCTCATGCCATTTATCATTAATTACCAAGGCTGGTTGATTAAGGTGATATGAGCTTCCAACAGATTGAAGATTAACTCAGGTAAACTGCAGTGTGAATAAATAGAGCAAAATGTTGTCTTTTGATTGAATTTGTCAGTGAAACGACGGGTAAAAATAAAAATGCCTCGTGTTTTTATAAAACGAAATTTTTATTTTTGATAAATGAATTTTTTTTGATATGTTTGTGTGACTTTATTTATCTCGAATTATTTTACTTGTAGGAAGTTGTCTCCTAGATGTTTATAATTCCTGAACGTTTTGACATTTCATGATCTGATTTTATATTTTATTATTGCCAAATGATACAACTGTTGGTTCACGAGTTATCAAACAGAGTGACCGCTATATTCGTCATGGGTGTGTGTCTGTGTGTCTGTCTGTCCGCAGCATAACTACCCGATGATATCATCCGGTCTTGATGAAACTTGGGTGGGAGGTTGATATCATGATCTAGTTGTGTCCTGCATAGAGTGGGCGTATTGTGCCCATTGTGGGCGGAGCCACGCCCAAAAAAGATGTCTTTTTCGGAGGTAATCGAGTTCAAGCTACATGTTCTCCGAGGGAGTTGATGGAATATGATAGGGGTTTCGATATTTGGTTAGGCCAATGTCATGTGTCTAGCGCCACGGAGCTCGATTTTTTCATTTTTGCCCCAAGGTCAAGGTCGCAAGGTCACGAAATTGAGAAAAGTCAATTTCTGATGATTTTATTACATTGTTCGCTTCCTGATAGGGTAAAATGTCGTACATGATCTTATATTATCACATACATCATGAAATACAGGTTTTCCAACAAATTTCAGAATCTTCAACCTTTGACCTTTGAAGGTCACAAAGGTCAAAGTTTCAAAGTTGTCGGAATCGAACCAAATTTTCGGTATTGTGTAGCTAACTAACCTTATAACTGATTATACTGTTGCGGATTCGGGGGTCGGCTCTCCCCTCATCAAGGGGGGGTTAATCCCCTTGTCTTTTAAGCTGGCCGTCCCCAACTCCTGGAAGCTATGACGTCACTTCTGGTCGGTGGTAAGTAGGGTTGTAAGCCTAATTAGTCTTAGTACCTAAGTACTACCACCAGCCGTAAAGCGAGGAGATAACTCCCACCCGAGCCGCAGCGTTAATGGATACGCCGAGCGAAGCGAGCCGCGACTCGGGCCGTTAACCATAAGACTAACCCCGATTAAAGCGGTTCCGAAATCATGCCACAGGTACTCAATTGGGAAAAGACTAAAGCGATCGGATGGAGAGGAAACCAAAGTAAAGGAAGAACAAAGCTGGGTTTATTAACAACTATACAAGAAGAAGAGGAAACAAAAGGAATATACAAGAAAGGAAGAGGAAGAAGCAGCACACAGTGCAGGCTTAACTATACAGTCTTAACTTATTACCCCAGGACAAACAGACACGCTCACACGGGATGGTAGCTGGTAGGGGAGGAAGGTCCAAGCAGATGTCCAGGCTCCTCGTCCGGTCCCGACTCGTGCCGTGGTGGTGATGGAAGCAGGCCGGCAGCGTGCCGCGTGTCGTTGACCATGAGCGGACGTTACATATATCGGGGGGACTGGGATGCGGCGTACGTAATACGCAGTTCGTGCCAACGCTTTCTCTCTCTCTCTCCCGATCAATGTTCGTATCACAGGCAGTTTGTATCAAAGGCAGTTCGTATCAAACGAGCTCCCTCATGCAGTTCCTCAAGTCCCCAAGGCCGTCAAAGGGCTTTGCGCGCGCGCTTATATAATGCGCTCACAGATCAATGCGTGCTTCATCAAACTACGCCCGCCAGTGAGCTCACCTCAGCCCTGGTTGGTCGGCGAGGGCTTACCGGCTCCACCCTTGATGGTGAGTTGACGTGGCCACACCTTATTCTTGTGTCCCGCCCCCTTTTCCTCGGCATGAGACCGCATGTTCAATGGCGTTTGGAGCGAGCACTAAAGCGACGACGAAGGCTCAATGCAGCGAACGCTGCTAATCAAACCACGTGACAATTTGGGGAGAGACAAGCCCCAACTGTAGGGGCGCATAATGGCGTAGCTTGGAGAGAGAGATTGGAAAAGAAGCAAATGGGGCCTATCTTATTTGATTAATGCAACGCAGATTCAACTATTGGGAACACAGCCTTATCTGAAACACATACTAATGAAATAACTAAAGTTCCTATGGTGGCCTTCGTTTTGCATATGGACTAATTAAGGGTGCAACCTTTAACCTTTTAAATGATAGAATATTTACAAGAATTATTTACAAAGTGAGGGTTCTAAAACCGCAACAATACATTCTTTTCTATCTCATTTCAAGGACAGTAACCTTCGTTTTGACATTTCCGGGCGTGGCCTGTCCGGGCCTGTTTCGGTTATAGTCCGTCCTTTGTCATTGAATACCGCTCGCTTGTGAACCATCGCGTCTCCTGACTTGTTATTATTGTTGTTGTTATTGGTATTAGTTAATATATGCTTTGTTACCATGCTATCATTACTTTTGTTATTCCTTTTGTAATTACTAGGACGTGCCCGTACGTGGGTGCCCGTTCCTTGGTGCGGCCCAGCATCTAGTCGAGACCCAGTCACCCAGGCCGATCACCCATTCCGACCCCAAATTCCTCATCGACGATAACTAAACAATATATTATATGAATCGCACCGTACATACCTCCTTCTAGATCTTGTTCTTGTCTTGATATACTCACTCAGGCTCACTCTATCACAACTGAGTCCTCCCAGCTCCTCCAAATGGCGCCCGCTACGCCTCGAATTACTATCCGCGCACGCGCTCTCACATCGGCCACGCCTACGCAACAACGTGTTCTGTGATTGGCTGGCCTACCCCGCAACCTGTTCTGTGATTAGTTTGGTAAATAAATCGCCATAGCTCGGTAACTACTTCTCCGATTAATATGAAACCTTGAAAAGGCACATCCTCAGGTCCCCAGCAATATACCTGGCAAGTTTCAAGTATATCGGACCCGTGGTTGTCGAGAAACAGCGGTCACAGACAAACAAACACACAGACACACACACAGAGATTACTGGAATTATAGATAGACTAGGACGTGCCCGTACGTGGGTGCCCGTTCCTTGCCAAAAAATAAAATAAAAATGTCTTCGCCCATGCATGCATGGGCGTGCCCATGGGCCCATGGGCGTGCCCGTAAGTGCGTGATGTGACCGTACAATGAATGTATCGTCCCGACGCCGCAGCTCGGATGGCGCTGCAGTTAATCGGGCCTGTATCGGCAGAGTTATTATAAACGTGTACTACAATCGATCGTACCTTACAACAATCAACACAGATTGCAACGTCAAATAAATGAATACGCTCTCAAATGTGCCGTCCGAGGCAGCGTCTGCTCGCCACGTTCAGCATCAGTACGTCGTCACTATGACTATCCGTAAGTCCGGAAGTGACGTCCTCATTTGACTGTCCGGAAGGTCGCATATCGCAGTTACGATGAATCGCAAATTAGTTTTAATTAGTTTTAAAACATAGTTTAACGCCAACATAGCGCCAACATAGTTTGCCAACGGGAAATAAATGAATACGCTCTCAAATGTGCCGTCCGAGGCAGAGTCTGTTCGCCACGTTCGGCACACGTGATAGCTCGCTGCTCTCTGATTGGTTGAATCGTTTTTTGGACATAGCTCGGTAACTACTTCTCCGATTAATATGAAACCTTGAAAAGGCACATCCTCAGGTCCCCAGCAATATATCTGGCAAGTTTCAAGTATATTGGACCCGTGGTTGTCGAGAAACAGCGGTCACAGACAAACACACAGACAAACACACAGACAAACACACAGACACACACACATACAGAGATTACTGGAATTATAGATAGATAATGCCATGGGAGAACTTATTCAGCTGCTCTACACACCTTAACCTTTTGAACCCTGTGCTCCTTGAACTTTTGGCTCCCCGACCTTGGGCTCCCTGGAGAAAAATCACTGAAAAGTTGAAATTTGTTTTTTTTTTGGTTTTCTGCCTGTAAAAATGTTTTTCTACGTTTGTAATCATAAATAAATGATATTTTGAATCATACGCTATCTTACTTTCTTCATTTTTTGAGTCTGTCACCATTGCTCTACTTTGTGGTGCCATTCAAACTACCAGCTATTGCCCAGCTTTCCGACACAAAAAATGTCCACAGTACGTGCACCAGTGTATTGTTTTGTAACGTTTTGGTAAATCCTCCCTTTACCTGGCATACCTTTGGTTAGTGCGGAGGTACTTCTCTCCACACAGAACACAACGAGTATCAGGTAGGTAATCGCATGTGGAGACTTTTCCACATCATGGTGAACATCCCGTTTCAGTCATCCCTCCTCATGAAACTCTGCTGAGCGTCGAATATCAAATTGTGCTCCAGTAGATTGAACATCTACAAGTTCCATTTCTTTATAAACAAATGGAAAGGGACGACTCTCGTTTGGTGGAGCATGGGGCTTCATGAACAAATCAGTGTGTAAAATGTATGCATTGTAAGTGGCCCACAGGAAGAATTGTATCACCAAGCGTCTTGTCCATGTATAGTGGTGACAGCACTTCTGCAATCGAGTAATTTGGTCATTTTTGTCTGTCCCTCTCCCCATACAAACATGATAGGCCTTCACTGCTTTTGGACAAGCAACAGGAAGGTATTCTTTCTTTTTTCAGGAGCATCAGAATCGCTGAACAGTGTGTGGACACAGTGTGTGGACATCCACACATGGAGTGTGGCTCGTACCGAGCGACAAAGTTATTGGAGCATGGAATGAAGGTATTGGAAAGGGTGTTGGAGAGGAGGATAAGGAAGAAGGTGAAGATCGACGAAATGCAGTTTGGATTTATGCCAGGAAGAGGGACGACAGACGTGCTTTTCATTGTGAGGCAGTTGCAGGAGAAGTACATGGAGAAGAGGAAGAAGGTGTTTCTTGGGTTTGTTGATCTGGAGAAAGCATTCGATAGGGTTCCACGCAAAGTATTGACATGGGCATTGAGGAAGTTAGGAGTGGAGGAATGGTTGATCAGAGTAGTGATGGCAATGTACAAAAGAGCGCGCACAGCTGTAAGGTCGAAGGACGGGAACAGTGGTGAGTTTGAGGTGAAGGTGGGAGTGCATCAGGGGTCGGTACTAAGTCCACTACTATTTGTAGCTGTGATGGAGGTGCTGGCTCAGAACGTAAAGGAGGGTTTACCGTGGGAGTTGTTGTATGCAGATGATCTGGTGTTGATTGCAGAAAGTATGGATGGACTGAAGGAGAAGATGAACAAGTGGAAGGAATGTATGGAGACAAAAGGTCTGAAGGTGAATATCGGAAAGACGAAGGTGATGGCAAGTGGTAAAGCATGTGGTGAGGTGGAAAGAACTGGGAAGTGGCCCTGTGCTGTGTGCAGGAAGGGTGTCGGAGTGAACTCCATTCAATGTACAATGTGCGCTGAGTGGGTTCATCAAAAATGTAGTGGTTTGAGAGGGTCATTAACCAGTGTGGCAGCTACATTCAAATGTAAGGTGTGCACAGAGGGAGCTGCATATGGTGGAAATGTTGAGTTGGATCTTGGAGACGGTGTGAAGCTGGAAGGTGTGAAAACATTTTGCTACCTCGGAGACATGCTGAATGGAGAAGGTGGATCAGACTCGGCAACGGTTCCTCGAGTGAGATGTGCATGGAAGAAGTTTCGGGAACTGAGTGGTGTGCTGATGATGAGTGGAGTGTCGTTGAAGCTGAAGGGAAAGGTGTATGCTGCATGTGTGAGAAGTGTTATGATTTATGGGAGCGAGACATGGGTAATGAACGTAGAGCAGTAACGAAGGCTGGAAAGGGTGGAAATGCGAATGGTTCGGTGGATTTGCGGAGTGTCGTTGAGAGAGAGGAAGACAAATGATGAATTGCGAAAGATGATGGGAATAGAGCCTGTGATGGATGCTGTGAAGAGAAACAGGTTGAGATGGTTTGGTCATGTGTTGAGGAAGGATGAAAGTGACTGGTTGAGAATGAATGAATGAATGAATGATCGTTTTAAGGCCATTTTCCCCGCTAGAGTGGGGGTTAGCCTTGCGGGCCCCATAATAATCATGGTTCCCTGTTTGAGGCAATGTTTTTATGGCCGGATGCCCTTCCTGACGCCAGCCCTTGGTCACGCTCTTACGATGCACAGGGATACGGTGTACCTATTCTAAATCGGGGTACACACCGTGATCATTCATCCCAACAAGCTGGTACTCAATTTGCCGACCTCGGAAGGATGACAGGCTGAGTCAACCCCCCTGGCGTTGCTTCAGCGATCGACCGGGATTCGAACCCAGGATCCGAGGATCCCAAGCCGGCACCCTAACCGCAAAGCCAACACCATGCTCTAATCTAAATCATCAACTCTGAGAAGAGTGATGGAAATGAATGTAGAAGGAAGTGGAGGACGGGGAAGACCGAGAAAGACTTGGCTAAAGATGGTCGAAGCAGAAATGCGGGCAAGGGGGTTAACAAGTTGAGATGCAGAAAATAGGGCAAAATGGAGAAGTTTGTCATGGGAACCACAAGGCTAACCCCCGCTCCAGCAGGTAAAATGGCCTTAAAATGCATGTTGTTGTTGTTGTATGATACTGATTACCGGTATTATACCAGGTGAGCACCAGGGGTATTGCACCTATGTTTAATATTAAAACTCTGCCCCCCACCCCTTTGGTTACGGAGTTAACCCAACATGTCCATGTTGATGTGTATCATGTATGTCGCGCCGCTCACAGTAACACAGAGTGTATTACAAAATTGTAACCATAACTTATCATACCTGTTCATACCTTCGTGGAACGCGACATCGATCGTTTCTAACAATCAAAACGAATCCATTTTCACTGAAATTAGTGTGAAGAAGGTTCGAGAAACGTCACGACTTTTATCACAAAATGGATTTTAAAAAATAATAAAAACTCTAAACGGAAGTGACTCTTTTGTGACTACATCTTTTGGTCCGTTTTCTTGTGTGCCAGGGGGCGTGTCCACAGGGGCGTATCCACAGGGGCGTACCCACAGGTTTGTATCCACAGCTGTGTATCCACAGGTGTGTGCCCACACACAGTCCCTCGGCCATAGTCGCACACACACGCTTTCTCTTGGTTCCTGTTTCATCGGACTCCGATCGTGTTCAGGTGAAGGAATACCTATTATTTTATTATTGTGCTTTGTGTTTATTTTTATTTTTTCCTCATTTTAATTTCCTTCTTTATCCTCAGTGAGTCGAGGTGAGTTCATGTTGTGCTCTACCAGGTAAATACGTGTATGTACCTGTATCGATGTGATTTACCATTTACCTGTAGCTCCTCTAAACTAAAGTGAATAAAGGGACCTGCCTCGGGCGTCTGAATTTTTTCTCAAAGACTGTATATGTATATAATGTAAACTCTTATTATGTGCTGTATGTGTGTATAAGGTAAACTCTTATTATGTGCTGTATATGTATATAATGTAAACTCTTATTATGTGCTGTATGTGTGTATAAGGTAAACTCTTATTATGTGCTGTATATGTGTATAATGTAAACTCTTATTATGTGCTGTATGTGTGTGTAAGGTAAACTCTTATTATGTGCTGTATGTGTGTATAATGTAAACTCTTATTATGTGCTGTATGTGTGTATAATGTAAACTCTTATTATGTGCTGTATGTGTGTGTAAGGTAAACTCTTATTATGTGCTGTATGTGTGTATAAGGTAAACTCTTATTATGTGCTGTTTGTGTGTATAAGGTAAACTCTTATTATGTACTGTATATGTGTATAAGGTAAACTCTTATTATGTGCTGTATGTGTGTATAAGGTAAACTCTTATTATGTGCTGTATGTGTGTATAATGTAAACTCTTATTATGTGCTGTATGTGTGTGTAAGGTAAACTCTTATTATGTGCTGTATGTGTGTATAAGGTAAACTCTTATTATGTGCTGTTTGTGTGTATAAGGTAAACTCTTATTATGTACTGTATATGTGTATAAGGTAAACTCTTATTATGTGCTGTATATGTGTATAAGGTAAACTCTTATTATGTGCTGTATATGTGTATAAGGTAAACTCTTATTATGTACTGTATATGTGTATAAGGTAAACTCTTATGATGTACTGTGTGTGTGTATAAGGTAAACTCTTATTATGTGCTGTATGTGTGTGTATAATGTAAACTCTTATTATGTGCTGTATATGTGTGTATTAGATAAACTCTTATTATGTGCTGTATGTGTGTGTATAATGTAAACTCTTATTATGTGCTGTATGTGTGTATAAGGTAAACTCTTATTATGTGCTGTATGTGGTGAAAATGTAAGTTGAACCCAGGTGTGACGCTCACTTAAACCACTGGACGGTGTCTATAAGACCTCGGGACGTCCGCGACTCGAGGCCACTCCTGCGACTTTATACAATGACATGTAGAATTGAATGGTACGTACCCACTTATATTCTAGGCTTGCTTGCATTGACTGATATATCCAATCTTTCTCATATGATGCCTTGTTCCTGACATATATGTTGCATGGTGTATTTTACAGGATGATGTTACGATCTAATTGAAATTTAACCTATCTATGGGACGAGTTGTGGATTTGGTTGATTTTCACAACACTTAATTTCAATTATGATCTTCGGAAATGGCGGGACATGAGTCTTGCGATGGCCGGATGAACGCAGATCACAGACGAGCGTTCCCGACATTCTCCGCGCTCCTGCGAGGCCCACCTCGGAGAAGAATGACCGGCGGAGGACCCGTCGAGCTAGCTCCAGCTACGGAGCTCCGACTACTCTCGCCGCCGGTCTGCCTCAAAAGGACCGGATGCGATGGGGACCTCGCAAGCCTTTTGCGGGACCGCGTCGTCAAAACGCAAACTGCTCTCCTGAGGCCCGAACGCCGGAGCAGGCATGACGGACTCCGGCAAGACGCCTGGAGAACGATGCTACTGGGCAACGTCCTGCAGCCGAAACCCCGTCGGAACGACGGACCCGCTTGGAGCCGACGGCCCGACCAACTGATTTGCGTGCCTCGGCCTGAGATGAGATGACCACGCGAGTGTTCACGACTCCCTTGACTGTCATGCCGCGCTCGGAAGCACCTCCACGCGCAGCTGCTCGGAATCACCTCCTCCTATGCGACGCCGCATGCTGCACCCGTCGCGTGCACTACTCTGTGCCCGACCGATCGCTGCTCGGAAGCACCTCCCCGCGCGAATCGCGTGCGCTGCACCCGTCGCGTGCACTACTCTGTGAGACCTACGACAGGCCTACGATTCCGATCGCTGCTCGGAATCACCTCCTCCTACACGCAGCCACGCTGCGCCCAACGCGGGCACCACTCTGCGAGGCCGGCGATTCCAATCACTGCACGTCGGAATCACCTCCTCCCACGCGAAGCCACGCTGCGCCCAACACGGGCACCACTCTGCGAGGCCGGCGATTCCAATCGCTGCCCGTCGGAATCACCTCCTACGCGCGAATCGCGCGCTGCCCCATCGCGGGCACAACCCGATCAATCGCTGCTCGGTGGAATCACCTCCTACGCGCAAATCGTGCACTGCGCCCTTCGCGGGCACCACTCTGCGAGGCCGGCGATTCTGATCACGGCTCGTCGAAATCCCACCTACGCGCGAATCGCGCGCTGCCCCATCGCGGGCACAACCCGATCAATCGCTGCTCGGTGGAATCACCTCCTACGCGCAAATCGCGCACTGCGCCCTTCGCGGGCACCACTCTGCGAGGCCGGCGATTCTGATCGCGGCTCGTCGAAATCCCACCTACGCGCGAATCGCGCGCTGCCCCATCGCGGGCACAACCCGATCAATCGCTGCTCGGTGGAATCACCTCCTACACGCAAATCGCGCACTGCGCCCTTCGCGGGCACCACTCTGCGAGGCCGGCGATTCTGATCGCGGCTCGTCGAAATCCCACCTACATGTGGCTACTCAACGAGGCCGGCGAACTCCGCTGCCCGGAATCGCCTCAATGGAGGCTCGCTTGGCACCATGCGAGGACTCGCCGCAGCACGGATGAGTTTCTAAGGACGTCGAGCGGGACCTTCATAGCCTTTCACGACACTCGGGCTTATGCTTATGATAGATGATCGTATACCATGTGTATTCTATATGACTAACTATGTCTAAAACTCCGGACAAAACACGGCCTGAAAGCTAAACAAACGAGACGCTACTTCAGGGCGTGATATGTATTCGATCCTTTGACCCGAAAGCTAAACAAACGAGACGCTACTTCAGGGCGTGATATGTATTCGATCCTTTGACCCGAAAGCTAACAAACGAGACGCTACATCAGGGCGTGATATGTATTCGATCCTTTGACCCGAAAGCTAACAAACGAGACGCTACTTCAGGGTGTGATATGTATTCTATCCTCTGACCCGAAAGCTAACAAACGAGACGCTACTTCAGGGCGTGATATGTATTCGATCCTTTGACCCGACAGCTAAACAAACGAGACGCTACTTCAGGTCGTGCAGTCTATTGCTGCCAAGCATGCTCGCCCTCTCGACTCGGCGTGCTCGCCCTCTCGACTCAGCGAAGCCGCACTGGTTCAACGGGCCGAGCTCAACTTTCGGTTTCCCTCGTACGCGGTGCGCCCTAGATAATACTTTTCGCTCGTCGGCCGGGTTCGTATTCCGTACACCGATCTTGAGCCCGCTCGAATGCTGCTGCCCAATGGACGCGAGACTATAGATTTCGGAGTGCTACTTTACTCCGTCTGGGGATACCGCTCAGCTGGAACTCGCCATCAAACCCACCCGCACGCGCCCGAACCAATTGATGACGTCATCGACTAAATCACGCGTTTGCTTTACAGCGCCATTTAACTGTTTCCCGCGCTTGCGTCATCAGAGTTCGTCTACCTGGGTACCTCTACAGATAGCAGAAATACTCAATCTGACCGCCCCTGCCCGAAAGTGCGTGTCATAACGTGGCGGCCTTCGAGGGCGACTAGCCAACATCCAGGACTTATGCCGTTAATCGATAAGGCACGGGGAATTTGGGGGTGCACGGTGACCCCATGACACGGTGACATTGAGCGTTGCGCCCGACTCCCTCGTCTCCTGAGCAAGCCACGTGGGCACCGGCCCGCCGGATCGCCCTTGACTCTGGGCTTGTTGCTTCTAGGACAGGTCTCCTGGCTCGCCTCCACACATTTCGAGACTGCGAGACGCCTCGCCCGGCCGCTGCCTGATTGCGTTCCCTCTGACCCAGACTGTGAAGGTCGCTCGACTTCGGTGCGCGGTGCGCGGCTGTTATCTCACACTTCACGACAGGGGGGGGGGGTGGGGGGGGGATGGATGGGTGAGGGGGTGAGATGATGGTCCATCCATCCGGGCCATCCTCTTGGATGTCGATCCATCCATCCGGGCCATCCTCTTGGCTGTCGATCCATCCATCCGGGCCATCCTCTTGGATGTCGATCCATCCATCCGGGCCATCCTCTTGGATGTCGATCCATCCATCTGGGCCATCCTCTTGGATGTCGATCCATCCATCCGGGCCATCCTCTTGGATGTCGATCCATCCATCCGGGCCATCCTCTTGGATGTCGATCCATCCATCCGGGCCATCCTCTTGGATGTCGATCCATCCATCCGGGCCATCCTCTTGGATGTCGATCCATCCATCTGGGCCATTCTCTTGGATGTCCATCCATCCAGGCCATTCTCTTGGATGTCGATCCATCCGGGACGTTTTCCATTTCTCGATCTCGACGTTTTCTCTCCGGGACAATCCCTACGGGACGGTAGCCGGTATAGCCGATCTTCTCCGATCCTCTGCGCGCTGTGCTGCAGGTCGGGAGATTCTGCGCGCTTCGCTGGGAAGGCGCATTTCAGTCATTTTGTGCGTCGTCGTAACTGCCATGCCGGTCGTTCGGGCAGCCTACGGAGGGCACTCGTGGCAAACGTTTTGCTTGAAACTATTTGCCGGAGCTTGTAATTCGTACGCGCTGCCGTCAGAGAGCGCTCGAGTCTCGTGATTTCAAAACAGGGGGACTCCGGGGTATCGCGTAACTCTCGTTATGGCTCTCGTCGGTTCTCTCCCTCGGCAATTCCATGACATGGATCTAATGTGGATCGACCATGTACCCTTGGGAGCCAAGGCAGGTACAGACTTACTGTAATGGACTTACTGTAATGGCCTCCTGTCATGTAATCTTACTTACTGTTACAACTCCTAGGCCGGTACAGACTTACTGTAATTGACTTACACTGTCATGGCCTCCTGTCATGTAATCTTACTTACTGTTACAGCTTACTGTAAAGTGGCTTACTGATTTACACATCTTCCACATCGACACATCTGCCTGAAATGCGTTGCATTGCGACGAATGGACATTCGCTCTTCGACAAGCTACACCTTATGTAATGAGTTGCATATCGCAAAGGTACACCTTATCCAGCACATAGGCCTGTGAGACTAGACTATTGTGACCCACAGGCTCATCGTCTGCCAGTATCGGACATATTTGCTAACCAGGCTATGAGTGCGCCTAGAGAACATCTGCCGTCCCTCCCTTCGCCTGATACACCCCTGCCTGAAGCGGTGAGGGCACTGAGGTGCCCCTCCGACACCTGCCTCCAGCGGCTACTCCGAAGCAGGGGACTCCGGATTTGGGGACGTCGTACCCGGTAGTTTCCGAACCTGTGCTGGCAGGGTAATTCGCCACACTGACCTCTACGGATGGACCGACTGACCTGTACTACTGATAATGGATTTGTTTCGTATAGTGCTTTCCAGGAAGCCCTAAAGATGCTTTGACAGTGTGCGAAACATAACACGATGGCGCAAAGACAAGAATCAATAGGGATATTTCTTTGACACCCTAATAATGATATAATGACTTCCTCTACCCATTAATGCTGACGCGCGCTCGCTTCCTGCCTAGTGGCAGCATAGTTCTAACGGCGGGGAGAATGTGGTGAAAATGTAAGTTGAACCCAGGTGTGACGCTCACTTAAACCACTGGGCGGTGTCTATAAGACCTCGGGACGTCCGCGACTCGAGGCCACTCCTGCGACTTTATACAATGACATGTAGAATTGAATGGTACGTACCCACTTATATTCTAGGCTTGCTTGCATTGACTGATATATCCAATCTTTCTCATATGATGCCTTGATCCTGACATATATGTTGCATGGTGTATTTTACAGGATGATGTTACGATCTAATTGAAATTTAACCTATCTATGGGACGAGTTGTGGATTTGGTTGATTTTCACAACACTGTATGTGTGTGTATAATGTAAACTCTTATTATGTGCTGTATGTGTGTGTATAATGTAAACTCTTATTATGTGCTGTATGTGTGTATAAGGTAAACTCTTATTATGTACTGTATGTGTGTATAAGGTAAACTCTTATTATGTGCTGTATATGTGTGTATAATGTAAACTCTTATTATGTGCTGTATATGTGTGTATAAGGTAAACTCTTATTATGTGCTGTATATGTGTATAATGTAAACTCTTATTATGTGCTGTATATGTGTGTATAAGGTAAACTCTTATTATGTGCTGTATGTGTGTATAAGGTAAACTCTTATTATGTGCTGTATATGTGTATAATGTAAACTCTTATTATGTGCTGTATATGTGTGTATAAGGTAAACTCTTATTATGTGCTGTATATGTGTGTATAAGGTAAACTCTTATTATGTGCTGTATATGTGTGTATAAGGGAACCTCTTATTATGTGCTGTATATGTGTGTATAATGTAAACTCTTATTATGTGCTGTATATGTGTGTATAAGGTAAACTCTTATTATGTGCTGTATGTGTGTATAATGTAAACTCTTATTATGTGGTGTATATGTGTGTATAAGGTAAACTCTTATTATGTGCTGTATATGTGTGTATAAGGTAAACTCTTATTATGTGCTGTATATGTGTGTATAAGGTAAACTCTTATTATGTGCTGTATGTGTGTGTATAATGTAAACGCTTATTATGTACTGTATGTGTGTATAAGGTAAACTCTTATTATGTGCTGTATATGTGTGTATAAGGTAAACTCTTATTATGTGCTGCATATGTGTGTATAAGGTAAACTCTTATTATGTGCTGTATATGTGTGTATAATGTAAACTCTTATTATGTGCTGTACATGTGTGTATAAGGTAAACTCCTATGTGCTGTATATGTGTGTACAAGGTAAACTCTTATTATGTGCTGTATATGTGTGTATAAGGTAAACTCTGATTATGTGCTGTATATGTGTATAATGTAAACTCTTATTATGTGCTGTATATGTGTGTATAAGGTAAACTCTTATTATGTGCTGTATGTGTGTGTATAATGTAAACTCTTATTATGTGCTGTATATGTGTGTATAAGGTAAACTCTTATTATGTGCTGTATATGTGTATAATGTAAACTCTTATTATGTGCTGTATATGTGTGTATAAGGTAAACTCCTATGTGCTGTATATGTGTGTACAAGGTAAACTCTTATTATGTGCTGTATATGTGTGTATAAGGTAAACTCTGATTATGTGCTGTATATGTGTATAATGTAAACTCTTATTATGTGCTGTATATGTGTGTATAAGGTAAACTCTTATTATGTGCTGTATATGTGTGTATAAGGTAAACTCTTATTATGTGCTGTATATGTGTGTATAAGGTAAACTCTTATTATGTGCTGTATATGTGTGTATAATGTAAACTCTTATTATGTGCTGTATATATGTGTATAAGGTAAACTCTTATTATGTGCTGTATATGTGTATAATGTAAACTCTTATTATGTGCTGTATATGTGTGTATAAGGTAAACTCTTATTATGTGCTGTATATGTGTGTATAATGTAAACTCTTATTATGTGCTGTATATGTGTGTATAAGGTAAACTCTTATTATGTGCTGTATATGTGTGTATAAGGTAAACTCTTATTATGTGCTGTATATGTGTGTATAAGGTAAACTCTTATTATGTGCTGTATATGTGTGTATAAGGTAAACTCTTATTATGTGCTATATATGTGTGTATAAGGTAAACTCTTATTATATGCTGTATGTGTGTGTATAAGGTAAACTCTTATTATGTGCTGTATGTGTGTATATAAGGTAAACTCTTATTATATACTGTGTGTGTATAAGGTAAACTCTTATTATATACTGTATATGTGTGTATAAGGTAAACTCTTATTATATACTGTATGTGTGTATAAGGTAAACTCTTATTATATGCTGTATGTGTGTGTATAAGGTAAACTCTTATTATATACTGTATATGTGTATAAGGTAAACTCTTATTATATACTGTATGTGTGTATAAGGTAAACTCTTATTATGTACTGTATATGTGTATAAGGTAAACTCTTATTATGTGCTGTATATGTGTGTATAAGGTAAACTCTTATTATGTGCTGTATATGTGTGTATAAGGTAAACTCTTATTATGTGCTGTATGTGTGTGTACATAAGGTAAACTCTTATTATGTGCTGTATATGTGTGTATAAAGTAAACTCTTATTATGTGCTGTATTTGTGTGTGTATAATGTAAACTCTTATTATGTGCTGTGTGTGTGTGTATAATGTAAACTCTAATTATGTGCTGTATGTGTGTGTAATGTAAACTCTCATTATGTGCTGTATGTGTGCATAAGGTAAACTCGTATTATGTGCTGTATGTGTGTATAATGTAAACTCTTATTATGTGCTGTATGTGTGCATAATGTAAACTCTTATTATGTGCTGTATGTGTGTATAATGTCAACTCTTATTATGTGCTGTATGTGTGTATAATGTAAACTCTTATTATGTGCTTTATGTGCGTATAATGTAAACTCTTATTATGTGCTGTATGTGCGTATAATGTAAACTCTTATTATGTGCTGTATGTGTGTATAATGTCAACTCTTATTATGTGCTGTATGTGTGTAAAAGGTAAACTCTTATTATGTGCTGTATTGAAGTGTGGTGCTGTGCACACACAACTTGCTTGCCAAAGAGGTAGGCCACAACGCGTTTGTTAAAACAAAAGTCTTTATTTCGAAAGCTCGAACTGCAGCACTGAGCGGGCTCGATCTTAGAGCCCGCATATATGTGCAGAGGCCACGCATAGTCCCCGGGCGTGGCCGATCGGTCGAAGGGAGGGGCATGTGCCATCGGTCCCCGCCTGGGCGCTCGCACCACCCACTGGTGCGTGGAATTATTACCCCTTGTGCCCGCCACACGCGCCCCCCCAGAATTCCCGCACACCTGAAGGGTGTGTTTGCGGGGAAGCCGGATGACCCGGCCGAAACGCCCCCTGGCGATGGGTGCAGGGCTGGGGGGTAGCGGGGCTGGGGGGTGCCGGGGGTCCGACCGCCGGGGGGCGGCCTCGACGTGGAGGCAGAGCTGCTGGCGGGGGTGCCGGGGGTCCGACCGCCGGGGGGCGGCCCCGACGCGGAGGCAGAGCTGCTGGCAGGGGGTGGTCCGGATTGAGGTGGGCCGGCTTGAGGCGGTCCACGGAAATGCGATCCGGGGCACCGCCGATGTCGACCGTGAAAAATTTGTCCCCGGTCTCCAGCACGCGGAAGGGCCCGTCGTACGGGGGCCGTAGCGGTGCCCGGTGGGCGTCGTGCCGGATGAACACGTACTTTGCCGTGCGAAGCTCCGGGGCGACGTGGGAAGGCTGGCAACCGTGGTGTGCCGTTGGCACCGGGGCGAACCTCCGGGCGGTCTCCTGAAGGGCGGAGCACTGTTGCGCCGCGGACCAAGGAGCCGTGGAGTCGGGGATAAATTCACCCGGTACCCGCAGTGGTTGCCCGAAGACAAGCTCCGCCGAGGACGCGCGCAGGTCGTCCTTGGGCGCCATCCTGAGGCCCAGCAGGACCCAGGGGAATCTGTCATCCCAGCCACCATCGCGGAGGCTGGCCGGAGCGCGGCCTTCATGGAGTGATGAAAGCGCTCGCACAGGCCATTGGCCTGGGGGTGGTAGGCCGTGGTGCGGTGCAGTTTCACCCCAAGCCCTTGCGCCACCGCGGCCCAGAGCTCCGAGGTGAACTGGGGGCTGCGGTCGGACGAGATGTCCGAGGGGGCACCGAACCTGGCAACCCAAGTGGCGATAAAGGCTTGCGCCACCTCAGCCGCAGATGTCGCCGCCAATGGGACGGCCTCCGGCCACCGTGTGGTGCGGTCGACCATGGTGAGGAGGTGGGTGAACCCTCACGAGGGGGGCAGAGGTCCCACCAAGTCGACGTGCACGTGGTCGAACTGCCGCTCGGGCACCGTAAACGGGGCCAACGGTGCCTTGGTGTGGCGGTGGACCTTTGCGCGCTGGCACGCAAGGCACGTCCTGGCCCAGTTGCGGACGCCCTTCCTGAGGCCATGCCAGACGAACTTCGAACCGACGAGTTTCTGGGATGCCTTCGTGCCAGGGTGGGACAGGCCGTGGATGGCGTCGAACACTGGGCGCCGCCAGCCAGCGGGCACAATAGGGCGAGGCCGGCCGAGGGAGACGTCGCATAGGAGGGCCGTGCCTGCGGCGTCGAACGGCACCTCGGTGACGCGGAGGCCCGTGACGGCGGTCCGCAAGGCCTGGATGCCGGGGTCGGTGGTCTGGGCCTCTGCCATCCGGGCATAGTCGACCCCGAGGTGGACCGCGTGCATGACGGACTGGGAAAGGCAATCCGCCACCGGGTTGTCCTTTCCCACCACGTGACGGATGTCCGTCGTGTACTCGGACACGGCAGAGAGGTGGCGCTGCTGCCGTGCCAACCATGGCTCGGCGACCTTGGCCATCGCGAACACAAGGGGCTTGTGGTCAACGCAAGCCATGAACGGGCGGCCCTCCAGCAGGAGGCGGAAGTGTCGGACCGCCAGGTGGAGCCCGAGCAACTCGAGGTCGAAGGTGCTGTACCGGCGTTCGTGCGGGCAAAGCTGCCGGCTAAAAAACGCCAGCGGTTGCCAAGCACCACGCACCCATTGCTCGTGCACCGCGCCCACCGCGTAGTCTGACGCGTCGGTGGTGAGGGCGATCGGTGCATCGGGCGCCGGGTGCGCCAGCATGGTGGCGTCGGCCAGAGCCAGCTTTGCACCCGTGAACGCCGCGGCCATTGGCTCCGACCATGCGATGTCACCTTTGCCCGGCTTGCCCCGAAGGGCCTCGTGCAAGGGGCGGAGGAGCCGGGCGACGTGGGGCACGAAGCGGTGGTAAAAGTTTACCATGCCCAGGAACTCCTGGAGCCCCTTGATCATGCGGGGCCGCGGGAAATCCCTGACCACCTCCACCTTGGTCGGTAAAGGGACGGCCACGTGCTCGGTGATGCGGTGCCCCAAGAAGTCGATGGTGGCGACACCGAAACGGCACTTGGCGGGGTTGATGATTAGCCCATGCTGGCCCAGGCGATCGAAAAGCGTGCGGAGGTGGAACAGGTGCTCCTCCCGGGACACGCTCACGACTAGGATGTCGTCCAGGTAGACAAACAGGAAAGGTAAGTCACGCAAGACGCTATCCATAAGCCGCTGGAACGCCTGGGCTGCATTCTTCAACCCGAAGGGCATCCTTAGGAATTCGAAGAGGCCGAAAGGGGGTGATGATTGCCGTCTTCGGGACGTCGTCCAGTTGGATGGGGACCTGATGGTAGCCCCGGATGAGGTCCACCTTGGAAAACACGGTCGTTTTGGCCAACCGGGCGGAAAAGTCCTGAATGTGTGGGACCGGGTAGCGGTCGGGGCTGGTGGCATCATTGAGCCGGCGGTAGTCCCCGCACGGCCGCCACCCCCCGCCGGGCTTTGGCACAATGTGCAGCGGAGAAGCCCAAGCGCTGTTGGAGCGCCGTATGATCCCCAGCTGCTCCAGCATGGCGAACTCCACTTTTTCCACGGCGAGCTTCGTGGGCTCGAGTCGGCGTGCCCGGGCATAGACCGGTGGCCCGACCGTGGGGATGTGATGCTCCACCCCGTGTTTAACGGCCACCGCTGAGAAGGTGGGCCGCGTGAGGGCCGGGAAACTGGCGAGGAGGCGGGTAAAGTCGTCCGCTGCCGGCAGCATGCAAACTAAACTCGCTGGGACGGAACCTTCCAGCAAGCTGCTTGGCAAGCCGCTCGGCGAGCCGCTCAGTGAGCCGCTCAGTGAGCCGCTCAACGAGCCGCTCAGCGAACAAGCAAGCGAGCTTAAGGTTTCGGCCTGGACGAGCCGTCTGCGCTTCACGTCGCCAAACAACCCATTCGCACATAGGAAGTCTGCACCAAGGAATGCCATTGGCATGCTGGCGGTCACGAACGACCATTGAAAGCGCTGCCCTCTGAACCGCAGGGAGAGGCAGCGCTTCCCAAATGTGCGGAATGGGTGTACCGTTGGCGGCAAGCAACGCGGGGCCCCGGCCCACGGTTCGCTTGTCGGACATGGAGGCGGGGATGACGCTTACCTGCGCTCCTGTATCGCAGAGGAAACGTCGCCCGGACAAGGTGTCCGTATTGAACAGGAGGCTGCCGGAATGGCCGACGCTCAGGGCCGCTAATGAGCGCCGGCCCGGTCGTTTCCCGACTTGTCAAACAAGCATGGCGGGTGACACGTCCTAGCCTTGTGGCCGAACCTGGCGTGGAAATAGCACCAGGTTTGCGGCGGCGGGGGCGGCGGCGGCCGCGGTGTTCTCGGCGGTGGTGGTGGTGGGCGGGGCACGGCAGCGGCCACGAGGGACGCTGTAGCCTTGCCCCGGGATCCACGACGGCAGCACCGTAACTCGACCGCGTGTCGCAAGCCGCGAAAAACTTGTCGGCCTCTACGGCCAGCGCACGGGGTTCCCTTATGTTGGAACCGGCCAGCGCGAGGCGTACCTGTAGAGGTAGCTGGCGTAGGAAAAGCGCCCGGAATAAGAAATCCGGGGCTTTGTCACCCAGCAGCGACAGCATAAAATCCATCCACACGGATGATCGTGTGTCGCCGAGTTTGGGAAGGTTCAGGAGGCGGTCGGCCCGTTCGATCTCCGTGAGGCCAAACGTGGCGATGAGGAGACGTTTGAGCTCCTTGTACTTGTGGTCGACCGGCGGGTGCCGCAGGATGGATATGACTCGGGCAGCAGTGCTGGGCCCGAGGGCGGCGACCACGTGGTAGTAACGGGTCTCGTCCGCCGTTATGCCTCGAAGCTGAAATTGCGCTTCGGCCTGCACGAACCACATGTCGGCCTGTGCTTCCCAAAACTCTGGGAGTTTTACTGCGACGGCGTTGGTGGCCATGGCGCGTTCGGTGGTCAGCAACGGCTGAACCAATCGGGGTCACCAGTGAAGTGTGGTGCTGCGCACACACAACTTGCTTGCCAAAGAGGTAGGCCACAACGCGTTTGTTAAAACAAAAGAGTCTTTATTTCGAAAGCTCGAACTGCAGCACTGAGCGGGCTCGATCTTAGAGCCCGCATATATGTGCCGAGGCCACGCCTAGTCCCCGGGCGTGGCCGATCGGTCGAAGGGCGGGGCATGTGCCATTGGTCCCCGCCTGGGCGCTCGCGCCACCCACTGGTGCACGGAATTATTACCCCTTGTGCCCGCCACAGTATGTGCGTATAATGTAAACTCTTATTATGTGCTGTATGTGCGTATAAGGTAAACTCTTATTATATGCTGTATATTAGGGTGTTCAGAAAAATCAATTCTGAAATTTGATATGCATAGGTGCTCAAAACATGAGGAAACAGGTAATAAACAACTGGCAAAAATTTCAAGTCAATCCATTATCATTAAGTGATAGCTCAACAGACCCAAAGTTTTGAATGAGCTAACGTATATATTATATAATATATATACGTTGTAACGCTTATGTATTAGTATACACTATACATTATACAATGTATTGCATATTATATATGTTATTATGCAAGAATTTGATATTTGTATAAAAATAAAGTTTCTCTTTTTCCCTTTTTTGCAGTAATCAACCAATGATGAGTGCAGCAGTTGCAGCAGGTTATTAAACAAGGGATTCTCTCAGCATTTGATTGCTGGGAGAAATGATTCCGGCACTTGAGGGCAATCAATTACCCACGAATCGTCAAGTATTATGTCGTCTGTTCTTCGATTTGAAGATCAACAAACTGGATGTTCCAAGAAGCTGTTCAAATGTCATTGATGATGTACTTCAGTTTTGGCATATGGCTAACATTCCCACAAAGCACAAACCAAATGCAATTGCAAAACTTAAAGCTTCCTATCAGGAGTATGTCCTTCTTAGGGAAAACAAGGCACGGCGAACGGAGAGGCAGGGTCAATTGGAGACTGATTTTAGCCATAAACTGAATCAGCTATTTGATCTATCACATGCTAATTCTGAACAGGTTATCAAAATTCCACAGGATTTTGAGTTCCTTCCAGATCAACAAGGACCCAGGAAGATGATAATGACCGGAGAAGACTTGCAGTTCAAAAAGCGAGAAGAGAAACGACAGAAACGATAAGGTGAAGAGATGATGCACATTGAAAAAGAACAGGAAGCAACAAAACAGATGGTGATGAATCCTAATGAAGTGCTGGATGATTAATCACAATCAACAGGTGACGAATCTGCAAATGATGATGAGCCTGTGGAGATTAACAAATATTTCTCAAAACAAATCGATACGCCTGAAACATCAGGAGCAACAACTCCAATGACTATGAAGTTGGACAAACATTGCATCGTAGAAGACCCTTTAGTTGCAGCAAGTTTGGATAGAACTGGAACTACACCACGTGAAGCAATGCACATCATTGGTACTGCACTGAAAGCTGCTGGGGTCCCTGTAAGCAGACTGACGCTGTCAACAACTTCACTTTATGAAGCTCGAAGGACAGTCCGCAAGTCAATTGGAGAAACTATTCAGGAAAACTTTTCGCCTGATACGCCTCTTGTTGTACATTTTGATGGCAAGCTGATGCCAGACAATGATGGTACAATGGCTGATCGTTTGCCTGTTGTTGTATCTGGAAAAGACGTATAAAAGCTTCTTGGCATTCCAAAACTTCAATCTGGTACTGGAATCCTGATGGGAGAAGCAGTCATTAAGTTCATCAATGAATGGGATGGTGTGTCTGAATGGCTTGCTGGATTATGTTTTGACACAACAAGCACAAATACAGGACTCCATATGGGTGCAATGACAATCATTCAAAATGCCTTAAACGCCTACTGTTTTTGGCCTGTCGGCATCACATATTTGAAATCATTGCTTCAGCTGTATTTGACACATTCTTTGTTGCATCTGGACCACAAATTGGCATTTTCGGTCGCTTTAAGAAGCATTGGACTTCCATTGACACAAGCAAGTTTGCATCACTTGCCACAAGCCTTGATGGCAGTGAGAAGGTTTGGTTTGAAAACAATCGCGACTCTGCAATAACTTTTCTTCGCAGTCAACTAATGGACAAACAGCCAAGAGATGACTATTTGGAATTCATTAGACTGGCTCTCATCACACTTGGAGATAATGTGGAAGGACATGTAAAGTTCGGCCCACCTGGAGCATACATACCATCGTGCACGCTGGATGGCTAAAGGCATATACTGCCTCAAGATATCCTGTTTTCGCGACCAGTTTCAGCTATCTGCACATGAATTCCAGTCACTAAGACGTATTTGTCTCTTCACAGTCACCTTGTATGTAAAAGCATGGTTCACTGCAAATGATACTTGCAATGCACCTTCCAATGACTTACACCTTCTTCAGGCTATGGAAGACTACTCTGAAGTCGATCAAAAAGTTGCCAAGACGGCTCTGTCAAAATTGGGAGTCATCTATGGTATTTGAGTGAAGATTTGGTTGGCTTAGTTCTCTTCTCTGACAAAATTGCAGTGGAGGTGAAAAGGATGTGGTAATCTCCTTAGAAAAGCCTGAGATGGAAGAAGATGTGAGAAGAGTTCATGTTCCTGCCAGTCACGCATTCAAAGGGAGGCAGCTAGCTGAGTTTGTGACAAGAAGGTGTCTCAATCTCTTCTGTGCTCTGAAGTTGTCAAAGGAGTTCCTTAAAAGCGATCCTGAAACATGGAGCTCGAATCAAGACTATATTCTTGCCCAAGAAAAAGTTTCTGCACTTCGTGTGGTCAATGATTGTGCTGAACGTGCCGTAAAGTTGGCTACAGATTTCAACCTTGCCCTCACTCATGATGAAGAACAGCATCAGCTCATCTTCCAAGTGGTAGAACAACACAGGAAATTGATCAGAAAGCCACTGAAGAAACATTTCTTTGAGGACAACCATGGGCGGACTGGCCATAGGGCATTTGGGCAATGCCCGGTGGGCTGGGACCGCTGGGTAAAAAATGGGCCGCTGGGCTGGATAAAAAAACTGCTGAAAAAAAATTTGTCATGGAAAACTTCTGGCTCTGCCTCCATCCCCGGGGATTCCCCGCTAAATATCAAAAGTTCAAAAGGTCGCCCCTGACGCCTCATTATAATATTACTAGCAACGGTACCGGCCCAGTAACACGTACCAGAGAAAACAAATCGTTTGCGCAATGGGCTCTCCAATATTCGATGTGTTCACGGTTTGAATTACGTAACGTAACGTTTGTGACGATGTTTGTGACTTTTGTGTTCACGGTAGTGTTTGATGTGACGGTGTGAACGTAATTTCGTAATGTTTTTCGTTTTTATTTTCGTAATCGTTTAATGAACGTTTAATGAACGTTTAATGAGCGTAAGAATAATGTTTAATGATCATTAGATGAATGAATGAATGAATGAATGTTATGAATAATGCCATGGCGTCGCGTTGGCAGCAGTGACAATATAAAAACGTTTGCCAAGAACTTCAAAGAGAGAAAAGGAACTTTTATCAGCAATGTCGTGCGTCCTGAAGTTCTAAGCTGAAGAAGAGGTACCGTACAAAATCATTCAATTTTTTTTCCTAAAGAAAAAACGTACAGTTGATATCACTAATCACGATTTGAAACACGATGGAATAATATTTACCGATATGAACAGTGATGTGGTTTTTTAATTGAAATTCTAAAAATACTGTTCACATTTTGATATTTGCGTGTGATATTTAACGGATGTTTTTATAAATCGCGCCTCCCAATTGAAGCCCCGCCCTCAGAGCGGGTACCGTTGCTCGTCATAGATAATGGCGACTCAACAATTTTTACCGCTTTGCTTTGAAGAACGGGAAAGAAGGGTGAGGAGCGTGTTAATATGTCTGGTTGAAGGCTGTGGGCTGTGAGGTGAGGGGTTTGAAGCCAGATTTTAATCTTACAGCCGCCATGTTGGTTGTCACTGTCACTGCGATGCGAAGCGAAAGACGCCTCAGAGCTGTTACGTTCACAATCGCTATGTCGGATGTACTCCCCATACGTGTTTCCTTCGATTGTAAAAACTACCAAATCAACAGTAAAAAGGATTTTGAGCCGATAGGCCAAGTAAGTTTAGATAGGTCTACTGACTACTGATCTAGTATTGATAACAATGTCGCGAACTGACTTACGATGCTAATTATTTTTTTTCCAGCATCTGCATCTGTAACCAACAATGGAGTAAGCAAACCAGAAGAGAAGAAACGGAGGTGCTGAGAAGGAACGTGATCGAAAGAAAAAGAAACTGTCAGATAGTGCTTCAAAGTGCAGAAACCTTTTGGATCTGTTCAAGAGTACTAATACTGGGCCTGGTGAAGTCAGTGAACACGGGGATAAGGATACTGAATCGGTAGCTGGACCATCAGCAGCTGAATTGGTGGATGATCAATTGGCAGATGAATCAGTAGATGACCAATTGGCAGCTGAATCGGCAGAATTGGTGCAAATTGGTGAACACGAACAGGTACGGTCAGCTGAGAGAGATGTACCTGCTACACTTGCAGAGGAGGGATACCCCTCGATTAACTACTTTAAGAAACCATGTAGAGATGAAGATTGTTTGCTGTTTTGGAATTACCACCCTAATCAAAAAACTGACAATCGAGTGGTCAAGAGGTGTTTCATGCGAAAAAGATGGTACAAACAGATGGTGGTTGTCATACAACAAGGACAATCATTCTCTTCACTGTTCAGTGTGCTTGGCGTTTTCCAGCACCTCAGACTGGTCCACGTTCATCGAGGGAATGACTGACTGGCGACATGTACATACACGTGTTGAAGAACAGGAACGCTCTTCTTTTCATTTTAGATGCTCTACAGCATACCTGGTAGATCGACAACAGTCCAGCGTTTCTCACCTGCTCGCACGTAGCCATCATGATGAGGTTAGAAAGACACGACTAGTGATGGAAAGGGTTGTGGATGTGGTCAAACACATTGATAAGAGGGGACTGAGCTCCAAAGGAAGTAATGAAGAAGCAGCATACATACTTGTCAATGAGGAGATCGAACATGGTACATTTCTGGAAGTTGTAAAACTACTTCGGAAGTATGATTCCTGCACAGCCGATCATCTCTCTCACTTTGTCCAGAACAGCAAGAAGCAACATGAGAAGGCAAAGAGTTCACGAGGTCGAGGCTCCTTGGTAACTTTGCTGTCTAAAACTACAGTGAATTATGTTATCACAGTTATCCGGGATAAGATACGTCGGTGGATTTCTGAAGAAGTAACAGACATGTTTGCTGTGGAAATTGATACCACTCAAGACATCTCAACACAAGACCAGTGCTCTGTTGTTCTGAGATATGTTGATAGCACTGGCACTATCCAAGAAGGATTAGTGAGTGTGGTGAATGAAATGTGAGGAATCTACTGGCGAAGCTTTTGTGCAACTTGTTTCTGAAGTCTTGTTAGGACTGAATCTTGGCCTCAAGAACTGTGTTGGAAACTCAACTGTTGGTGCAGCAAACATGCAGGGGCGCTACAAAGGCTTCAGTACTCTGCTATCAAAGGAAGCTCCAATGCAGATCCATGTTTGGTGCCACGCACATGTGTTAAATCTCGTTGTGACCGAAGCTACAAGTGATGTGGTGACTAGCGCATCACTGTTCTCACTACTGAATGACATTGCAGTATTCTTTCGGGAATCTTATCAGCGAATGAACATCTGGAGTTGACACTCCACTACTGTGAAACGAATGGGAACTATCGGAGAAACTAGATGGTGGTCAAAGGATGCCGCCTTGAAGAACGTTTTTAGTTCATTCAACAATCCAACTGGAGCACTTTTCATGGAAGTTATCACCACTCTTAATTCCATACTTGTTGCTGACCAGATCCAAGCAGCTGTTAAGGCCAAGATGAAGGGATACATTGCCAGTCTCCTGCAGTTTGAAACAATTCACTGCACAAGTATATCTGCATGTATTCTCCCGCACTACAGCGCTCTCCAAGTATCTACAAACTGTGCAATTGGATCTGCTGACTGTGCACCGGATGGTGGATGAATTGCTAGAGAATATGCAGATGCTACGGGATGACTTCCAAGCTTGTCATGATGCAGCTGCAAATTTTGTTCAATGGGCTAATGACCAGCTGGATGAAATGGATGTAAATCTTGTTATGGAAGAGTCCCTTCCTATAAAACGGCAAAGACAGCACAAACGTATTGATGGCGAACTGTCCATAGATGAGGCTACATCAGCTTCTGACCCAGTAAAGAAGTATCGCATTGAAGTGTACAACCGAATAGTGGACACTATTGTGAGCAGCATCGAGCAGCGGTTTGACAGATCAGCAACATCAACATTGTATGCTGATCTCTCACTTCTTCACCCAAGGAACTTTGATCAAGTGCCATCGGGAGCTCTGGAAGAGCTGCACAAACATTTGCTGAGATTTGATGATGGTGTCACTGCGGAACAGCTACGAAAAGAACTGCGAAGCCTTGGAGAACAATGGTCAACGGATGGTCAAAAACAAGAACAATGGTCAAAAACAATCAGTAGCAGATGCTTATACAGTGCAGGAGGACAGTGAGTCTGAACAGGACAGGAAGACTCTGCCAAGTACATGCAAGTCATGTAAAGCCTGTCCTCTCTGCTGATACAAGGTGCTCCTCAAGTTGAACCTCTTCACTGATGTCTACAAGAGCATTGGGCTTGCCTACACGCTGCTGCTAACGCTGCCTGTGTCACAAGTGGCATGTGAACGGTCTTTCTCTGCTTTGAAGAGAATCAAAAGCCGTCTGCGAAGTACAATGACACAAGAACATCTTGAGGCGTTCATGTTGATGTCTGTGGAAAAAGGGAACCTGGCCAAGCTTGATACTGGGGATATCATTGATGGCGTGCCTGCCAGAAGCAGCGAACTGCGCAGGCACCTACTCTCTTAGACATGACATGTGCTTGTGTTACTGAAAATAAATTTAATTTTTAGTGGATTTTTTTTTTCAAGCATTTCGTCTATTTCCTCAGATAAGCAACATATTAATGAATAATGGGCCGACCTAGGTGAAGGATGCCCGGGCCGGTTTTAAGACCCAGTCCGCTACTGACTCCCAACACAACCTAATGATATCTACTTAATATAATAAAGACAGTGGTTTCTATCATGTGAAAACATGTGACATATGACTTATAATTTTCTTAATTGAAAAATATGTTTTTGAGTAATTAAATGATTTAAAAAGTAAAGCATTGAAAGCTATATTAAATCACTAGTTTTCCGAAAAATTGGTTCTTTTTTCATTTCTACATATGACTTGAGCTGTCACTTAATGTATACTGATCCACCTGAAAGTTGTCACCTTTGTTCATAATGTCCAACCTCACAAAATTAGAGGGAATGCGTTTTTGAAACAAAAAGAAAATTTCACACCATATAATTTCTGAACACCCTACTGTATATGTGTATAATGTAAACTCTTATTATATACTGTATATGTGTATAATGTAAACTCTTATTATGTGCTGTATATGTGTATAATGTAAACTCTTATTATGTGCTGTATATGTGCATAATGTAAACTCTTATTATGTGCTGTATATGTGTATAATGTAAACTCTTATTATGTGCTGTATGTGTGTATAATGTAAACTCTTATTATGTGCTGTATATGTGTATAATGTAAACTCTTATTATGTGCTGTATATGTGTATAATGTAAACTCTTATTATGTGCTGTATATGTGTATAATGTAAACACTTATTATGTACTGTATATGTGTATAAGGTAAACTCTTATTATGTGCTGTATATGTGCATAAGGTAAACTCTTATTATGTGCTGTATATGTGTATAAGGTAAACTCTTATTATGTGCTGTATATGTGTATAATGTAAACTCTTATTATGTGCTGTATGTGTATAATGTAAACTCTTATTATGTGCTGTATATGTGCATAATGTAAACTCTTATTATGTGCTGTATATGTGCATAATGTAAACTCTTATTATGTGCTGTATATGTGTATAAGGTAAATTCTTATTATGTGCTGTATATGTGTATAAGGTAAATTCTTATTATGTGCTGTATATGTGTATAAGGTAAACTCTTATTATGTGCTGTATGTGTGTATAATGTAAACTCTTATTATGTGCTGTATATGTGTATAAGGTAAACTCTTATTATGTGCTGTATATGTGTATAAGGTAAATTCTTATTATATACTGTATGTGTGTATAAGGTAAACTCTTATTATGTGCTGTATATGTGTATAAGGTAAACTCTTATTATGTGCTGTATATGTGTATAATGTAAACTCTTATTATGTGCTGTATGTGCGTATAATGTAAACTCTTATTACGTGCTGTATATGTGTATAAGGTAAACTCTTATTATGTGCTGTATATGTGTATAATGTAAACTCTTATTATGTGCTGTATATGTGTATAATGTAAACACTTATTATGTACTGTATATGTGTATAAGGTAAACTCTTATTATGTGCTGTATATGTGCATAAGGTAAACTCTTATTATGTGCTGTATATGTGTATAAGGTAAACTCTTATTATGTGCTGTATATGTGTATAATGTAAACTCTTATTATGTGCTGTATGTGTGTATAATGTAAACTCTTATTATGTGCTGTATATGTGCATAATGTAAACTCTTATTATGTGCTTTATATGTGTATAATGTAAACTCTTATTATGTGCTGTATGTGCGTATAATGTAAACTCTTATTATGTGCTGTATATGTGTATAATGTAAACTCTTATTATGTGCTGTATATGTGTATAATGTAAACACTTATTATGTACTGTATATGTGTATAAGGTAAACTCTTATTATGTGCTGTATATGTGCATAAGGTAAACTCTTATTATGTGCTGTATATGTGTATAAGGTAAACTCTTATTATGTGCTGTATATGTGTATAATGTAAACTCTTATTATGTGCTGTATGTGTGTATAATGTAAACTCTTATTATGTGCTGTATATGTGTATAAGGTAAACTCTTATTATATACTGTATATGTGTATAAGGTAAACTCTTATTATGTGTTGTATATGTGTATAAGGTAAACTCTTATTATATACTGTATATGTGTAAAAGGTAAACTCTTATTATGTGCTGTATATGTGTATAAGGTAAACTCTTATTATATACTGTATATGTGTATAAGGTAAACTCTTATTATGTGCTGTATATGTGTATAAGGTAAACTCTTATTATATACTGTATATGTGTATAAGGTAAACTCTTATTATGTGCTGTATGTGTGTATAATGTAAACTCTTATGTGCTGTATATGTGTATAAGGTAAATTCTTATTATGTGCTGTATATGTGTATAAGGTAAATTCTTATTATGTGCTGTATATGTGTATAAGGTAAATTCTTATTATGTGCTGTATATGTGCATAAGGTAAACTCTTATTATGTGCTGTATATGTGTATAAGGTAAACTCTTATTATGTGCTGTATATGTGTATAAGGTAAACTCTTATTATGTGCTGTATATGTGTATAAGGTAAATTCTTATTATATACTGTATATGTGTATAAGGTAAACTCTTATTATGTGCTGTATATGTGTATAAGGTAAACTCTTATTATGTGCTGTATATGTGTATAAGGTAAACTCTTATTATGTGCTGTATATGTGTATAAGGTAAACTCTTATTATGTGCTGTATATGTGTATAAGGTAAACTCTTATTATATACTGTATATGTGTATAAGGTAAACTCGTATTATGTGCTGTATATGTGTATAAGGTAAACTCTTATTATGTGCTGTATGTGTGTATAATGTAAACTCTTATTATGTGCTGTATATGTGTATAAGGTAAATTCTTATTATGTGCTGTATATGTGTATAAGGTAAATTCTTATTATGTGCTGTATATGTGTATAAGGTAAACTCTTATTATGTGCTGTATGTGTGTATAATGTAAACTCTTATTATGTGCTGTATATGTGTATAAGGTAAACTCTTATTATGTGCTGTATATGTGTATAAGGTAAATTCTTATTATATACTGTATGTGTGTATAAGGTAAACTCTTATTATGTGCTGTATATGTGTATAAGGTAAACTCTTATTATGTGCTGTATATGTGTATAAGGTAAACTCTTATTATGTGCTGTATATGTGTATAAGGTAAATTCTTATTATATACTGTATATGTGTATAAGGTAAACTCTTATTATGTGCTGTATATGTGTATAAGGTAAACTCTTATTATGTGCTGTATATGTGTATAAGGTAAACTCTTATTATGTGCTGTATATGTGTATAAGGTAAATTCTTATTATATACTGTATGTGTGTATAAGGTAAACTCTTATTATGTGCTGTATATGTGTATAAGGTAAACTCTTATTATGTGCTGTATATGTGTATAAGGTAAACTCTTATTATGTGCTGTATATGTGTATAAGGTAAACTCTTATTATGTGCTGTATATGTGTATAAGGTAAACTCTTATTATATACTGTATGTGTGTATAAGGTAAACTCTTATTATGTGCTGTATATGTGTATAAGGTAAATTCTTATTATGTGCTGTATATGTGTATAAGGTAAACTCTTATTATGTGCTGTATGTGTGTATAATGTAAACTCTTATTATGTGCTGTATATGTGTATAAGGTAAACTCTTATTATGTGCTGTATATGTGTATAATGTAAACTCTTATTATGTGCTGTATATGTGTATAAGGTAAACTCTTATTATGTGCTGTATATGTGTATAAGGTAAACTCTTATTATGTGCTGTATATGTGTATAAGGTAAACTCTTATTATGTGCTGTATATGTGTATAAGGTAAACTCTTATGTGCTGTATATGTGTATAAGGTAAACTCTTATTATACACTGTATATGTGTATAAGGTAAATTCTTATTATGTGCTGTATATGTGCATAAGGTAAACTCTTATTATGTGCTGTATATGTGTATAAGGTAAATTCTTATTATGTGCTGTATATGTGTATAAGGTAAACTCTTATTATGTGCTGTATATGTGTATAAGGTAAATTCTTATTATATACTGTATATGTGTATAAGGTAAACTCTTATTATACACTGTATATGTGTATAAGGTAAATTCTTATTATGTGCTGTATATGTGTATAAGGTAAACTCTTATTATGTGCTGTATATGTGTATAAGGTAAACTCTTATTATATACTGTATATGTGTATAAGGTAAACTCTTATTATGTGCTGTATATGTGTATGAGGTAAACTCTTATTATATACTGTATATGTGTATGAGGTAAACTCTTATTATGTGCTGTATATGTGTATAAGGTAAACTCTTATTATGTGCTGTATATGTGTATAAGGTAAACTCTTATTATGTGCTGTATATGTGTATAAGGTAAACTCTTATTATGTGCTGTATATGTGTATAAGGTAAACTCTTATTATGTACTGTATATGTGTATGAGGTAAACTCTTATTATATACTGTATATGTGTATGAGGTAAACTCTTATTATGTGCTGTATATGTGTATAAGGTAAACTCTTATTATGTGCTGTATATGTGTATGAGGTAAACTCTTATTATATACTGTATATGTGTATGAGTTAAACTCTTATTATGTGCTGTATATGTGTATAAGGTAAACTCTTATTATGTGCTGTATATGTGTATGAGGTAAACTCTTATTATGTGCTGTATATGTGTATAATGTAAACTCTTATTATATACTGTATATGTGTATGAGGTAAACTCTTATTATGTGCTGTATATGTGTATAAGGTAAACTCTTCTTATGTGTGTATAATGTAAACTCTTATTATGTACTGTATATGTGCATAATGTAAACTCTTATTATGTGCTGTATATGTGTATAATGTAAACTCTTATTATGTGCTGTATATGTGTATAAGGGAAACTCTTATTAAAAACTGTATATGTGTATAAGGTAAATTCTTATTATGTGCTGTATATGTGTATAAGGTAAATTCTTATTATGTGCTGTGAATGAATGAATGAATGAATGAATGATCGTTTTAAGGCCATTTTCCCCGCTAGAGTATGGGTTAGCCTTGCGGACCCCATGACAATCATGGTTCCCTGTTTGAGGCAATGTTTTTATGGCCGGATGCCCTTCCTGACGCCAACCCTTGGTCGCCTCTTACGATGCGCAGGGATACGGTGTACCTATTCTAAACCGGGGTACGCACCGGGATCATTCATCCCAGCAAGCTGGTACTCAATTTGCCAACCTCGGAAGGATGACAGGCTGAGTCAACCCCCCTGGTGTTAATTCAGCGATCGACCGGGATTCGATCCTAGGATCCCAATCCGGCACCCTAACCACACACACACACACACACACACACACACACACACACACACACACACACACACACACACACACACACACACACACACACACACACACACACACACACACACACACACACACACACACACACACACAACACACACACGTACACTCAAACACACACACATACACTCAAACACACACATGTACACACGTACACTCAAACACACACGTACACTCAAACACACACGCACACACGTACACTCAAACACACACGCACACACGTACACTCAAACACACACGCACACACGTACACACACAGACAAACATACACACACAGACAAACATACACACACAGACAAACATACACACACAGACAAATATACATACACAGTACATACAAACATATACATACATAAATGTATACACACACATACACACATGCACACACACATGCACATAACTCATACATCAGCATCCACTCCTGGGTCGTCCTCAGAGTTTGAGCAGTTTGCTGCATGTTAACTCATCATCAAAAACTCTTATTATGTACTGTATGTGTGTATAAGGTAAACTCCTATTATATACTGTATATGTGTATAAGGTAAACTCGTATTATGTACTGTATGTGTGTATAATTATGTAAACTCTTATTATGTACTGTATCTATATCTATCTATAATTCCATTAATCTCTGTGTGTATGTGTGTATGTGTGTATGTGTGTATGTTTGTCTGTGACCGCTGTTTCTCGACAACTACCGGTCCGATATACTTTAAACTTGCCAGGTATATTGCTGGGGACCCGAGGATGTGCCTTTTCAAGGTTTCATATTAATCGGAGAAGTAGTTACCGAGCTATGGCGATTTCTTTACCAAACACTGCAAGCCGTTCGCTTTGGACCAAACCATTGCATGTAAATAGAGGGGGGGGTTCTGTGGTCGTTGCGAATGGACCAAACCATTCATGTAAATAGAGGGGGGGGGATTGTCACCGTACTCGCAAGCCGTTCGCTTTGGACCAAACCATTTCATGTAAATAGAGGGGGGGGGGGGGGGATATAATTTTAGATATAGATATAGTACGGGCATGCCCTAGTTTGCACACACACACACACACACACACACACACACACACACACACACACACACACACACACACACACACACACACACACACACACACACACACACACACACGTACACCGACACACATACACATATACACATACACACATACACACACACACACACGCATGCACGCACACGTACACACACATGTACACCGACACATGCATATACACATACACACATATACACATACACATATGTATACACACATGCACACACATACACATATACACATACACACACACAGACACACACACACACATGCATACACATACACACATATACATACATACACACACACACACACACACACACACACACACACACACACACACACACACACACACACACACACACGTACACACACATGTACACCCACACACATGCACACACATATATATACACATACAGACACACATATATACATACAGACATACATACATACAGACATACATACAGACACACATCGGTACATTTTATCATCGATACCGGGACCAAGTTAGGTACCGCTACAATTTGGGTCGCAAGGCAAATGCTATTTCAAATTTTGGGTTGTGGACAAAAAAGTTTGGGAACCCCTGCTTTAGACCTTTTACACCCTTTAGTTTACACTCCAAGACCCTTTAAACCTTTCCACTCAAGTTCCATGACTCCCTCTCGTCTAGACGCCTTCTAGTCTAGACGCCTTCTACCTTAACACCATTTAGACCTTTCACACCTTTTAGACATGTTAGACAGCTTGGACCCTTTACCATTTAGAGCTTTAGACCACTTAGACATATTTAGACCATTTTTACCTGCAACTTGTTGCAGGTCTACAAGAGTTGTGTGGTTGTTGTTTTTGTGGTTGTTCGGGGTCGATTTTTCAAATGTGCATCCATTGGTCAGACAGCTGCATGACCGCACCCACATTTGTCGCAACACTCCACCCACCTACCATGGCACCTCGAATAAGTAATATGGCCACCATCTTGGTTTTATACTGGGCCAAAGACATCAGGCCTGTCAGCCTCTGCTGATTATACACTACCTGAGTTTGTTGCATCAGATTTCCATTGGCTTTGTTTGGGTGGAGTCTTATTCTCGATGAGGGACCCTGAAAAATCTTGTGGTGAATAAAAATTTAGGAATGTTAAATCAAGAAACAGATTTTTCCTTCTAAAATTTCAACAGTGTAAGCATTTGGAAGTCGAGGTAAGAGTGGTGAGGAAAATACAGTAAATCTTACATGGAGAAATCATGGGGCTGAAGGGGAAGTTGCCAATTTTTCAGAAAAGTCATCAACATTAAACCCAAAAACGTGCATTAAACCCATAAAGGTGCATTAAACCCATAAATGTGCATTAAACCTATAAACGTGCATTAAACCCATAAACGTGCATTTTGTTATTATTATTATTATTATTATTATTATTATTTTTTGTATGCAAGGTCGAGGCTCTTGAAATAGCAAACATTAATTACACAAAAAGTCAAACCGATACACAAAACATATAATAAGGGGAGCGGTAGACAAGATGGGGAGAGAGGGAGAAGGACTCAAACAACATTTGAGAGCAGGGACATCGAGAGATCTGTGGGAGGGAGAGAGCTTGGGGGGAGGAGGCGTGGGAAGGAGGGTGGGGGTGGAAGAGGTGAAAAAACACATGGACACAGCTAGGACTCCCAGGAAAAAAGTTGGAATTTCAAAAAAGTGGATCCGGGGTGAATTAGCAGGGGTAGAAAAGATCAAGGTTTTGGATGGGGGAAGATAAGAGATGGTGGTGAACAGCTGTATGAAAGACCTGGAGGGAGGAGTGGGATTGAAGGGAGTGGGGGAGATTGTTCCAGAGGCGGGAGAAAAGAGGAATGAAAGAGTGAAAGTGAGCAGAGAGCCTTGATTTTGGCAATTTAACCATAAGAGGGTTGCTGGCAGATCTTGTGCGACCTGTAGGAATATTTGAGGGATAGAGCATAGAGAGAGCTGGGGGAGCAAGGCCAGAGAGGAGTCGGTAGAAGACAGAAAGACCACCAACCTGCCTGCGGTGAGTGAGTGAAAGGCCCTCAGAGATAGCTTCATCGCAGGAGATTCCAATGATTCTGAAAGCTTTGGGTTCAACAGCGTGAAGCCGAGCTAGGTGTGAGGCAGGAGCACCAGCCCAGAGGGGAGAACAGTATGCCATTGAGATGCGGATGAAAGCCTTGTATGAGGTGAGCAGCTCAGGTGTGCCAAGGAAGGACTTCGCACGACGGAGGATGCCCAGTCGGCGACTGGCTTTGGAGGCCAGCTTGGAAATGTGGTTTTCCCAAAAAAGATCATGGCAGATAGTGAGACCCAAAAGCTTGAGCGACAGAACTTCTTGGAGAGGATTTTTGAGAAAGTAGATGGGAGGGTTGTCCAGTCGGTCTTTTCGGAGAGACATAGTAAGAGTGTGAGATTTGTCAGGATTAAAGACATGTTCCACTTGTTTGACCAGTCTGATTTTGTCCAGGTCTGCAGAGAGTGAGGAGGCTGCAGAGTGCCGATCTGAGGGATGAGGAATGGAGCAGAGTCATGGCAGAGAGTGGAGTCATCAGCAAAGAGATAGAGAGGATTTTCCAGAGAGTCGGAGAGATCATTGATGAAGACCAGAAATAGCACAGGGCCCAGAACACTACCTTGGGGAACTCCAGCCAGAACAGGAAGGGGAGATGAGAGAAATCCATTCAGGGCCACACGTTGCCTACGACTAGAGAGGAAGTCCGCAAGCCATGCATGGAGGTTTCCATGGATACCATAGGAGGACAGTTTGGTGAGCAGAGCTGTGTACCAGACCGTATCGAAGGCACGTGATATGTCAAGGGAGACAGCTCTGATTTCCTGTTTGGCATTGAGGACCTCCATCCATTGTTGAGACGGCAGAAGCAGCATGTCCAGAGTAGAGTGACCTGGTCTGAAACCAAATTGATGATCAGAGATCAAGCCATTGGAGAAGAGGAAAGATTTCATATCCGAAGCAATGATGGATTCCATGACTTTGCTGATAATTGGGAGCAGGCTGATTGGTCAGTCGTTGCAAGGATCTGTTTTTGCACCTTTTTGCGTAAAGCGGTCATGTTTGCTGATTTCCAAGATGCTGGTAGATGACCTTGAGCAAAAGAGAGGGTGAAAAGAACAGAGAGAGAGCGAGGTAGATCGGCAGAGCAGGATTTTAGGACCCTGGACTGATGCCGTCTGGTCCAGTTGCAGAATCAGAGTCGAGGTTTGACAAAAACTTTTCCACCTTATCAGGAGCGAAGGACACAGAGCCCAGGAGCAGTTGCATTCGACTGTGTTAGGTGGGAACAGAGAGAGATGGGTTTGGGACACAACATTTTGAGGGAAACACAGAGATGAGGCATTCGGCTTTGTCATGTGCAGTGTCAACTGTGTAGCCATTTGAGGTGAGGGAGGGGATGGAAGGTGAACAAACACCAGAAACGGATTTCACCAGACGCCACCAGGATTTGGAGGAAGGAGACAGGTTTGAGAGTTCATTCTTGAGTGTGGAGAGATAGTGCTTCCTGGCACTCCTGAGGGGAGACACACTTGTTCCGAGCTTGGTGGAAGGAACTGAGATTGCCTTCAGTTGGATTGGCCTTCCAAGAGGCAAAGGCAAGTTGTTTCAGGGCAACTGCCTCACCACAAGATTCAGTGTACCATGGATGGGAGGAAGGGTAAGACAACTGAAGACGAGATGTGATAAATGCCAAACATTGCCAATAAGTGCCAATAAATGCCAAACAAACAATCCTCAATCAATACCAAACAGGAAATTCGAGCTGTCTCCCTTGACATATCACGTGCCTTCGATACGGTCTGGCATCCCGCTCTGCTCACCAAACTCTCCTCTTTTGGTATCCATGGAAACCTCCACGCATGGCTGGCGGACTTCCTCTCTCGTCGTAGTCAACGTGTGGCCCTGAATGGATTTCTCTCATCTCCTCTCTCTGCTCAGGCTGGAGTTCCCCAAGGCAGTATTCTGGGCCCTGTGCTTTTTCTGGTCTTCATCAATGATCTCTCTGACTCTCTTGAAAAACCTCTCTGTCTCTTTGCTGATGACTCTACTCTCTGTCGCTCCATTCTTCATCCCTCAGATCAGCAGTCTGCAGCCTCCTCACTCTCTGCAGACCTGGACAAAATCACAGACTGGGCAAACAAGTGCAACATGTCTTTCAATCCTGACAAATCTCACACTCTTACGATGTCTCTCCGAAAAGACCGACTGGGAAACCCTCCAATCTACTTTCTCAACGATCCTCTCCAAGAAGTTCTGTCACTCAAGCTTTTGGGTCTCACTATCTGCCATGATCTTTCCTGGGAAAATCACATTTCAAATCTGGCCTCCAAAGCCAGTCACCGACTGGGCATCCTCCGTCGTGCGAAGTCCTTCCTTGGCACACCTGAGCTCCTCACCACATACAAGGCTTTCATCCGCAGCTCAATGGAATACTGCTCTCCCCTCTGGGCTGGTGCTCCTGCCTCAAACCTAGCTCGTCTTCACGCTGTTGAAACCAAAGCATTCAGAATCATTGTAATCTCCCGCGATGAAGCTATCTCCAAGGGCCTCTCACTCACTCACCACAGGCAGGTTGGTGGTCTTTCCGTCTTCTACCGACTCCTGTCTGGCCTTGCCCCCCCCCCCCCCCCAGCTCTCTCTGGGCTCTGTCCCGCAAATATTCTTGCAGGTCACACAAGATCTGCCTGCAACCCTCTTATGGTTAAACTGCCAAAATCAAGACTCTCTGCTCACCTTCACTCCTTCATTCCTCTTTTCTCCCACCTTTGGAACAAACTCCCTCACTCTCTTCAATCCCACTGCACCCTGCAGGTCTTTAAAACAGCTGTTCACCACCATCTCTTATCTTCCCCCATCCAAAACCTTGATCTTTTCTACCCCCGCTAATTTCACCCCAATTCCACTTTTTTGAAATGCCAACTTCTGTCCTGGAAGTCCTTGGTGTCCTTGTGTTTTATACTTCTCCCTCCCCCCCCCCCCCCCCCCCTTCCCATGCCTCCTCCCCCCAAGCCCTCTCCCTTCCACACATCTCCCTGCTCTCAAATGTTGTGTTTGTGTGCTTCCCCTTCTCTCCCCATCTTGTCTTCCGCTCCCTCTTTTTATATATTTTGTTTGTCTGGTTGATTTGTTTGTGAAGTAAATGTTAGCTCTTTCACGAGCCTCGATTCAGTATACAAAAAAAAAAAATCTGTGCATGAGAGAGAGAGCAGTTTGCTTTGGAAGAATTCCCAGGAAGAATTAATGTCAGAGGCAGTAGAGATGGGAGACCAGTCCAGATGATTGATGGCTGCTTGAACACCATGCCAGTCGGCCTGATTGAAATGCCAGACTCGCCAACGCTGAGGAGGCTCTCTGAGAATGGCCAGAAAGATGTCCACTTTAACAAGCACATGATCAGATGAACCGATTGGAGCAGAAGAGCAGCAGACATTTGCAGGGAAGTTTGTCATAACCAAGTCTAGAAGAAAAGATACACCATTGACTGAGATCCGGGTCGGGAAATTGACAGATTGTGTCAGTCCCAATGAGTCACAGAAGTCCTTTGCTGAGGTGCCATGACTGGTGAGAGAGGAACCCTCACCCTGCCAGCTGGTATGTTGACAGTTGAAGTCGCCACATATGAGGAAGAGAGAGTTGGGATGAGTTGATAGAAGTTGGTCCATGTTGTTACACAGCAAAATGTAAATGGTGTCATCACTGTTTGGAGGACGGTACAGAACACATATGAACAAAGGGTGGGAGTGGAGAGGAAGCCGTAGCCAGAGGTACTCCTGGGGGTGAGGTGGAGAGAGGGCAGTGCAAGGAGAGTGAGGAAGAGTTTTTGATAAAGATAGCAACCCCAACACCAGGACGAGGCTCAGGTCTATCATACCAGAGGAGGGAGCAACCAGGAAGAAATATTAAGGAATCCTGAGACATCTTGAAGGAGGAAAGTTTCTGTTAAGCAGATCAAGTCTGGATTGTCAGAAGCAACCTGAATAGAGAGATCAATCAGGTTTGAGCGAAGGCCCCGGATGTTTGAGGTCCATACCGTAAATGAGGAGAGAGGGGGATCATCGGGTGCAGGACAGGGGAGGGGAGGGGTAGGGTCAGATGACGGATGAGAGGGGGATGTAGGAAGCGCAGTTGATAGTGTGTCAGAGATTACAGAAGAGTTACAAGAAAGGGAAGGATGAGGAGGACGAAGGGTTTGATGGTGATGGGATGAGGCACAGTGAGGGGTTGTTTGAGGGAGGACAGATGAATGTCGAAGGTTTGGGGAGGTGGAGGGGTGAGACAGAAGTGAGATGAAGTGGGGAGGAGGCAGCTTTGATGAGGAGGAGGAGGGGGGAGGGGGGAGAATTGGAAAGGGATGGAAGGGGCGGTGGGGAGATTTGAAGGGGAGGGGATGGGGGGGGGGAGTTTTGAGGGGGGAATTGTGAAGGGGAAGGGTGAGGGGGAGTTTAGGAGGGGAGGGGCAAGGGGGGATTTGGAGGGCAGGTGCGAGGGGGGAGTTTAGAAAGTGAAGAACAAAAGTCGCCACCTCGATCGAGAACCGGAAGCGGAAGTCCGTATCATTAAACCCATAAACATGCATTAAAACCATAAACGTGCATTAAAACGGGCCTACCTGGCATTCTTTTTGCCTAAAAACAAACCTTTGAGGATGCTCACAGGTATGTTTGGCTAATTTTCAACACTAGAAACACCTGCTCCCTGTGGGAGAGGTGGGGAAACACCTGCTCCCTGTGGGAGAGGTGGGGAAACACCTGCTCCCTGTGGGAGAGGTGGGGAAACACCTGCTCCCGGCTGCTGGTTGCATCATTTTTCTGTGGGCGCGTCTGCCGCTGATGCAGTGCCTCTCTAGAACCAGTTATCTGGTACTCATTTTGCCAACCTTGGAAGGATGACAGGCTGAGTCAACCACACCTGGCGTTAATTCAACGAGGTTGGAACTCAGAATCTTGGGATCCCAAGCCCACCGCCCTAACCATTAGGCCAACACAAAGTGATCCTGTGGGAGTATAATTCACCTTTCCTTTACCTCTCGTTAGGGTATCGTTCCGGGGGGAGTTGTGCTGCAGGGTGTGACGATGGTGCGGCCATTCTTGTTACATGCTTGAGACATTCGACCCTTTTCAACCCCTTAGACCCGAACTATTGTTGGAATGTACCGTTTAGACCATCTGGAACGATTCAGGTGCACACCACGCAAACATATACGTAGTCTTGCAAAACACAGACAAATTTTTTCAGCAATTGTGCAAACTCAACCACCCAGAGGGTGGGTTCTCAGCTGGTTTATAACTTTATATAATGATCCACTGAATGAAATGAAAAAGTTCGTGGAGGTATGTTAATTACCATGGTTGTTAACATCCCCGAGTGATGTTAATCCAACAATGAAGTGTAATGTATAAAACTAGCAAGTTGCCCGTGCCCACATGGGATTCAAAATGGGGTCGGGATGGAGATGGCAAAAATACAAATGGTGTCTTCTGTCGAGCCGACAATCTGGGAGCAACGATTCACATTTATTGCCACGTCTGATGCAATTTAAATGGTCTAATGGTGGCGAGGTGCTCCATTTGAAATTGTTCGATATATGTAGCTTTTTGATTTTCAGGGTCTGCAATAGCAACTTGTTTTGGTGTTGAAACCAGCAATCAATTGCAAGTTAATAGTACGATGAACCAGTGAGTTATCGTATAAAGCTATAAATTGACACATTCTCTCTCTCTGTTTTACTGAATTTTACTTTGCTCTCCAGAACATGAACAAGTGGAGTCCTGAACGAGCGATCATGCTCTCTTGGATCGTTTTATTCCTTTCGGGTGAGATTTTTTTCCCTCTTTAACTCTTCTTTACCTTCTCCACTCTTTGCCCTCCTCTAAATTATCTGATAAATGTTCCTTGTTGAGTGCAAATGATGAACATGTTTGTATTTACTGTATTTGCACTTATTCTGTGCATTGGTGTCAAGTGCTCATCCTTAACATTTGAATTAAAAGTGAAAAACTTTGTATCTGAATGGACTGCAGAGTTAGTTTGAGAAAATAGTTGTTTCTGGAATCGGTCAGTACACGAGGTGAGCAGCTGGTCTCCATGGAAACGGTGAACAATGTCATGTTGAAATGCGTTCTCGTGACTCGCATGTCAATTTCTGCTTTGTTGTGACGTCATACACCACGGGCCTTGCACTCCAGTACGACACTTGTTACCACGCGCTCGCAAAGGGAAAAGCAGGGTTAGACATTCGGTTGCATCTGTACATGCATACGTGTGGTGTACATACAGTCACGTGAAAAAGTAAGTACACCCCATGTAAAGTTTTGACTTTTTCAACATATTTCAACATACAGCTATTTGATCTTCATTTCAACAATATTGATAGATAAAGGTGATATAATATAACAAATATCATGAAACATTTACATTTTGTCGTCCATTGTATAATTTAAATGGACATAAATGCAAATTTCGCATGTGGAAAAAGTAAGTACACCCCTACATTTATCACTACTTCAAATACCTAAAATTAGAATCAGGTGCACCAGCTCAGGTGCAAATGATTAGAACATCGTTAGAGAGGATCTTGGAGGAACCTGTCTTATTTAAACCTCAGACATTTAGTTTGGTTTGGTCTTTGTTGTTGAAGTGTGCGGCGTCACCATGCCTAGATCAAAAGAGCTCTCTGAGGCCTTCAGAAAGAAGGTTATAGATGCCTACGAGTCTGGGAAGGGATTTAAAAAGATCTCCAAACAATTTGAAATCAATCATTCGACTGTCCGGAAGATCATCTACAAGTGGAGAAGATTCCAAAAAACTGCCAACTTGTTCAGGCCAGGCCGCCCCAGCATGTTCAGACCGCAAGATGCTGAAAGAAGTTTCTAAGAACCCCAGAATGTCATCACAGGACAAACAGGTAGCTCTTGCCACTGTTGATGTCAAAGTGCACGAGTCTACCAATAGAAAGAGGCTGCACAAATTTGATCGACATGGGAGGTGTGCCAGGAGGAAACCTTTGCTGTCCAGAAAGAACATCAGGGCAAGACTAAAGTTTGCCAATGAACACCGAGGCAAAGACCAGCACTTCTGGAACGATGTGCTCTGGACAGATGAGTCAAAGGTAGAGCTATTTGGCCACAGTACCAGGAGACATGTTTGGCGAAAACCAAAGACAGCATTTGACCACAAGAACCTGATACCAACTGGAAAGCATGGTGGTGGAAATATTATGGTTTGGGGCAGCTTTGCTGCATCAGGGCCGGGGCAGCTCACCATCATAGAATCCACTATGAATTCTTCATTGTACCAGAGGGTGCTCGAGGATAATGTGAGGCCATCTGTCGGAAAGTTGAAGCTCAACCGAAGGTGGACCTTGCAACATGACAATGACCCTAAACATACCAGTAAATCCACCAAGGAATGGCTGAAAAGAAAGAAATGGAGGGTTCTGGAATGGCCAAGTCAAAGCCCGGATCTAAATCCCATCGAGATGTTGTGGGGGGATTTGAAACGAGCTGTGCATGCAAGAAACCCCTCAAACATCGCACAGCTGAAAGAATTCTGCATGGAGGAGTGAGCAAAAATTTCTCCCAGTCGATGCCAGAGACTGGCAGACAGTTATAAGAAACACCTACTTGAGGTTGTTTCTGCCAAAGGGGGCAATACTACCTATTAGGGCCAAGCGTGTACTTACTTTTTCCACATGCGAAATTTGCATTTATGTTTATTTAAATTATACAATGGACTACAAAATGTAAATGTTTCATGATATTTGTTATATTATATCACCTTTATCTATCAATATTGTTGAAATGCAGATCAAATAGCTGTATGTTGAAATATGTTGAAAAAGTCTAAACTTTACATGGGGTGTACTTACTTTTTCATGGACTGTACGTGTGGCTTGTCCGCGTTTTAAAAATTCATTTTCTCGGAAACCGTTGGTCTGATTGACACGAAATTTTACCATAGGAGCACCTCATCCTGTAGAATTCTTTAATGATAATTATGATGTAATCGGTCACGTGGTTAAGTCGCCATCTTGGAAAAAACCGAAAAACATTGCACCTCTGTAGAGTTGTGGCAAAAAATATTGGCACCTTTGCACCTTTTTCAAATAATGCACGATTTCTTCCAGAAAATAGTTGAAATTAGAAAATATTTTGGTATCCACAAATGTATTTCTTTGGTTTGCAGTGGAACAAAACAAAGAAAAGCTAAAAAAAATTACTAAATCTTATTTTATTCCACACAGAAACCCAGAAATGGCCCGGACAATATTATTGGTCACCTTTTAGAAGTTGTTAGAAATAATTAGATTTCAAGCAGCTGATTCTCCTTTACTTTGGAATTGAACTCACCTGTGGTGAGTTGCAGGTGCCTGCAAAATGAAAATCACTCATTCAACCAGTTTGAATAGAGAAAAGGAGTCATTTTGCTGTTTTGTGTCAGTGTGTTCCGCAATGAGTATGGAGTAAAGAAAGAAAACCAGAGAATTGTCTGAGGTCGTCAGACACAAGATTGTAGCCAAGCATGGACAATCTCAAGGCTACACGTCCATCTCCAGAGACCTTGATGTTCCTGTGTCCACCGTACGCAATGGTATCAGGAAGTTTAAAGCCCATGGCACTGCAGCCAACCTCCCTGGACGTGGCCGCAAGGGAAAACTTGGCAGAAGATTGCAGCGAAGGATTGTTAGAATGGTGGAGAAAGCACCTCGATCAACTGCCAAACTGTTTCAAGCTGACCTTCAGACACAAGGTACGACAGTTTCAACTTGCACCATCCATTAGCAACTGAATTAAAGTGGGTTATACGGAGGACCCCACTGCTGAGAGATAGACATAGGATAGCCCGACTTGAATTTGCCAAAATTCACATGAACAAGCCAGAACCTTCTGGGAAATTGTCCTATGGACAGCTGAGACCAAATTAGAGATTTTTGGTAAAGCTGATCATCTCTATGTTTACAGAAAACAAAATGAAGCATTCAAAGAAAAGAACACCTTCCCTACAGTCAAACATGGAGGAGGTTTAGTGATGTTTTGGGGTTGTTGCGCTGCCTCTGGCACTGAGTTCCTTGAATGTGTGCATGGCATCATGAAAATCAGGAGATTAGCAAGGCATTTTGGAGCGCAATGTCCAACCCAGTGTCAGCTGGGTCTCCGTCGAAGGTCATGGGTCTTGCAGCAGGACAATGACCCCAAACACACTTCCAAAAGCACCTAGGAATGGTTCAAGACAAAACGCTGGGCTGTTCTGAAGTGGCCAGCAATGAGTCCAGATCTAAATCCCATTGAACTCCTGTGGGGAGATCTGAAAACAGCAGGTGGGAAAAGGCACCCTTCAAATCTGGGAGAACTGGAGCAGTTTGCACAAGAAGAGTGGGCCAAGCCGCCAGGAGAGAGGTGTGGGAAGCTCATTCATGGTGATTGAACAAAAGAACTGCAGTCAATCGCTTCCTAGTAGACTAGAGGCAAAATCTGAAAAGGGGCCTAGAAATCACTTTAGGGAGTACGGAATGTTAGGAGCTGGCATCCATGTCAGACTGTTAAAGTGGTTCATAGTGAACATATTTCAAGTGGATGCCCATCAAATTTGGCCTTTTAAAATATTATACAGCCAAAACAAAGTGGCCGCCATTATCGAAAACTCCGAAAACTCCGGATTGTAATAAAATTACACAACTTTGTATTTATACAGGATAACAATGAAATTTGCTGTATTTGGACATATTATAATAATACACACATCTTCCTCAAACGATCTAAGTGATAATTTATCTATTTCTTTCCCTATGGAGAGACAAACATGAAAAAATGCTCTGAAAATCTAAGAAAATTACATCTTGATGCATTATATTGAGCTTGTACAAATGTACGGACATACTTTGATGAAGTTCGTTTGATTTCAAAAAAAAACTGTGTTGGGATAATATTAACATCAGTCTTCGGTGGTGTAGTCCGAGTCATCTTGGGCACTGTTCAAAGGATTCCGACACGTTCCGTCAGCGCAACCACAACCAGCGGTACATCTTAGCTCCTTAAGACGACAACTGCATCTGTGAGATTCGCAATTCTTACACTGGCATTGTGTAAGCTTGAGGTAAACCTCTGGAAATGGTTTATCACTCATCAAATGAGGAAGTATATTTCCAGTTGTACCGTCCTTGTTCCATCCATTTCCCACCGGGGAAGATATATCTGGTTGTGCGATCAGTGAAGAGAGCCAAATTGTACACTGATGGTGTGCTCGCTTGATATGCAGCTTCAGAGAAGATCGGGTTGGTGGCAACTTCTCTGGTTCTTTGTGACCTTTGAGGAACATTTTGAAACGCACGTCATTGATGTTTGTGTTGTTATCATTGTTTGAATACAGTCTGCAGATGAAGCTCTCTACATCTGTCAGTGTTCTTTCAGTAAGTGTGCCGCGTCCGAGCCCGTCCAATAAGGGACAGTTCTTGATGAACGTTTTCCATGCTATTGTTTTGCCAATGCCACAAAATTGACTGACTGTGTCGCAGCCCGAGAGGGCATGGAATGCTGGATCAAGGTCTACAGCGTGCACAGCAACAAAGCTCCGTTGCTTCGCTGTTCCCGTTTGCAACCAAAGCTCTCCAGATAAGTCACTGGCAAAGTGAACGAGGAGAACAAGGACGTCTGTGTCCCTGGAACAAATGATCAGACGCTCAAACCCAAGATCTGTCACAGACTTGGCATGTAACAATATTCTGGTATCGGCTTCATCGTGGTTTGATTTGAGGGAGTTGACGTCCGTTCCACGGGATGACTCAACCGCCGTTCGGTCATGGAATCCGCCAGATGTCACGACTTCACGATTCGGTTGAGTCGACCTTGCTTGACGAATGAGCTCCATGCTCAAAAAGTGTTCCAGGTCTTGCTTGTTTTCTGGGAGGTCAATAAATTGCCTCCAGTTGACGGGTAATGGCACATCCCTGTTGTCCACTTTGCGACGTATTGGCCGGGTTTTCCCGGTCCGTAAAATCCGAGTGGTGTCCTTGATGGTATGTGCTTCATACCTATCAAACACAACGTCAACTCTGGAGCAAGTGTCACTGAAGTGACTGAAGACAGAGGCTACGAACCGGTCTGCGAGTTGTCCAAAATTGTGGGCATTTGCAGGTTTGCCGATTGCTTGAACAAGTGCCTGGCCATCGATGATTACACACGTTTTCAGATTTGCTGTCGGCGGCTCTTTCTCTACAGTTGTTCTTGTCTGAAGGATATTTCCGAGAGCTGCTTTGTTTGTGGATCGCATTGCTCCGGATGTGTCTGCAAGTGATAGAGGAACCGGCGAAAGTTCATGGCTGAGGATTTCCTTCAGGTCCACCTCGCGTCCAGCTTCTTTTGAAACAAGCAAGCGTTGAAAGAGGTTACGGTCTGCTTTGACGAGTTTTTGTTTCAGAGTCGAATTTTTGTTCTGGACCTGATACATGCTTTTCAGCGTCAGGCTTTTCGACTGTCTGAGCTTGTCATGGAATCCCACTTTTTTCGTGATGAGACGTAAGCCCACAAATTCTTTCAATTTGTCTTGCCCTTGTGCATGTGCTGTCAGAAGACATTCCGTTATTTGAGGAGAAGCTACATCTCGAGTGGCCAGGCTAACGACAGCTAGATTTTGGTGTTGAAAAATGCCGAATTTCTTCAGTTGGTCGACAATCTTCTGAACATCTTCCTTGTCCCGCTTTAGTCTTGAGGGTCCGGCTTCTTTTACATAAGAAGGGTTGTAGTCTTCATCTGTAGCATGCATGTCCAACATGGCGCTTGTGTCGTCTACTATTCTGCTCCGTTCGTTGAATGTGAGGCACCATTGATCTCTTGCTCCTTCTGATCTCGTTATTCCTACAAGACCACCGGCAACTTTGCCGACTTTGTTGACGTGCTCTAAGGCTTGATCCGTCGATAGCTGATTGAATGTGTTATTGGTTGTCTTGACCACAAAATTTCCATTCATGAACTCCTGGTGAACATCGGGGTGGCTTGTTTCAAGGATCATAATGTCAGCAAGATAAACTGCCCCCTAGCGAGTGTAGTTTGCGTGGTCATACTGAGCAAACCAGAGTAACATTGCAGCAAAGGACGATTTATGTAGGTTCCAATTTCCAGTTCTCTCTGCACGCAGGAACAGCAACAAGATGGAGATCATTTTGATGTACGTCACCCAAAATCTGGTAGTGGGTGGTTGTGTCTCTTGGAAGTCGTCCAACAGTCTTGTTATTCTGGAGTGCTGAACTGCGTCTTTCAGTGCTTTGACTTTGTTGCTGGTCACATCTCGCTCATTGTGTGCTTCCAAAGCTTCTACGACGTGGACTGATAATGTTTGGAGCTCAACTTCTTCTACTTGGTGATCTTTAGCCCATACGATGAATGTCGGCCAGAGTGTTTTCCAAACAGCTTCAAATGTTAGCTTGTGTGCACGAATAGCCCGGTTGTATGATTTGGCCTGCATGTTATTTTGAGCTGTATTCTCTCCAAAAACGGAACTCTCCGCCCACACCTCCGTAAGACCAGAGTCTGCAAAATGATTTCCAATCACACACATGAAATTCTTGACAATGTGGAACCCCCCAAGTCGCAAGAATATCGTTTTGCATTCATTACTGTTTGCCCACTGTATTTCCTTGGCCTTGCAGTACAGCTGCTGGTCCAGAGTAATGACTGTGGACTGGCCAGGATTTATAATGTTGGAAATCCTCAGGCATCGCATCATAACTGTCCACAGCGTGTCGTTCTCGTGGGCCGGGGCGTTGAGGAGCGGCAAATACCCGATTGTGCAGAGCTCGTGTTTGTCTTGTGTTGTAACTTGGTTGAACCCGGTCCACGCTGGCACATCGTCACTGTTAGAGCCATAGATGCGAGAGAGAATCCAGGCCATATCTCGGGCAGAAGCTTCGTCAGACACCTGATCATCTGGGGTAAACTTCGTCTCATTCAAGGTGGCTGTGAATTTAGGATCTTCTCGAGAAGATTGGCGAGTGACTTTCTCCAAACGATGAAGTTCGGGAGGGACCTTCAAGGACCTTGACTTTCCAAGAGGAAGTACTTCCTGTTGCTGATGTTGAGGGGTCCCTCTCTGGTAAACTACCATCTGCGTCGCATGAAACGTCCCCATACCATCTAACGTTTCTTCGATAATGTCGATGTTATCAGCAGTGTATTGGCAAAACATGTTGGATGATATATTTGAAGGGACAGGAGTATTGTTGCAATCTGCGAAGTGTTGCAGATTTTGAACTCCAAGAGTTGTGTCCAGTCTACGTATCTGGTCATAGCTGGGACAGTGTCCTGCGTGATGGATGAGTTCAATCAACGATTTTGAACGTGTTGCCTGATGAATTGCTAGGCCAAGTCCAACGTGTTTTGGTGTGAGCGTTTTGTGCTTCGACACTGCGTAGACTAGGTCTTGACTTATGCTCAAAGCAGTTCGCTTCACAAATTTATCGTCAGCCTGTCCGTCCACTTCCCCAGACAGCAAAATACTGAGGAATAGAAACAAGCTCTCCGGTACAATCTTTTCGGCGCTCTCCTTACTAACTGACGTGCAATTATTTAGGCCTGGACGAGAACTGATGTCACCTCTAATGCGTAACGCGCAGTGATGCAAGGTCAACAACTCTTCCGTCTCTGAGCGCGAGAACTGGGTTGGCCTAAGATCATCCATATTTCTCTTTGTCTCCATTTCATCCGAACGCCTTTTCTGTGTCTGAACAGCGATCTTAGATGACAGTGTGGAAAACAACAATTGTGGTTGATGTGGATCGAGTTGAGGTACAAAGTTGATCTGTCCTGGAAGAAGTCGGTGTAGTTTCTCTTTGAGGCGGGATTTATTGTCCCGGTATGGTCCAGCGTCAATGCCGAATTCGCTGAGCAAAGACCTGTACCTTTCCCAAACGTCTAGAAGCGTATAGATTTCACCTCGGGCCAGTCCAGTCGATACTTCAGATGCGACTTTCTCAAAGCAGATATCTCTGGACGTTTGAGTTGTGCTTGTACTAGATTTCGATGCTTTTCTATTGAACTGTACATAACACTTAAGATGATACCTGGCATCAGCAGCCACGAGATCACTTACTCCTGCCAGGCGACACCGCAACACAGGGTCTGTTTGAGCTCCTTGGAGAATTTTGTCAGAAACATCAAAGGTAGCGACCAAATACGTTTGTTTGCAACTTTTCTCTTGGCAGAAAAAGCACAAATCAGTGTCCATAATGGACAGTTTACTGCGTAGAGATGGTCTCGGTGGTGAACTTGTCTCAGGTGCACTGCTTGAGGTGGCAAGAGTGCTTTCATATTTTTTCCTGAGTCGAGTTATTTTGAACGAACTTGTAAACGTCGAATAGCAGTCTTTGTGATTCAGGACTTCAGTCTGTTTTGTGATTTCCTTAAAGTCAATGTTTTGAATTCTTTCAACAGTGTGCCAGTTCTCAGAGTCATTGTACTTCTTGCGCTCTGCAGCGGCTTCACGGACTCTTTGAATTCCAGCGTCTCCGAGGTTTCTCGTTGGTTTCTTTGGGTCTCTGTTTTGACAGAAGATGCAGAGGGTCCAGTCAGTACTTGTGTCAGAACGCCGCTTTTGGCTCTGGCATTTTACCTTGGATTCCATGTTGAAGCTCAACTCAGTTCACCACATCCTGCAAACATCAGAAATTGCATAATATGATAGCCAGTTTCTGCCGGCATTTTTACGTGGCGTCCCGACCGTGCCGTCCCATTACTGCCGTAATGTCGAATCCTATAAAAAATTGAAATTTGTGCAGCCCGACTTCACGATAGCCGGACTGCGGGCTGTAGGTATCAAACTTTTCAATCAGCGTTTTCCCGTCGCAAAGATGTCCGTGTTCAAGCCAAAAAAGATCAATGCTGCACCTGTATAGCTGGTGAAAAGCTGAAGTTCATCTCAAACATCGGTCATCGGTCTGAACATCAGGCAACACTGACGCTGAACGGAAGCGGAAACACCGGAAGTGAAGCTGACCTGATAACGAGGCACTTCCGGCCGCGCCCAACATGGTGGATACGAACAGAAAATACGTGAATCTTTCCATAATGAGTTTCAAGTTTGTGAGAGGTTTAACGCCTAATGATTTGGTGAAATTATGTTTTAAACACATATGCTAAAATCACATTATGCTAAAATAATTTATTATATAATAAATGATTTTAACATGTGATTAAAACATAATATCTTTGCATCAATATATTTAGGACAATTCATATATTTAGAACAATTCATAGGTATCAATGAGATACAAATGCAACATTTCAGAACCATATTTTTGGTAAAGGTTAACATATTTTTCTTAATAGTCAAATCTGACTATTGTATATAAATATGCACATAACTTTATCAAATATGTATAGTTTGGCATGATATTTGCAGGACATCTTACTGGTATCACTGGAGTAAAATATACCAAACTACACAAACATACCCACAGTAAAAGTCAAGATAAGTCGCGTGATTTGAAAATTAACAGAGTTCAGCTTTGAGATTTTTTGTACATTTTTGTGACTGATCTGTATATAACTTTATCAATTCGTTATGGAATGGCCTAATACTTCTTGGACACTTTACTGGTATTGCTGCGATGATATATGTCAAATTTCAGAACCACAGCTTCAGTACAACTTAAGTTATCAGACATTTTCTAAGTTATACATTTTCTATTTGTCCGGCCATTTTGTTTTTGGTATAAAAAAATTTAAAAGGCCCAAATCAATGGGCATCCTCCTGAAATATGTTCAGTATGGGTCATATTAACTAGCTGACATGGATGCCTGCTCCTAACATTCCGTACCCCCTGAAGTGGAATTTGAACATTTTTCCACCAGTCTATAGGTCTGTGCTACCAAATATTAAGTCTTGGGTTTCAATAATTTTGTCAAGGCCATTTCTTTTTATGCTCTGATTTAAAAGGATATATTAAGTTCTGAATTATAAACAAAGGTCTGTAATATTAACAGTGAAATAAAGAATTGTGGAGACCAAATACTTTTGTCAATTTCAACTTATTTTAGAGAAAATTGAGTTATTTGAAAAAAGTGAAAGGGTGCCAATATTTTTGGCCACGATTATCTCCGAAACTGCTCCATGGGAATTTTTTTAATGTGGTTCATTGGAAAGAACTCAGCATGGGGAATATGTTAACGATGACGTCATTGGTGCCTTAATTATGACGTCATAATTCAACAGGGGCAACACTTGGTTTGATCAGTTTGAAATTTATTGAGCATTATCGATGCAACAATTATATTAGAGAACATAAATTTTTGATGTAATCGCTCACGTGGTCTGGCAGCCATATTGGATAAAATAAAAGAATAACCCTTCAAAAACAAAGTTGGCTCGCACCAAATTGACTCCGCAGGTTAAGTATTCTTTTAATTCCATCCAATTTGTGTACTTTTCTACATACGGCCACATCTTTTAAGTTACAAGATCCAAACTCAGGGTACAAATACAACTTTGCGTGCGGGGTAACATTGGCTGTCATGTGGTCGAGGCCTCATCCGGGGGTGGGTGGTGGAGGCGGGGGTTTGGGGGGTGGGGAGGATTGAAATTGGTAATCCGACATCGGCAGCTTTTCGGTAATTAGTCCTTGAGCCAGACCAAAAGTAATGCTCCGGCGGGGGGAGTAATTCTCATTATGATTTTCCATTAGACCAATGTCTCAAGTGTCAGAAAAGGTGTGATGGACATCTGAGAACGGTAGCTTAGTGCCCGGATGGACGCCATCTTTGAAACCACCCAGCTCGAAAATGCCCATTTGGTGGGGTACATTGTTGCACGTGTATCTGGACTTCTATACTAGCTATCGATGTGCGGTTGACGACTAAATATACGTCCGATGTGTACCGTCTAAATAAAAAATAATATGAAGCATTTTGTTTTAGATTAATTATTATAAAAATCAATTATCGAAAAAAAATCATATATTTTTCAATATTTTATTATTAGACTTGTACTTTTTTTAGTGAAACAACACTGGTATGATTTTCCAAATTATGCATTGTGCTACACCGTTTATCTGTCTATAAAAATAACTCAAAAACTAAAACATATCATCCACCACGAGTTTACAACAAATAAATGTAAAGAGGCATAAAATGACTTAGGCCGCCGCTGGCATTATCTATTCTGACGATAACGCAAGTTAGGAATGTCGTACGGAGAGGATTTTAACACCATACGATATCTAATAAGCAGGCGGAAATTGTTACATAGGAAATCTGCACTTTGGTGGCCATCTTGGATTTCAAAATGGCCGCCAATTATATTAATTATTCATTACTAGAGTTTGGAAAGACGTATGGAGCTGATTTTAACACCATACGATGTATATTCCTAATAAGCAAGCGGAGGTATCATTGAACATGTCATGTTTTAGTCAAATAACACCGGTATGATCTTCCAAATTATACATTTTGCTAAACCGTTTATCTGTCTATAAAGATTTTCAGGCAATTTGGCCTGCATTATAATAGAGAACAACATATGCTATACAATATACAGTGCACACAAAGTTAATCATCAGAGTCGCCATCAGAGTCATTGGCATCCTGAGCCACGATAGCATCATCCTGCACCATGTTGGAGCATCCCTGCAGCTTACACACAACAGTGCACTTCAACCCATTCAGTATGCAGGAGCAATCTGACGGTCGACACGTCCTTCTGCATGTGCATGAGATGAGATTCAAGACGACATCTGGAGCTGGTAGGCCCGCCATCCATCGGATTGTGAGCGAACCGCCATCATCGAGTTCCCAACCATGTCCTGCTGATGGTGTTGGGACGTCTGGTAGGTTTTCAAGGCTGCGTCGCCAGATAGCCGCCTGATAGTTGGCCCTAAGCGTATGCTGCATCTAAGCGTATGCGAGAAGTAGACAAGTCAGGGTGCTTGGCGTGAGATGTGTCGCTGCCATTCACAAGGATAGTTTCTCGTAGTTGCCTCAGTGCAGTAGCCCGATTTTCTGCAGTTAGATAGTATCGTGACACAGCCCCTTGTCGAAGACTAAAACCTCGTGTTCCTCCAGCTGTTTGCGTATCTTTGTTTACTGTTTCTTCTGTTGTCTGATCAACAGCGATTCTGGCAAATGGATTCCCTGGTCTAAGCTGTACGGAGAAGTAGCCTTGATTGAAATGCCTGTACAACTCGGGGCATGTTTCGTGGAGTTGCGTCATCTGTGCATAGTACACTGGTAGATATCTAGCATAGTTCACCTTGTTCATTGCGAAACACCAAGGGATCACTCTTCTGACACAAGCCAAGTGAAGCATCCAGTCGCCTTCTCTATCTGCACGAATCAACCCCAGCAGGGTCTCTACCATATCAATATACATCATCCAGAAGCGAGCCAGGTCTCCATGTTTGGTTCGCAGAAAATGTAGGTATTTCGCGAACATGTCAAAGCTCTGTACACATGAATCATCATCGAGAGCAGCAGCGAGAGTCTCGTGGCAAACATCCTCCTTGATGCTGCGAATTTTGAGGTCAGTGCTTCGAATCTGGGGTTCCTTGTCAGGATGATTGCTTTCTATCCACACCTGGAAGCCCTTCCAAATGATGCGCATTAGTGCCTCGTACATCAACTTGTGGAGTCGCACAGCACGGTTGTATTGCTTGCCTTCCAGAACCCTGTTGATGGAACCTTCAGCGATTACTCCTGACTCAACAGCTACATCCCGAAGGCCTGCATCTCCAAACATTTTCCCAATGCTCGACATGAAGTTACAGATGGTATGGAAGTTCCCCATCATGAGCACGATTCTTCCATATCGATCGACATCTTTCCATGCTATTTCGGTCGCCTTAGCAAATAGTGCCTGGTCTAGCACCACCGGTATACGCTCAAGCTGAAGTGATGACATGATGTTCAGAGCTTCTCTGAGGATTTCTTGCACTGTTGCCATATCTGTGGCAGGCGCGTTTATAGTCGGCAGGTAGCCAACTACATCTTCCGTCACCTGAACACGATCTCTAGTCATGATGTTGAAACCAGTCCACGAACTGATTGTCTGGTCGCATGGTTCCAGCATGCGAGTCATAATCCATACGTGATTTCGGCGCTGCGCAAGGGATGTTGCGCCTGCAAGAGTGTCAGAAAGATCTGCAGGCTTGATTGCAGGTGGGCCCTCTCGTTTCCCACCGCTGTATATTGGAACTAAATCGCTGGATGACGGGATAGATCGCTTCTTATCTGCTTTGGATACTGCCGATGGAGGTTGGGGCGGCAAACACGACTGCGACTTCGGTTGGACGATGATACCGTTGACGCGATGCGATGTTCCGCCACCACTCAGCGATTCCTCTCGCCTGTCGATGTTATCGAATGCTAATACAGTCGGGACCGAAGGGTGCACATGTGACGGAAGTGGTACTGTATCTTTCTCCACACTTGCTAATTTGTCATTGCATAGCGCTGTCTCGATTTCTTCCAGAACTGTGTACGAACATCCGTGCCCGAGTCGATTCAATATTCTGATGACCTCTGTATTACCGGTGAGCGTTTTCATGACCCACGGAAGTAGGACATGCTTCGATGTTCTGATGGTACCCCGGTGTACAGCATTGATGATATCTTGAGCCATCGACCATACCAGTGTGTCGGCACGCGCAGAGCTACCCCCACTCCCGCAAATCAAAGTATGCAGAAATACACGAAGAGAATCTGGTATCTTCATGTAATCTGAAGTGAGTTCTGCTGGCTGAGGCGGCCAACGTTCATTGTAATGAGCATCTTTGATCTGGTGTCGCAGTGAAGTAGCTGCACGCACAATGTTACTTTCACCGTCCGTTCGTTCAAATGCTTTCACTTCTGCTTTCAGGTTTACGCACTCTGCAGCAATCTCTCGCTTTGTCAGATTATCGGGCATCAAGTATACATGGTGTTTCACATTGAAGAAGATGAGCGATTCTCCAAACTCTCTTTGTAATGTGCGCTGCAGATTCTTCTTGATGGAGTCACGAACATCAACTGAAAATGTATCTGAAGACAGGATATCTGTTGCAACATCAACTATTGGAACAATCCTCGGGTTCAAGAACAAGTCAGTGCGAATGAAATTGAATATACATCGTATCATTTCTTTTTTCTCGATATTATCTTCAATGTCAGTTTCTACTTGAGGTTTTTGGGGCCGTGTGTAGTTTCTATAGCAGGAGAAGTGGTAGTGAGCCTCAGCTGCAACCATATCTCGTGTAGTCAATGCCAAAACTCTCTCATCATTGCGAGCTGTCGCAGCATCTCTTATTGTCTTATCTGCTCGAAGTTCAACAGCCAAGACAACTGTTTCACGGGTACGACTGCCTTTTATGAATTTTGAAGCACGCTGGCAAAAAATGCATTTATCATCGTAGACCGTTGAAGTTGATCCTGTCTCTTCCCGTGATGATCGCCGTCGCACCGCATCGCCAGTATCAACTGAAGAACTTCTAGCTGCATTGGTCAAAGTAGCTAGGTGGTTTTTGTGAGTGAAGTCTGATCTACAAGCCCTATGGTATAATATTGGAATATTAGGAAGTTCAACTGCGCCTTCTTGGACTAGCTTTAGAATTGGATAAAAGTTTCTAACTGCGGCTGCGTCACACAATGTCTTCCAAGAACTGTTGCCCGCTGCCTTGCTTAGTTCAGAGAGTGGCGACTTCTTGCTGCACAGGATGCACGTTCCGGACTCAGGTTCAATCTTCGCCCGTTTCGCCTCGACACCGGCCATCTCAGCTGAAAGAACAAAAAGACTGACGTTAGATTACTCCGATATCCGAAAAGCTCGCCAGCTTACATAGATATACTCATCCAAGTCAGTGAACATGTTAGATGGCGCCACAATACAACTCTATAATAGAGTTGTATGTGGCGCCATCTAACATGTTCACTTTTAGTTCTTAAGCCACCCACCCCCCCCCCCCCCCCCCCCCCTCAGAAATTAATCAGGTCACCGCAACAAATCTCAGACTGAGATATAGAATATAGATATAGAATAGACTGACGTCACTTTCGGCACTGGGTTCTGTGGGTTGATTATCGGCGGGAAATTCCAACTGACATAGTTTCGGTTTGTGGAAAGTGCATGCCTTTTCATATATTTTTTGTGTACACTCGTGGTGGATGATATGTTTTAGTTTTTGAGTTATTTTTATAGACAGATAAACGGTGTAGCACAATGCATAATTTGGAAAATCATACCAGTGTTGTTTCACTAAAAAAAGTACAAGTCTAATAATAAAATATTGAAAAATATATGATTTTTTTTCGATAATTGATTTTTATAATAATTAATCTAAAACAAAATGCTTCATATTATTTTTTATTTAGACGGTACACATCGGACGTATATTTAGTCGTCAACCGCACATCGATAGCTAGTATAGAAGTCCAGATACACGTGCAACAATGTACCCCACCAAATGGGCATTTTCGAGCTGGGTGGTTTCAAAGATGGCGTCCATCCGGGCACTAAGCTACCGTTCTCAGATGTCCATCACACCTTTTCTGACACTTGAGACATTGGTCTAATGGAAAATCATAATGAGAATTACTCCCCCCGCCGGAGCATTCACTTCAAAATATGGCCGGTTGGCTCAAGGACTAAATCAACATCAGACGCTTACCGATTAGAGTACCATTTTGTATACAACCCAAAAACCTTGAGTACCTTTCACCCTTAAAATGTTCTGATTGACCCAGCAGTAATATATACAGCAATATCTCACTTAGTGTTGTCGTTCCAGAAGGACACAATGTTAAGTGGGGTATAATTTCCCATGGACTTGTACGTATTAATGATGCGTTCTGACGATGTTATAATTGTAATTATATTTATTGTACAATTATAATTGTAACTTCCATTAGCATCATCCTTTTGCATGATGCAGGTAAACATTTCCGCATATAGATGCCAAAATAATACATATCTGAAAAAATTACACTTAGTAAATAAATTAACAAGTTCACAAGTTCTTAATTCCTGGTGATTTCATTTGAAATATTCGTGTTTTTGTTCCAGATTTTTTTACATCATGGGGAATCTGACATCACACCCAACACTCGTTTCTCGAATCGTTTGATTGTTACTGGAAACAAAGGTTGGCGTCTCATCTCTACTCATCAACAACGTCACCTCATTGGACTCTGGGATCTTTACCTGTGAGCATCGTCTCCCTCCGCGCGTCATTTCCCAAACCAGTCTGAGCGTTCGACATCTCGAAGAACAGGAGACAAAGATCTGTCCCACAGGTAATCAATCACCTTTATTGTATTACGGCTATCACATGATTAATCATTGAATAATCTTCCGATTATAACAAGGTACAGATATTATTAAAATACATTTTCATGATTATTTAATTCACTCTACCAATAAAAAGTAAATTTGTAAGTTGATCCAACACATCAAATTGCAAAGCAAGATGCTCAGCAAAGGACTTCTGCGACTCACTGGGACTGACACAATCTGTCAATTTCCCGACCCGGATCTCAGTCAACGGAGCATCTTCTCTTCTGGACTTGGTTATGACTAACTTCCCTGAAAATGTCTGCTGCTCTTCTTCTGCTCCAATCGGCTCATCTGATCATGTGCTTGTTAAAGTGGACATCTCTCTGACCATTCTCAGAGAGCCTCCTCAGCGTCGACGAGTCTGGCATTTCACTCAGGCCAACTGGCATGGTCTTCAAGCAGCCATCAATCATCTGGACTGGTCTCCCATCTCTACCGCCTCTGACATCGACTCATCCTGGGAATTCTTCCAAAGTAAATTGCTCTCTCTCATGCACAGATTTATCCCATCTCGTCTTCAGTTGTCATACCCTTCCTCCCGTCCATGGTACGCAGAATCTTGTGGTGAGGCTGTTGCCCAGAAACAACTTGCCTTCGTCTCCTGGAAAGCAAATCCAACGGAAGGAAATCTCATTTCCTTTCACAAAGCCCGAAACAAGTGTGTGTCCACCCTCAGGAGAGCCACGAAACACTATCTCTCCGTTCTCAAGACCGAACTCTCTTATCTGTCTCCTTCTTCCAAATCCTGGTGGCGTCTGGTCAAATCTGTTTCTGGTGTTTGTTCCCCCTCCATCCCCTCCCTTACCTCAAACGGCTACACGGCTGACTCCGCATGTGAAAAAGCTGAATGCCTCACCTCTGTGTTTGCCTCTAAATCTTGTGTCCCAAACCCATCCCTCTCTGTACCCACCGTACCCAGTCATACCCAGCTGCTCCTGGACTCCGTGTCCTTTCCTCCTGACAAGGTGGAAAAGTTTCTGTCAACCCTCGACTCTGATTCTACAACTGGACCTGACGGCATCAGCCCACGGGTCCTAAAATCCTGTTCTTCCACTCTTTCACTCCCTCTCTCTGTTCTCTTCACCCTCTCTTTTGCTCAAGGTCAACTGCCATATGCTTGGAAATCAGCCAACATCACCGCTTTACACAAAAAAGGTGCAAAAACAGATCCTAGCAACTACAGACCAATCAGCCTTCTCCCAATTATCAGCAAAGTCATGGAATCCATCATTGCTTCGGACATGAAATCTTTCCTCTTCTCCAATGGCTTGATCTCTGATCATCAATTTGGTTTCAGACCAGGTCACTCTACTCTGGACATGCTGCTTCTGCTGTCTCAACAATGGATGGAGGTCCTCAATGCTAAACAGGAAATTAGAGCTGTCTCCCTCGACATATCACGTGCCTTCGATACGGTCTGGCACCCCGCTCTGCTCACCAAACTCTCCTCCTTTGGTATCCATGGAAATCTCCATGCATGGCTGGCGGACTTCCTCTCTCGTCATAGTCAACGTGTGGCCCTGAATGGGTTTCTCTCATCTCCTCTTCCTGTTCAGGCTGGAGTTCCCCAAGGCAGTGTTCTTGGCCCTGTGCTTTTTCTGGTCTTCATCAATGATCTCTGACTCTCTTGAAAATCCTCTATCTCTTTGCTGATGACTCCACTCTCTGCTGCTCGATTCCTCATCCCTCAGATCGGCAGTGTGCAGCCTCCTCACTCTCTGCAGACCTGGACAAAATCACAGACTGGGCAAACAAGTGGAACATATCTTTCAATCCTGACAATTCTCACACTCTTATGATGTCGCTCCGAAAAGACCGAATGGACAACCCTCCCATCTACTTTCTGAATAATCCTCTCCAAGAAGTTCTGTCACTCAAGCTTTTGGGTCTCACTATCTGCCATGATCTTTCCTGGGAAAACACATTTCCAAGCTGGCCTCCAAAACTAGTCGCCGACTGGGCATACTCCGTCATGCGAAGTCCTTCCTTGGCACACCTGAGCTCCTCACCACATACAAGGCTTTCATCCACAGCTCAATGGAGTACTGCTCTCCCCTCTGGGCTGGTGGTCCTGCCTCACACCTAGCTCGTCTTCACGCTGTTGAAACCAAAGCGTTCAGAATCATTGGAATCTCCCACGATGACGCTATCTCCGAGGACCTTTCACTTACTCACCGCAGGCAGGTTGGTGGTCTTTCCGTCTACTACCGACTCCTCTCCGGCTTAGCCCCCCCCCCCCAGCCCTGTCTGTGCTCTGTCCCCCAAATATTCCTACAGGTCACACAAGATCTGCCTGCAACCCTCTTATGGTTAAACTGCCAAAATCAAGACTCTCTGCTCTCTTTCACTCCTTCATTCCTCTTTCTCCTGCCTCTGGAACAAACTCCCTCACTCTCTTCAATCCCACTCCACCCTCCAGGTCTTTAAAACAGCTGTTCACCACCATCTCTTATCTTCCCCCATCCAAAACCTTGATCTTTTCTACCCCTGCTAATTTCACCCCAAATCCACTTTTTTGAAATACCAACTTCTTTCCTGGAAGTCCATGGTGTCCTTGCGTTTTATACCTATCCTGCCTCCCCCCAAGCCCTCTCCCTCCCTCACATCTCCTGATGTCCCTGCTCTCAAATGTTGTGTTTGTGTGCTTCCTCCCCTTCTCTCCCCATCTTGTCTACTGCTCCCCTTTTTATATACTTTGTTTGCTTGTTTGTTTGATTTGTTAAATGTTAGCTCTTTCACGAGCCTCGATTCTGTATACAAAAAAAAAAAATTGGAAAATCAACACAAAGTTTATGGTACATTTTATAAAATATTATAATTATATGTTTAATTGAAGCATGTGACGATGTGTCACCAATGTTCTCTCTCTTCTTCACGCAAACACTCAGAATATTTCATGTTGAGTACACAACAACAACATGCATTTTAAAGGCCATTTTCCCTCCTAGAGCGGGGGTTAGCCTTGCGGTCCCATGACAATCTTCTCCATTTTGCCCTATTTTCTGCATCTCCCCTTGTTAACCCCCTTGCCCGCATTTCTTCTTCCACCATCTTTAGCCAAGTCTTTCTCGGTCTTCCCCGTCCTCTGCTTCCTTCTACATTCATTTCCATCACTCTTCTCAACCAGTCACTTTCATCCTTCCTCAACACATGACCAAACCATCTCAACCTGTTTCTCTTCACAGCATCAATCACAGTCTCTCTTCCCATCATCTTTCGCAATTCATCATTTGTCTTCCTCTCTCTCAACGATACTCCGCACATCCGTCGAACCATTCGCATTTCCACCCTTTCCAACCTTCGTTGCTGCTCTACGTTCATTACCCATGTCTCGCTCCCATAAATCATAACACTTCTCACACATGCAGCATACACCTTTCCCTTCAGGTTCAACGACACTCCCCTCCTCATCAGCACGCCACTCAGTTCCCGAAACTTCTTCCATGCACATCTCACTCTAGCAACTGTTGTCGAATCTGATCCACTTTCTCCATTCAGCATGTCTCCCAGGTAGCAAAATGTTTTCACACCTTCCAGTTTCACACCGTCTCCAAGACCCAACTCAACATTTCCTCCATCTGCAGCTCCCTCTGTGCACACCTTACATTTGAATGTAGCTGCCACACTGGTTAATGACCCTCTCAGACCACTACATTTTTGATGAACCCACTCAGCGCACATTGTACATTGAATGGAGTTCACTCCGACACCCTTCCTGCACACAGCACAGGGCCACTCCCCAGTTCTTTCCACCTCACCACATGCTTTACCACTTGCCATCACCTTTGTTTTTCCGATATTCACCTTCAGACCTTTCGTCTCCATACATTCCTTCCACTTGTTCATCTTCTCCTTCAGTCCATCCATACTTTCCGCAATCAACACCAGATCATCTGCATACAACAACTCCCACGGTAAACCCTCCTTTACGTTCTGAGCCAGCACCTCCATCACAGCTACAAATAGTGGTGGACTTAGTACCGACCCCTGATGCACTTTTGATGTGAAGTATCTCGATATGAATATCAGGAAGTCGGTGGATTCCTCCAAAGGGAATGGCACAGACACTCCACAGGTTTAACAGAACACAAATCTTTAAAAAGATGAAGAAAATACAGAATTGAAACGATAAAGTACCGACTAGGTTTTTGTGGAGAATTTCACATCCAGTAACACTTGTGAGACCTGGACAGCATCGTTGAACCACAAAACTTTTTGAGATCTCTAAAGTTGTTCATAATTCCCATTGCTGCAATAATCACTGGTACAATTTTGATGTTCTTCAGATTCCAGGATCTTTTCACTTCATTTTTGAGGTCTTGGTATTTGGTTATTTGTTTGATTTCTGTTTTGATTAAGCTAAAATCGCTGGATATTGAAACCTCAATTTATCAATGCTCGTTTTTACTTTCCCTGTACCGAAGTACTATATGCGGTCGCAATACGTTGTTGGCTCACCTGGAACGAAGTTCAGGGGACCTTATGTTATGGCGCGTTGTCGGTCCGACCGTCCGTCCGTAAACACTTGCAACTTCTTCCAATCGAAACCACTCATGGGATTATGACTAAATTTGGCACAAATTATATTTTGTTGTGTTGTGACTAAAATGTGTTCATGGCATTAAACAAAAATCGGGGTCTAAGGGAGTTTACAGGGGTCAAAATGGATCCAGGTTTGACCCCCAAAAATAGGAATTTGTTTTCTTCTAAGAATCTGCACATACAATTCCTATGAAACTTGACCACAACTTTCCGATCATCACCCGTGATGTACCAACGTTGGTTGCCGGCATTTAAAAAATCGGGGTCTAAGGCGGTCTAATGGTGAAGGGGAGGGCATGTTCCCCCCCCCCCCCTCGTCCTCCTCCCCGCTCCCACTCCCCCAACGTAGGTATTTGCTCTTTTCTATGAAACTACTTACACAATTTCAATGAAACGTCACCGCAATCTTAATCACCCATGATGCACCAGTGTTTGTTCAAGGCGTTACAAAAACTGGGGTCTGAGGAGTTACGGGGTGGGGGCAGGGGGCTTATCCCCCATAATAGGTATTTTTGTTTGTTTGTTTAAAGTCTTATGATGATGTTAGTATGATTCTACATGCTGCCCTGTCTTCTTGCAACCATTGAAATTTGTTTAAAATACCTTGAGTCGGTGTAGTACACTTTATTCCACAAGGTGAGCACCAGGGGTATTGCCACGATTTGTTAAGCTTCATGCTCGATGGGATCATTAGGTTCTTTCTTCATTATTCTTGATGATCCCTTTTAGTTCATGCTTCTGAGTTTTGTGGAACTGGGATATTGAGACATTTGCAGATGTGCCGGTGGATTACTTGACACACTTTGTGCCTTTATGTGTGCAGCTGTTCTGACATGAGCTTTTTACATCCCAATAGGAGGTGGCTCGTACTTTCTGTTTCTACCTTGCAGAATCTGCGCTGTCCGATTGACTCAGTCCCACCATTTTCTTAAAGCCATTGGTGTAGTGTCCTTGGTCTTGGACATTTACAATTATTTGATTCTCCATCACAGTTGAGCTGACCTCTTCTTAGCCATTCCAGTGATCCTTCTTTGTCTATGCCCAGCCTATCCAACTGTTTTTATGGTGTAGCCCATCGGGCAGAGCTGTTTAGAACAGTGTTTGTCCGTCTGTATGTGTGTGTGTATGTATGTATGTCCCCTCAAACGTATACCAATCAGAGCTGAGAATCTGGTCACATGACAGGGTGAGGTGATTACGTCTGATGTCATGACGGAGGTGCTGCGGCTGACTCTCCACGCACCGCCATTTTGATTTATATGCCGTTCAGGCCGAACATATCGTCGAACCTGTAATATATCACAATCGCCATGCTCTACCATTACGTTTTTCATTCAGTGTGAAACACAAACAAACCGATTGTTAAAATGATCATAAAATATCGAAAGCATCGGCATTACGGCTCTTCCAATAATACGGTATGTATAGGCCTGATGTGTTTGTTATGACTCGCCATCCTCTTTGTACAAATTAAGCCCAGGTTTCTTAATACAATGGTGTCGTTTCAGTCATATTGTATTTGTAATAATAATAATAATAATATAGTAAATATAACCATAACACTTTAATCCCAATGTCGTGAATGGAAAGTTGATTGATTGAAGTGGTGTAAAAGCAGAAGTAAGGAATTAACCTTGTTTTTTTTTTTTTGATGATATAATTTTCGTAATAATAACAATAATAAATATGTCACCCACAGGGTGAACCGTATCTTGCCAAAATGTGAAAATTCCGTTTTTTCGTCATGACGTCATCAAATGACGTCATTGCGTCAAACTGTTTACAGATCTGGGAAGCACTCATCAAGGGCATTCATATGAGGTATTACTCGATATGGTACCTACGATTTCAAAATTTGACCTTGGGGTCAATAATTTTCGACCTCCAGCGCTAACCATGAAGGTCAAGGCCGATCGCCACCAAAAACTAATCAGCTGAGCGCCGGACCATATACTAGATTCCCATGAAGTTTGGAGACGATCCGATTAAAGTTGCTCAAAAAATTAGTGTTTCGTCGACCTCCATGATTGACCACAAAGTGACCTTGACCTTTGCCCTTGACCTTCAAAATTTTGTGTGCTGAAGGGTATCTCTATAGGACTCTGATATGCGAAGTTACAGGAGTTTCCAATAATAACTGTGGTCTACAGAGTGATCTAAACGTGAAAAAAAAATGATTAACCACAAACAAACATACAAGCTGACTAATACATCTTGCAAAAACTTCGTTTTGGCAAGATAATAATAATAATTCATTATTTATTTTGTATAGCGCTTTTCATGAAGCCCAAAGGCGCTTTGACAGAGTGCAAAACATAATGCATAACAAAACATGAAAACAACAATTGCAAAAAGACAAGAATCAATAGGGAAATATTTAAAGCAAAAGGAGGGAGAAGGAGAAGTGATAGTCAGGGGTTAAATGCTGTGGGTTGAATGTTGAATGCAGTGCTGAACAGGTGGGTCTTGAGTGATGTTTTGAATGTGGTGAGTGAGGAGGAGTCTCTGATGGTGTGAGGTAGTGAGATCCAGAGGGTGGGAGCAGCGATGGAGAAGGCCCTGTCCCCCCAGGATCTGAATTTGGTCCGGATGGGGGGGGGGGGGGGGTCAGGAGGTTGGTACCAGCAGAGCGGAGGTTGCGGGTGGGAGTGTGTCTGGAGAGGAGGTCAGCCAGGTAGGATGGGGACAGGTTATGGAGGGCTTTGTAGGTCAAGAGGAGGATTTTGTACTGGATTCTCTGGGGGATGGGGAGCCAGTGAAGCTTGTAAAGGACGGGGGTGATGTGGTCACGGGTCCGGGAATGGGTGAGTAGACGGGCAGCGGAGTTCTGAATGTATTGGAGTTTATTGGTGTTGTTGAGGGTGAACCATAGAGGAGGCTATTGCAGTAGTCCGGACGGGAGGTGATGAAGGCGTGGATGAGGGGTTCTGCAGCCGTGGAGGAGAGGGATGAGCGGAGACGGGCGATGTTTTTCAGGTGAAAGAAGGCTGTCTTTGTGATTTGTTTAGTGTATTTGTCGAAGGAGAGGGTTTGGTCAAAGATGACGCCAAGATTCCGGATGAGAGGGGAGGTGGATACTGGGATACCGTCGATGTTGAGGGCAAAGTTATGGGTGGATTTTGTGAGCGTTTTTGGGCCAATGATGATTATTTCAGATTTATCACAGTTAAGTTTGAGGAAGTTAATTTGAAGCCAGGATTGTATTTCAGAGATGCAGTTTGTCAGGATAGAGTGGGTGTCGGTGGAGACGGACTTGGTGGAGATGAAAAGCTGGATGTCATTGGCGAAGCAGTGGAATTGGAGACCATGACGGCGGATTAAGTGACCGAGGGGGGGACAGGTAAAGGATGAAGAGGAGGGGGCCGAGAACTGAACCTTGGGGGACACCTTGGGGGAGGGGAGCAGTGGGGGATTTGCAGTTATTGATGGAGATGAACTGGCGTCTGTCAGAGAGGTATGATTTAATCCAAGAGAGGGCAGTGCCGGTAACGTTAAAGATGGATTCAAGTCGGGTGAGGAGGATGGTGTGATCGATGGTGTCAAAGGCAGCGCTGAGGTCGAGGAGGATGAGAATGTTGAGGTTGCCAGCGTCAGAGGAGAGGAGAAGGTCGTTGGTGATTTTGAGGAGAGCAGTTTCAGTACTGTGGTTGGAGCGGAATCCGGATTGGAATGTTTCATACAGGTTATTGGCAGAGAGGTGATGTTTGAGTTGCGCGGCTACAGCGCGTTCCAAAACTTCTGACAGAAAGGGTAGGTTGGAGATGGGTCTGAAGTTATTTAGGGTGTCAGGGTTTAGACCAGGTTTAATAGGATAACGATGGAGAGGATTTAATAGGATGGAGAGGATAACGTTACGTTATTATTATAGACAATCTAATCGTCACACTAATCCCTTTGTTGTGACTGCAACTTTACTGGAGGTTAAATGTATATCTTATATATATTAAAGTAGCGGAAGTTTTGTGTCCCACCGTCATGCTACGTCATTACGTATATGATGTCATTGTGGCGTAAACACCCGGTCACTTCGAGTTCGGCAGGAAAGGTCATTCCTCTTGGGGGGGATATAGATGACAGTCGATCTATGGTCGGGTCTCAAGAACATTGGGTGTGTTCATTTTCCAAGTTTCTTGTGGAGAGATCGCCAAGTGGTTAAAGCATTCGAGCAAGCACTCCATTCAAAACTCTTAAGGAACGGCTGGCTTGGCAAGTGCAAGCTAGCTGCCTGGTAAATGAGCACACCTCCAACCCTTGTGGGGTATATAGATTACAATAGATCCTCGCTTAGTTCTGGAAATAAAACTTACCTCACGGATGTCGGGATTCCTCCAAATTTCTTTGTTTAATGTTATAAACAGCATTAGCGACTGTTTAAAAAGCTAATCATGTGTGTTTGTGGTTTATAATACACCGCTGTTAGACTTTTGGGCTTGTTTTTTTTAAAATATCTTCCTGCTATTTTATCGTTCTCCCATTTGTCATTCTGTGCACTTGGTTGAATTCCATCAGGAATTCCATCAGGAATACCTTTCATCTCGGCAGGTACATTTTCAGGATGCATAGATATATTTTTGATTAAATATATATATATTTTTTACAACATTCTGGAAAGTGAGGAGTCTGTTGATATCAAGTTTGTTTGTTTTGATATCTCGTTTCTTGATTTCCGCTTGTGGCCAGTTTATAATTCCGCAGCTGATTGGAATACTGTTAGTGCCTGTTGGTTTGTGGCTTCAATTTGTTCATTGGTTTTTATGTGTTACCTCCCCAAATTCCAGTTACGGTGCCCCTCAGAGTCTCAAGAGGGAACACGCCAGAAAGATTTGTTATTTTGATTGTTCGAATAAACCATGGTAAAACCACACTGATGCAATTGTGTAGAACAAAATACAGGTAGTCCCCGGGTTACGAACGAGTCCATTTTTAAGTCTGTCTGTAAGTCGAATTTGTATGTAAGTCGGAACAGTTACGTACGGTTCACATATAGAGTCAATTAGTCAAATGTTTGTCTTTGTATATCGTATATATTTTACCTAAAACATCTATAGGTATAAAAAACATGAAAAACATTTCTTAAACTGTTTAGATAGAAAAGAAAAGATAATGATTAAAGGTTAACACTTACTCTCGTTCCAATTGATGTCTTGCAAACCTTGAAACGATCATACCTTGATATATCTCTCCGAGATTATGGGCCTGGTGTTGGAGAGGATGGACCTGGCGCTGGTCAATTTTCTTAAAGTAAACATCAAGGGTGGCTTGAACAGAGCTTTTCTAATATTTCTCTTGTCTGCTCCCCTTATTATATACTATGTGTCTGTTTGATTTTTTTTTCTGTGTGATAAATGTTAGCTCTTTCACGAGCTTCGATTCTGTATACAACCAAAAAAAAAAATTTTTTTTTTAAAAAGAAAATCAAAAAAAGAAAAATGTAAAAAAAAAATTTAAACTTTTTTTTGAAATAATAGGCTTTACGGAGGTCGGTACATAAGTACGGGCGTTCGTAAGTCGGGCGTTCGTAACCCAAGGACTTGCCTGTCTGTAATTGTATTCAGAACTCTCACATACACAATAATAACACTCTTGAAGAAAGTGAAAATGAAAATATCACTTGCATCAAATTAACAATACCTATGATGGTACCACCATTCCCCAATGCTCTCAAAGCAATAAACTCATGATACGCGAAACGAGAGTGTAATGTAACACTCCCAAAGTCCGTGCACAAATCCCCACGTGGGGTGAAGGTTGAAGTCATGCAGAACGACAAGAACAGGCAGGTATCGGCACGACGGCAGATGAGGAGTTGCGAGGTGAGAGGTCGATATGGGAATTGAGATGATATTGAAACCAACGGCGCTCCACACGATGATGTCGATATGGGAATCCCCAAAGACAAAACACGATGCACCAGGCGGACTTCCTCCTCGAGGGAAAATGGCGGATCGGCCTGTAATGGAGGCTCTTGCTTCCCTGCCAACAATATGTCATGCTTGGTAATAAAACCTGAGACGCAGGTTTAATTGCAATTGCACTATAGGACGATGTCGCGGGCAATCCCTTTTATGGGAAGCCTAAACCCATTCGCGACCAATATCAAAAATGTCTGCTCGCAGTCTCGATGCGACTCACGGCTGTATCTCTCGCAGTCTCGATGCGACTTAAGGGAGGTTTGCGTGATGTTGTGCTTTTCTTCCTGCCCCAGGAGTTAGGAGCACGAACTTCGATGATTGTACATATTTGCATGGTTTCTTAAGGGGGTAGAACGGTAAGGAGAATACGTAAATAGCTTCGGCTCACTTCCCACAGCCCTCCTGATTTATTTCTTAGGTTAATTAAGTGTGAGTCGGTAAGTGGTAAGACTGGGATGGTAGCGCCTGCAATGAACCTTGCGGAGTTACGGTTCCAGGGAGGGGGGGGGGGGGGGCGGGCTGTTATGTCGGTGGGGAAGAGATGACTTTAGACCAGGTAGATTTGTGTCGGTTGCCTGCTCCGACTGTCGTGAAGAAGAAGAACCACCACAATGTAATAAGTAGAGGACCTGTTTGGCCCGAATGTCGGATGAAGTTGTATATTTGTCCCCATCACGAGGGGGCGGGGCATGTTATTTAGATCATGGATTAGGTTAAGTAATTCCTTGTACGTCGTTCCCTATGTGATTTACCCCTTTATCTCTTTTGGCACCGCACCATAGACAGTAGCGCAGGAAATGCCCATTAACTGCATTAACTAATAACAATAATAAAACCAATCGGAAGCCAGTTCTGAGCACTGCCAATAGGACACCACTAGCTACATCACCACTAAGTTCAGGCAGGCCGAGAGTCATGCCCAGAAGGGCAGTGATTGGGCGGGATTTGACCAACATGAAGGCCAAAGCAAGAAGCAACTCGCTGATTGGCAAGGCACGATAGACGACGTCAGAAGGTGGACTGCGCGCTGATTGGTGGAGAGCTGAGCCTGTGGTGTTGGACTGTGCTGATTGGAAGAGAAGCACCAATGACGTCAGAGGTGGGACGTAAAAAACGCGTCTGGCCAGGATTCTTCCTCTTCTCCCTCTTCTCTTGTGCCTTCTCGTGCTTCTCGTGCTGGATGTGGAAAGAGACAGTTGAGCGCTAATGATTCTGCTCGCCTTGTCTTCATGTTCTGGACCTCGGTGCGGGCGGTAGTGTGCCGAGACCTTGCTGGGGATTGTGAGGAGGCTGAGTTGCGAACGAAGAGCTGGGAACGAGGAATGGCGTGACAACTCCTGTTTGCTTCGTGCTCGACGGGGCCAGGAGGGAGGACGCTCGGTGAGGCCTCGCGGCGTGTGAACAGGCAGACTGCGGCCTTATTTCCGCCAAGAACAGAACTGGGTTTGGACTGGGGCTTGGGGCCAACGGCTGTGGATGAGACCCTCCCCACCAGTGATCAGAGCTAAGTAGACTAAATAATCACACCATTATTTTCCAAAGTTATTTTATCCCTCGTCTGTGTTTAAGTCTGGTGTGGAGGATCCGACAGGAATTGAGTTTACCGTCGCTAATCCCACAGGCATGGACGTGTGTGACATTTGGACATCTTGATTTAGATGATGCACATTAAATTTTACAAAATGGTTACTGGCAATTCATCAGATCCAGAAATGGTGTAATGAATACAATTTATTTATTTCACATAATATGTGACCCCTCACTCCTCTCCACCTGACACTCTCCTCTCTCCACCCTGATGCCTCTCCAATCCCACTCCTCCTCACACTCTCCTCCAATACCTCCTCACACTCCTTCCTCTCCAATACCTCCTCACACTCCTCTCCAATACCTCCTCACACTCCTCTCCAATACCTCCTCACACTCATCTCCAATACCTCCTCACGCTCATCTCCAATACCTCCTCACACTCATCTCCAATACCTCCTCACACTCCTCTCCAATCCCTCACTCTCCTCTCCAACCGCTCCTCTCTCTCCTCTCAAATCGCTCCTCACTCTACTGTCCAATCGGCCCTCACTCTCCAACTCCTCGCTCCTCACTCTCCAACCCCTCGCTTCTCGCTCTCCAACCCCTCGCTTCTCGCCCTCCAACCCCTCGCTCCTCGCTCTCCAACCCCTAGCTCCTCACTCTCCAACCCCTCGCTTCTCGCTCTCCAACCCCTCGCTTCTCGCCCTCCAACCCCTCGCTCCTCGCTCTCCAACCCCTAGCTCCTCGCTGTCCAACCCCGAGCTCCTTGCTCTCCAACCCCGAGCTCCTCGCTCTCCAACCCCTCGGCCCTCGCTCTCCGACCCCGAGCTCCTCACTCTCCAACCCCTTGCTCCTCGCTCTCCAACCCCTCGCTACTCTCTAACCCCTAGCTCCTCACTCTCCAACACCTAACTCCTCACTCTCCAACTCCTCGCTCCTCACTCTCCAACCCCTCGCTCCTTTCCAATTTCTTGCTCCTCTCCAACCCCTCACTACGCACGCTGCACAGTGGAAAGCATTGCACACAGGGGAAAGGAGGAAAGGATCACATACAGGGGAGAGGAGGGAGCATAGGATGCTGCTGCAACGTCTTGCAAAACCTTGCCTTGCCTTGCAAACCTCTGCAACCTTGCAAAATCTTGGAATATTATAAAACCCACAAAGAACATGTTCTTTGTGGGGTTTTATAATATTCCAAGAGAGGAGAGAACTGGAGCATGTTCTTTGTGGGTTTTTATAATATTCCATGAGAGTAGAGACCTGGAGCATGTTCTTTGAGGGGTTTTATAATATTCCAAGAGAGTAGAGAACTGGAGCATGTTCTTTGTGGGTTTTTATAATATTCCATGAGAGTAGAGAACTGGAGCATGTTCTTTGTGGGTTTTTATAATATTCCATGAGAGTAGAGAACTGGAGCATGTTCTTTGTGGGTTTTTATAATATTCCAAGAGATTAGAGAACTGGAGCATGTTCTTTGTGGGTTTTTATAATATTCCATGAGAGTAGAGAACTGGAGCATGTTCTTTGTGGGGTTTTATAATATTCCAAGAGAGGAGAGAACTGGAGCATGTTCTTTGTGGGTTTTTATAATATTCCATGAGAGTAGAGACCTGGAGCATGTTCTTTGAGGGGTTTTATAATATTCCAAGAGAGTAGAGAACTGGAGCATGTTCTTTGTGGGTTTTTATAATATTCCATGAGAGTAGAGAACTGGAGCATGTTCTTTGTGGGTTTTTATAATATTCCATGAGAGTAGAGAACTGGAGCATGTTCTTTGTGGGTTTTTATAATATTCCAAGAGATTAGAGAACTGGAGCATGTTCTTTGTGGGGTTTTATAATATTCCATGAGAGTAGAGAACTGGAGCATGTTCTTTGTGGGTTTTTATAATATTCCATGAGAGTAGAGACCTGGAGCATGTTCTTTGAGGGGTTTTATAATATTCCAAGAGAGTAGAGACCTGGAGCATGTTCTTTGTGGGTTTTTATAATATTCCATGAGAGTAGAGACCTGGCGCAGAGACCTGGTGAGAGGAAGAGAAAATTCTACCTTCACTTGGTTGACTTCACTTGATTTGACTTGAGAGGGTGGAGGATGGAGAACCCGCCTTGACTCTTGTTCATTTATAAATTTGAAAGTATCAAAAACACTTCGCTTTACAAAGTAGAAGTGGATTAAAACCAAACGTTATTTATAAATATTGTATTCCATAGTTGTTGCAGCAGCATCCTGTGCGAGTCTGTGATCACTGATCACTTTCGTCGAGGGACTCGTTCTCCCGTCTCGTTCTTTTTCTTGCTGCATCCTGTTCAAGTCTGCGTTCTTCATCGACCTCACACTGCACTATAGGACTATAGTTCATTTTGGAAATGGAAGTTTCCACGCAACGCATGAATTGTCACGATCCTCAAGAGGAAGTGTCTCGTAATCATCAAATGGCAAGTAAATTACATTGTGAAAATTAAAGATTTCAAATAAACCTATTTAAAGTGTATAACTAAAAAACCTCCAGGTTTTTAGTGTATAACTCCAGTTAGTGTATAACTAAAAAACCTCCTGGAGTGTATAACATAACTAAAAAAAAAACGAAGAAATATCTCTCGGTAATTTCCTGAAACATATACTTCGGGATAATAATAATGAATGAAAATAGAACTAAGAAATATATGTCGGCATCATTGTTGACGTTTTTGTGACGACTGTCATCAAACGGAAAAGTAATATATCTTAACGGAAAAGAAAAATGGAGCATGTTCTTTGTGGGGTTTTATAATATTCCAAGAGAGTAGAGACCTGGAGCATGTTCTTTGTGGGTTTTTATAATATTCCAAGAGAGTAGAGAACTGGAGCATGTTCTTTGTGGGTTTTTATAATACTAGGGCATGCCCGTACTATATATATATCTAAAATTATATCCCCCCCCTCTATTTACATGAAATGGTTTGGTCCATGAAATGTTTTGGTCCATTCGCAACGCCAAAGCGAACGGCGAACGCTTTACATGAAATGGTTTGGTTCATGAAATGTTTTGGTCCATTCGCACGCCAAAGCGAACGGCGAACGGCTTGCGAGTACAGTGACAATCCCCCCCCCCCCCTCTATTTACATGAAATGGTTTTAATTAGTTTTAAAACATAGTTTAACGCCAACATAGCGGCAACATAGTTTGCCAACGTGAAATAAATGAATACGCTCTCAAATGTGCCGTCCGAGGCAGAGTGTGTTCGCCACGTTCGGCACACGCGATAGCTCGCTGCTCTCTGATTGGTTGAATCGTTTTTTGGACATAGCTCGGTAAGTAATTGTCCGATTAATATGAAACCTTGAAAAGGCACATCCTCGGGTCCCCAGCAATATACCTGGCAAGTTTCAAGTATATCGGACCGGTAGTTGTCGAGAAACAGCGGTCGCATACACACACACACACACACACACACACACACACACACACACACACACACACACACTCACACACACACACACAGACAGAGATTAGTGGAATTATAGATAGATTCCAAGAGAGTAGAGAACTGGAGCATGTTCTTTGTGGGGTTTTATAATATTCCAAGAGAGTAGAGAACTGGAGCATGTTCTTTGTGGGATTTTATAATATGCCAAGAGAGTAGAGAACTGGAGCATGTTCTTTGTGGGTTTTATAATATTCCATGAGAGTAGAGACCTGGAGCATGTTCTTTGTGGGGTTTTATAATATTCCATGAGAGTAGAGACCTGGAGCATGTTCTTTGTGGGTTTTATAATATTCCATGGGAGTAAAGACCTGGAGCATGTTCTTTGTGGGTTTTATAATATTCCATGGGAGTAGAGACCTGGAGCATGTTCTTTGTGGGTTTTATAATATTCCATGAGAGTAGAGACCTGGAGCATGTTCTTTGTGGGTTTTATAATATTCCATGAGAGTAGAGACCTGGAGCATGTTCTTTGTGGGTTTTATAATATTCCATGAGAGTAGAGACCTGGAGCATGTTCTTTGTGGGTTTTATAATATTCCATGAGAGTAGAGACCTGGAGCATGTTCTTTGTGGGTTTTATAATATTCCATGGGAGTAAAGACCTGGAGCATGTTCTTTGTGGGTTTTATAATATTCCAAGAGAGTAGAGACCTGGAGCATGTTCTTTGTGGGTTTTATAATATTCCATGAGAGTAGAGACCTGGAGCATGTTCTTTGTGGGTTTTATAATATTGCAAGAGAGTAGAGAACTGGAGCATGTTCTTTGTGGGGTTTTATAATATTCCAAAAGAGTAGAGAACTGGAGCATGTTCTTTGTGGGGTTTTATAATATTCCAAAAGAGTAGAGACCTGGAGCATGTTCTTTGTGGGGTTTTGTAATATTCCAAGAGAATAGAGAACTGGAGCATGTTCTTTGTGGGGTTTTATAATATTCCAAAAGAGTAGAGAACTGGAGCATGTTCTTTGTGGGGTTTTATAATATTCCATGAGAGTAGAGACCTGGAGCATGTTCTTTGTGGGTTTTATAATATTCCAAGAGAGTAGGGACCTGGAGCATGTTGTTATTATTATTATTATTATTATTTTTTTTTTTTTTGTATACAAGATCGAGGCTCGTGAAAGAGCGAACATTAATCACACAGAAAGACAAACAGACACATAAAACAAATAACATCGGGAGCGGTAGACAAGATGGGGAGAGAGGGGGAAGGACACAAACACAACATTTGAGAGCAGGGACCGAGAGACATGGAGACATCGAGAGATCTGTGGGAGAGAGAGGGCTTTGGGGGGGAGGCATGTGAAGGGGGGGGGGCGGGGGGAGGTGGGAGAGGTATAAACATATGGACACTGCCAGGATTTCCAGGAAAGAAGTTGGAATTTCAAACAAGGTGGATCTGGGGTGAATTAGTGGGGGTAGAAAAGATCAAGGTTTTGGATGGGGGAAGATAAGAGATGGTGGTGAACAGCTGTTTTAAAGACCTGGAGGGAGGAGAGGGATTGAAGGGAATGTCGGAGTTTGTTCCAGAGGCGGGAGAAAAGAGGAATGAAAGAGTGAAGGTGAGCAGAGAGCCGAGATTTCGGCAGTTTAACCATCAGAGGGTTGCTGGCAGATCTTGTGCGACCTGTAGGAATATTTGGGGGACAGAGCACAGAGAGAGCTGGGGGAGCAAGGCCGGAGAGGAGTCGGTAGAAGACAGAAAGACCACCTACCTGCCTGCGGTGAGTGAGTGAAAGGCCCTCAGAGATAGCTTCATCACGGGAGATTCCAATGATTTTGAAAGCTTTGGATTCAACAGCGTGAAGCCGAGCCAGGTGTGAGGCAGGAGCACCAGCCCATAGGGGAGAACAGTATTCCATTGAGCTGCGGATGAAAGCCTTGTATGTGGTGAGGAGCTCAGGTGTGCCGAGGAAGGACTTCGCACGACGGAGGATGCCCAGTCGGCGACTGGCTTTGGAGGCCAGCTTGGAAATGTGGTTTTCCCAAGAAAGATCATGGCAGATAGTGAGACCCAAAAGCTTGAGCGACAGAACTTCTTGGAGAGGATTGTTGAGAAAGTAGATGGGAGGGTTGTCCAGTCGATCTTTTCGGAGAGACATAGTAAGAGCATGAGATTTGTCAGGATTGAAAGACATGTTCCACTTGTTTGACCAGTCTGTGATTTTGTCCAGGTCTTCAGAGAGTGAGGAGGCTGCAGACTGCCGATCTGAGGGAAGAGGCATGGAGCGGCAGAGAGTGGAGTAATCAGCAAAGAGATAGAGGATTTTCCAGAGAGTCGGAGAGATCATTGATAAAGACCAGAAAAAGCACAGGGCCCAGCACACTTCCTTGGGGAACTCCAGCCTGAACAGGAAGGGGAGATGAGAGAAATCCATTCAGGGCAACACGTTGACTACGACCAGAGAAGAAGTCCGCAAGCCATGCATGGAGATTTCCATGGACACCATAGGAGGAGAGTTTGGTGAGCAGAGCTGGGTGCCAGACCGTATCAAAGGCCCGTGATATGTCAAGGGAGACAGCTCTGATTTCCTGTTTGGCATTGAGGACCTCCATCCATTGTTGAGACAGCAGAAGCAGCATGTCCAGAGTAGAGTGACCTGGTCTGAAACCAAATTGATGGTCAGAGATCAAGCCATTGGAGAAGAGGAAAGATTTCATATCCGAAGCAATGATGGATTCCATGACTGCTGATAATTGGGAGCAGGCTGATTGGTCTGCAGTTGCAAGGATCTGTTTTTGCACCTTTTTTGTGTAAAGCGGTAATGTTAGCTGATTTCCAGGATGCTGGCAGATGACCTTGAGCAAAAGATAGGGTGAAAAGAACAGAGAGAGGGTGAGATAGAACAGCAGAGCAGAATTTTAGGACCCGTGGGCTGATGCCGTCTGGTCCAGTTGCAGAATCAGAGTCGAGGTTTGACAAAAACTCCTCCACCTTGTCAGGAGAGAAGATCACAGAGTCCAGGAGCAGTTGGGTTCGACAGGGAAAGGTGGGAACAGAGAGAGATGGGTTTGGGACTAAGGATTTTGAGGCGAACACAGAGTTGAGGCATTCGGCTTTGTCACGTGCGATGTCAACTGTGTGGCCATTTGAGGTAAGGGAGGGGATGGAGGGGGAACAAACACCAGAAACGGATTTGACCAGACGCCACCAGGATTTGGAGGAAGGAGACAGGTTTGAGAGTTCATTCTTGAGTGAGGAGAGATAGTGCTTCCTGGCACTCCTGAGGGTAGACACACACTTGTTCCGAGCTTGGTGGAAGGAACTGAGATTGCCTTCAGTTGGATTAGCCTTCCAAGAGGCAAAGGCAAGTTGTTTCAGGGCAACTGCCTCACCACAAGATTCAGTGTACCATGGACGGGAGGAAGGGTAAGACAACTGAAGGCGAGATGGGATAAATCTGTGCATGAGAGAGATCAGTTTGCTTTGGAAGAATTCCCAGGAAGAATTGATGTCAGAGGCAGTGGAGATGGGAGACCAATCCAGATGATTGATGGCTGCTTGAAGACCGTCCCAGTCGGCCTGAGTGAAATGCCAGACTCGTCGCCGCTGAGGAGGCTCTCTGAGAATGGCCAGAGAGATGTCCACTTTGACAAGCACATGATCAGAAGAACCGATTGGAGCAGAAGAAGAGCAGCAGACATTAGCAGGGAAGTTTGTCATAACCAAGTCTAGAAGAGAAGATACTCCATTGGCTGAGATCCGGGTCGGGAAATTGACAGATTGTGTCAATCCCAGTGAGTCACAGAAGTCCTTTGCTGAGGTGCCATGACTGGTGAGAGAGGAACCCACACCCAACCAGGTGGCATGATGACAGTTGAAGTCACCACATATGAGGAAGACAGAGTTGGGATGAGTGGATAGAAGTTGGTCCATGTTGTCAGACAGTGAAATGTAGATGGAGTCATCACTGTTTGGGGGATGGTACAGAACACATATGAACAAAAGGTGGGAGCGGAGAGGAAGCCGTAACCAGAGGTACTCCTGCGGGTGAGGAGGAAAGAGGGCAGTGCAAGGAGAGTGAGGAAGAGAGTTTTTGACAAAGATAGCCACCCCACCACCAGGCCGAGGCTCAGGTCTATCATACCGGAGGAGGGAGTAACCAGGAAGAGATATTAAGGAATCAGAGACATCTTGAAGGAGGAAAGTCTCTGTTAAGCAGATCAAGTCTGGATTGTCAGAAGCAACCTGTATGGAGAGATCAGTCAGGTTTGAGCGAAGGCCCCAGATGTTTGAGGTCCATACCGTTAATGAAGAGAGAGGGGGAGCATTGGGTACAGGGGAGGGGAGGGGAGGAGTAGGGTAAGGTGAAGGATGAGAGGGGGAGGTAGGGAGAGCAGTTGATAGTGTGTCAGATGTTGCAGAAGAGTTCCAAGAAAGGGAAGGATGAGGAGGATGAAAGGTTTGATGGTGAAGGGATGAGGCACAGTGAGGGGTTGTTTGAGGGGGGGCAGAGGAAAGTAGAAGGTTTGGGGGGGTGGAGGTATGAGATAGAAGGGAGACGAAGTGGGGAGGAGGCAGCTTGGAGGAGGAGGGGGGAGGAGGGAGAATTGGAGAGGAATGGTATGGGGGGAGAATTGAATGGGAGGGATTGGGGGGGAGTTTTGAAGGGGAGGAGTGAGGGCGGAGTTTAGGAGGGGAGGGGCAAGGGGGGAGTTTTGGAGGGAAGGGGCAAGGGGGAAGTTTAGAAGTGGAGGGGCAAGGGGGGAGTTTAGGAGTGTAGGGGCAAGGGGGGGGATTTGGAGGGGAGGGGCAAGGGGGGAGTTTAGGAGGGGAAGGGCAAGGGGGGAGATCAGGAGTGGAGGGGCAAGGGGGGGGATTAGGAGGGGAGGGGCAAGGAGGGAGTTTAGGAGGGGAAGGGCAAGGGGGGAGTTCAGGAGTGGAGGGGTAAGGGGGGAGTTTAAGAGTGGAGGGGCAAGGGGGGAGTTTAGGAGTGTAGGTGCAAGGCGGGGGATTTGGATGGGAGGGGCAAGAGGGGAGTTTTGAAAGTGGATGATTAATGAAAGACAAACATTGATAACAAATTGGGTTTGTTGTGATTTTCAAGTTAGCAATCCGATTCAGAACGATGGAGGAGGGATGGAATGAATGTGAATTTAGACCATGTAGTGAGGGAGATGTATAAGATATTGAATTTCTTTTTTTTGAAGTGGAATGAGTTGGAGGAAATTGAGAAAAGCCTTTTAAATAGGAAGAAAAACAGCGTGTTGTAATATACCACTGAATAAAACACAGAAGGGGAAAGGTTAAACATATTTAAATAATATTTAAACAGAAACGTGAATAATCTTATATGCACAAAAAAACCAACGGGGGGAGAGCCGAGAGGGACCACCACGAGTCACGTGAACAGGGCAAACGGTGGATGGCAAGGAGATAATGGGGGCGGGGCGAACAGCACACCTGGACAGAAAATACAGGATGAGACAACAGTACACGTGGAGAAAAGAAAATAAATGTTTTTGTTTTTTTGTTTTTTGGCGGGGGGGGGGGGGGGGGATTTAGAACGTTAGACAGAGTATTATGTTCGGGGTAGAAGGGAAAAAACCAAGAGCCAAGCAAAACACGCTTAAGTTAACAAAACACCGACGGGGGTACAACTACAAGGCCACACACGGGGAGCAGAACACGATTAATTAATTACGAGTTACAGGAAATTCAAACCAAAACTAACTATAATCAAACAATATCGCATGGACGATAAAATAACGAGTTGAAATTTGACAATCTATCTGGGGAAATGGGGGAGAAACACGTGGTCGAAGAACGAACGAACGAATAAGAATGAATAAACGAATGAGCACAGAGAAGGTAATGTCTTTTTTTTTTGTTTTTTTGAGTTGAGATTTACATAAGGAAGTAGGCTTTGGGGTGGAAAGACTGGTAATACAGAGAACGAAAGTTATTGGATCACAAACGACAGGCGCTGAGAGAAAAACAAAGCCTCAAGGTTGTACAGTGTACACTGTACAAGGCCTCAAGACGACACGAATTAACACGATTTTCAATACAGGTATGAAAGATTTGCACCGAAAATCTTTGTCGGGACAATATACGTACATACACCATAAAATAAATACAATTTTAACGAAAATACAAAATGGGAACAATTACTTAACTTCGATTTCGATGGAGAGCGTGTGGAGCTGCGAAAAAACGAACCCTCGCCAGCAAGACCGGAAACGGAAGCCGATACTTCTTTGTGGGTTTTTATAATATTCCAAGAGAGTAGAGAACTGGAGCACGTTCTTTGTGGGGTTTTATAATATTCCAAGAGAGTAGAGAACTGGAGCATGTTCTTTGTGGGTTTTTACAATATTCCAAGAGAGGAGAGAACTGGAGCATGTTCTTTGTGGGGTTTTATAATATTCCAAGAGAGTAGAGAACTGGAACATGTTCTTTGTGGGTTTTTATAATATTCCAAGAGAGTAGAGAACTGGAGCATGTTCTTTGTGGGTTTTTATAATATTCCAAGAGAGTAGCGAACTGGAGCATGTTCTTTGTGGGTTTTTATAATATTCCAAGAGAGTAGAGAACTGGAGCATGTTCTTTGTGGGTTTTTATAATATTCCAAGAGAGTAGAGAACTGTAGCATGTTCTTTGTGGGTTTAATAATATTCCAAGAGAGTAGAGAACTGGAGCATGTTCTTTGTGGGGTTTTATAATATTCCAAGAGAGTGGAGAACTGGAGCATGTTCTTTGTGGGTTGTTATAATATTCCAAGAGAGTAGAGAACTGGAGCATGTTCTTTGTGGGTTTAATAATATTCCAAGAGAGTAGAGAACTGGAGCATGTTCTTTGTGGGGTTTTATAATATTCCAAGAGAGTGGAGAACTGGAGCATGTTCTTTGTGGGTTGTTATAATATTCCAAGAGAGTAGAGAACTGGAGCATGTTCTTTGTGGGTTTTAATAATATTCCAAGAGAGTACAGACCTCGAGCATGTTCTTTGTGGGGTTTTATAATATTCCAAGAGAGTAGAGAACTGGAGCATGTTCTTTGTGGGTTTTAATAATATTCCAAGAGAGTAGAGACCTGGAGCATGTTCTTTGTGGGTTTTTATAATATTCCAAGAGAGTAGAGACCTGGAGCATGTTCTTTGTGGGTTTTTATAATATTCCAAGAGAGTACAGACCTCGAGCATGTTCTTTGTGGGGTTTTATAATATTCCAAGAGAGTAGAGAACTGGAGCATGTTCTTTGTGGGTTTTAATAATATTCCAAGAGAGTAGAGACCTGGAGCATGTTCTTTGTGGGTTTTTATAATATTCCAAGAGAGTAGAGACCTCGAGCATGTTCTTTGTGGGGTTTTATAATATTCCAAGAGAGTGGAGAACTGGAGCATGTTCTTTGTGGGTTTTTACAATATTACAAGAGAGTAGAGACCTGGAGCATGTTCTTTGTGGATTTTTATAATATTCCAAGAGAGTAGAGAACTGGAGCATGTTCTTTTTGGGTTTTATAATGTTCCAAGAGAGTAGAGACCTGGAGCATGCTCTTTGTGGGGTTTTATAATATTCCAAGAGAGTAGAGAACTGGAGCATGTTCTTTTTGGGTTTTATAATATTCCAAGAGAGTAGAGACCTGGAGCATGCTCTTTGTGGGGTTTTTATAATATTCCAAGAGAGTAGAGAACTGGAGCATGTTCTTTGTGGGGTTTTATGATATTCCAAGAGAGTAGAGAACTGGAACATGTTCTTTGTGGGTTTTTATAATATTCCAAGAGAGTAGCGAACTGGAGCATGTTCTTTGTGGGTTTTTATAATATTCCAAGAGAGTAGCGAACTGGAGCATGTTCTTTGTGGGTTTAATAATCCAAGAGAGTCGAGAACTGGAGCATGTTCTTTGTGGGTTGTTATAATATTCCAAGAGAGTAGAGAACTGGAGCATGTTCTTTTTGGGTTTTTATAATATTCCAAGAGAGTAGCGAACTGGAGCATGTTCTTTGTGGGTTTAATAATATTCCAAGAGAGTCGAGAACTGGAGCATGTTCTTTGTGGGTTGTTATAATATTCCAAGAGAGTAGCGAACTGGAGCATGTTCTTTGTGGGTTTAAAAATATTCCAAGAGAGTCGAGAACTGGAGCATGTTCTTTGTGGGTTGTTATAATATTCCAAGAGAGTAGCGAACTGGAGCATGTTCTTTGTGGGTTTAATAATATTCCAAGAGAGTGGAGAACTGGAGCATGTTCTTTGTGGGTTGTTATAATATTCCAAGAGAGTAGAGAACTGGAGCATGTTCTTTTTGGGTTTTATAATGTTCCAAGAGAGTAGAGACCTGGAGCATGCTCTTTGTGGGGTTTTTATAATATTCCAAGAGAGTAGAGAACTGGAGCATGTTCTTTGTGGGGTTTTATGATATTCCAAGAGAGTAGAGAACTGGAACATGTTCTTTGTGGGTTTTTATAATATTCCAAGAGAGTAGAGAACTGGAGCATGTTCTTTGTGGGTTTTTATAATATTCCAAGAGAGTAGAGAACTGGAGCATGTTCTTTGTGGGGTTTTATAATATTCCAAGAGAGTAGAGAACTGGAGCATGTTCTTTGTGGGTTTTTATAATATTCCAAGAGAGTAGAGACCTGGAGCATGTTCTTTGTGGGTTTTTATAATATTCCAAGAGAGTAGCAAACTGGAGCATGTTCTTTGTGGGTTTTTATAATATTCCAAGAGAGTAGCGAACTGGAGCATGTTCTTTGTGGGTTTAATAATATTCCAAGAGAGTAGAGAACTGGAGCATGTTCTTTGTGGGGTTTTATAATATTCCAAGAGAGTAGAGAACTGGAGCATGTTCTTTGTGGGGTTTTATAATATTCCAAGAGAGTAGAGAACTGGAGCATGTTCTTTGTGGGTTTTTATAATATTCCAAGAGAGTGGAGACCTGGAGCATGTTCTTTGTGGGTTTTTATAATATTCCAAGAGAGTAGAGAACTGGAGCATGTTCTTTGTGGGGTTTTATAATATTCCAAGAGAGTAGAGAACTGGAGCATGTTCTTTGTGGGATTTTATCATATTTCAAGAGAGTAGAGAACTGGAACATGTTCTTTGTGGGTTTTTATAATATTCCAAGAGAGTAGAGAACTGGAGCATGTTCTTTGTGGGTTTTTATAATATTCCAAGAGAGTAGAGAACTGGAGCATGTTCTTTGTGGGATTTTATAATATTCCAAGAGAGTAGAGAACTGGAGCATGTTCTTTGTGGGATTTTATAATATTCCATGAGAGTAGAGAACTGGAGCATGTTATTTGTGGAGTTTTATAATATTCCAAGAGAGTAGACCTGGAGCATGTTCTTTGTGGGTTTTTATAATATTCCAAAAGAGTAGAGAACTGGAGCATGTTCTTTGTGGGGTTTAACAATATTCTAAGAGAGTGGAGACCTGGAGCATGTTCTTTGTGAGTTTTTATAATATTCCAAGAGAGTAGAGACCTGGAGCATGTTCTTTGTGGGGGTTTTATAATATTCCATGAGAGTAGAGACCTGGAGCATGTTCTTTGTGGGTTTTAAAATATTCCATGAGAGTAGAGACCTGGAGCATGTTCTTTGTGGGTTTTTATAATATTCAAAGAGAGTCGAGAACTGGAGCATGTTCTTTGTGGGGGTTTTATAATATTCCATGAGAGTAGAGACCTGGAGCATGTTCTTTGTGGGTTTTAAAATATTCCAAGAGAGTAGAGACCTGGAGCATGTTCTTTGTGGGGTTTTATAATATTCCAAAAGAGTAGAGACCTGGAGCATGTTCTTTGTGGGTTTTTATAATATTCCAAGAGAGTAGAGAACTGGAGCATGTTCTTTGTGGGTTTTTATAATATTCCAAGAGAGTAGAGACCTGGAGCATGTTCTTTGTGGGGTTTTATAATATTCCAAGAGAGTAGAGAACTGGAACATGTTCTTTGTGGGTTTTTATAATATTCCAAGAGAGTAGAGAACTGTAGCATGTTCTTTGTGGGGTTTTATAATATTCCAAGAGAGTAGAGAACTGGAGCATGTTCTTTGTGGGGTTTTATAATATTCCAAGAGAGTAGAGAACTGGAACATGTTCTTTGTGGGTTTTTATAATATTCCAAGAGAGTAGAGAACTGGAGCATGTTCTTTGTGGGATTTTATAATATTCCAAGAGAGTAGAGAACTGGAACATGTTCTTTGTGGGTTTTTATAATATTCCAAGAGAGTAGAGAACTGGAACATGTTCTTTGTGGGATTTTATAATATTCCAAGAGAGTAGAGAACTGGAACATGTTCTTTGTGGGTTTTTATAATATTCCAAGAGAGTAGAGAACTGGAACATGTTCTTTGTGGGTTTTTATAATATTCCAAGAGAGTAGAGAACTGGAACATGTTCTTTGTGGGTTTTTATAATACTAGGGCATGCCCGTACGATATATATATCTAAAATTATATCCCCCCCCCTATTTACATGAAATGGTTTGGTCCAAAGCGAACGGCTTGCGAGTGGTGACAATCCCCCCCCTCTATTTACATGCAATGGTTCGGTCCAAAGCGAACGGCTTCCGGAGTTTGGTAAAGAAATCGCCATCGCGTACACAAACGCGCAGGAAAGCGAATGAATCGCAAATTCGTTTTTATTAGTTGTAAAACATAATGCCCATTTATTCAATTATCGCCAACGTATTTTGGCTTTTTGCAATTTAATCGCAAGGAAAAGTAGAAAGAGAAGAGGGAAAAAAAGAAAAGCCTTGCCTTGCTGCAAACAGCTGCTGCAAACAACAACAACATGGAAGGCTGCACTGTCCGGAAGTTGGCATATCGCAGTTACGATTATTTTAGTGTTAATGGCCAATTATTCAATTAGCGCCAACGTATTTTGGCTGTTTGCAATTTAATCGCAAGGAAAAGTAGAAAGAGAAGAGGGGAAAAAAGAAAAGCCTTGCATTAACGCATTAACGCTTGCATTGCATTAACGGTTCGGCACACGTGATAGCTCGCTGCTCTCTGATTGGTTGAAGCGTTTTTTGGACATAGCTCGGTAGGTACTTGTCCGATTAATTTCAAACCTTGAAAAGGCACATCCTCGGGTCCCCAGCAATATACCTGGCAAGTTTCAAGTATATCGGACCCGTGGTTGTCGAGAAACAGCGGTCACAGACACACAGACACACAGACACACAGACACACAGACAGACACACAGAGATTGCTGGAATTATAGATAGATTCCAAGAGAGTAGAGAACTGGAACATGTTCTTTGTGGGTTTTTATAATATTCCAAGAGAGTAGAGAACTGGAGCATGTTCTTTGTGGGGTTTTATAATATTCCAAGAGAGTAGAGACCTGGAGCATGTTCTTTGTGGGATTTTATAATATTCCAAGAGTAGAGAACTGGAACATGTTCTTTGTGGGTTTTTATAATATTCCAAGAGAGTAGAGAACTGGAGCATGTTCTTTGTGGGGTTTTATAATATTTCAAGAGAGTAGAGACCTGGAGCATGTTCTTTGTGGGGTTTTATAATATTCCAAAAGAGTAGAGACCTGGAGCATGCTCTTTGTGGGGTTTTATAATATTCCAAGAGAGTAGAGAACTGGAACATGTTCTTTGTGGGTTTTTATAATATTCCAAGAGAGTAGAGAACTGGAGCATGTTCTTTGTGGGATTTTATAATATGCCAAGAGAGTAGAGAACTGGAGCATGTTCTTTGTGGGTTTTTATAATATGCCAAGAGAGTAGAGAACTGGAGCATGTTCTTTGTGGGATTTTATAATATTCCATGAGAGTAGAGAACTGGAGCATGTTCTTTGTGGGATTTTATAATATGCCAAGAGAGTAGAGAACTGGAGCATGTTCTTTGTGGGTTTTTATAATATTCCAAGAGAGTAGAGAACTGGAGCATGTTCTTTGTGGGGTTTTATAATATTCCAAGAGAGTAGAGAACTGGAGCATGTTCTTTGTGGGTTTTTATAATATTCCAAGAGAGTGGAGACCTGGAGCATGTTCTTTGTGGGTTTTTATAATATTCCAAGAGAGTAGAGAACTGGAGCATGTTCTTTGTGGGGTTTTATAATATTCCAAGAGAGTAGAGAACTGGAGCATGTTCTTTGTGGGATTTTATCATATTTCAAGAGAGTAGAGAACTGGAACATGTTCTTTGTGGGTTTTTATAATATTCCAAGAGAGTAGAGAACTGGAGCATGTTCTTTGTGGGTTTTTATAATATTCCAAGAGAGTAGAGAACTGGAGCATGTTCTTTGTGGGATTTTATAATATTCCAAGAGAGTAGAGAACTGGAGCATGTTCTTTGTGGGATTTTATAATATTCCATGAGAGTAGAGAACTGGAGCATGTTCTTTGTGGGTTTTTATAATATTCCAAGAGAGTAGAGAACTGGAGCATGTTCTTTGTGGGATTTTATAATATTCCAAGAGAGTAGAGAACTGGAGCATGTTATTTGTGGAGTTTTATAATATTCCAAGAGAGTAGACCTGGAGCATGTTCTTTGTGGGTTTTTATAATATTCCAAAAGAGTAGAGAACTGGAGCATGTTCTTTGTGGGGTTTAACAATATTCTAAGAGAGTGGAGACCTGGAGCATGTTCTTTGTGAGTTTTTATAATATTCAAAGAGAGTCGAGAACTGGAGCATGTTCTTTGTGGGGGTTTTATAATATTCCATGAGAGTAGAGACCTGGAGCATGTTCTTTGTGGGTTTTAAAATATTCCATGAGAGTAGAGACCTGGAGCATGTTCTTTGTGGGTTTTTATAATATTCAAAGAGAGTCGAGAACTGGAGCATGTTCTTTGTGGGTTTTATAATATTCCATGAGAGTAGAGACCTGGAGCATGTTCTTTGTGGGTTTTATAATATTCCATGAGAGTAGAGACCTGGAGCATGTTCTTTGTGGGTTTTAAAATATTCCAAGAGAGTAGAGACCTGGAGCATGTTCTTTGTGGGGTTTTATAATATTCCAAAAGAGTAGAGACCTGGAGCATGTTCTTTGTGGGTTTTTATAATATTCCAAGAGAGTAGAGAACTGGAGCATGTTCTTTGTGGGTTTTTATAATATTCCAAGAGAGTAGAGACCTGGAGCATGTTCTTTGTGGGGTTTTATAATATTCCAAGAGAGTAGAGAACTGGAACATGTTCTTTGTGGGTTTTTATAATATTCCAAGAGAGTAGAGAACTGTAGCATGTTCTTTGTGGGGTTTTATAATATTCCAAGAGAGTAGAGAACTGGAGCATGTTCTTTGTGGGGTTTTATAATATTCCAAGAGAGTAGAGAACTGGAACATGTTCTTTGTGGGTTTTTATAATATTCCAAGAGAGTAGAGAACTGGAGCATGTTCTTTGTGGGATTTTATAATATTCCAAGAGAGTAGAGAACTGGAACATGTTCTTTGTGGGTTTTTATAATATTCCAAGAGAGTAGAGAACTGGAACATGTTCTTTGTGGGTTTTTATAATATTCCAAGAGAGTAGAGAACTGGAACATGTTCTTTGTGGGTTTTTATAATATTCCAAGAGAGTAGAGAACTGGAGCATGTTCTTTGTGGGATTTTATAATATTCCAAGAGAGTAGAGAACTGGAACATGTTCTTTGTGGGTTTTTATAATATTCCAAGAGAGTAGAGAACTGGAACATGTTCTTTGTGGGTTTTTATAATATTCCAAGAGAGTAGAGAACTGGAACATGTTCTTTGTGGGTTTTTATAATATTCCAAGAGAGTAGAGAACTGGAACATGTTCTTTGTGGGTTTTTATAATATTCCAAGAGAGTAGAGAACTGGAGCATGTTCTTTGTGGGGTTTTATAATATTCCAAGAGAGTAGAGACCTGGAGCATGTTCTTTGTGGGATTTTATAATATTCCAAGAGTAGAGAACTGGAACATGTTCTTTGTGGGTTTTTATAATATTCCAAGAGAGTAGAGAACTGGAGCATGTTCTTTGTGGGGTTTTATAATATTTCAAGAGAGTAGAGACCTGGAGCATGTTCTTTGTGGGGTTTTATAATATTCCAAAAGAGTAGAGACCTGGAGCATGTTTTTTGTGGGGTTTTATAATATTCCAAAAGAGTAGAGACCTGGAGCATGCTCTTTGTGGGGTTTTATAATATTCCAAGAGAGTAGAGAACTGGAACATGTTCTTTGTGGGTTTTTATAATATTCCAAGAGAGTAGAGAACTGGAGCATGTTCTTTGTGGGATTTTATAATATGCCAAGAGAGTAGAGAACTGGAGCATGTTCTTTGTGGGTTTTTATAATATTCCAAGAGAGTAGAGAACTGGAGCATGTTCTTTGTGGGTTTTTATAATATTCCAAGAGAGTAGAGACCTGGAGCATGTTCTTTGTGGGTTTTTATAATATTCCAAGAGAGTACAGACCTCGAGCATGTTCTTTGTGGGGTTTTATAATATTCCAAGAGAGTAGAGAACTGGAGCATGTTCTTTGTGGGTTTTAATAATATTCCAAGAGAGTAGAGACCTGGAGCATGTTCTTTGTGGGTTTTTATAATATTCCAAGAGAGTAGAGACCTGGAGCATGTTCTTTGTGGATTTTTATAATATTCCAAGAGAGTAGAGAACTGGAGCATGTTCTTTGTGGGTTTTTACAATATTACAAGAGAGTAGAGACCTGGAGCATGTTCTTTGTGGATTTTTATAATATTCCAAGAGAGTAGAGAACTGGAGCATGTTCTTTTTGGGTTTTATAATGTTCCAAGAGAGTAGAGACCTGGAGCATGCTCTTTGTGGGGTTTTATAATATTCCAAGAGAGTAGAGAACTGGAGCATGTTCTTTTTGGGTTTTATAATATTCCAAGAGAGTAGAGACCTGGAGCACATGCTCTTTGTGGGGTTTTTATAATATTCCAAGAGAGTAGAGAAATGGAGCATGTTCTTTGTGGGGTTTTATGATATTCCAAGAGAGTAGAGAACTGGAACATGTTCTTTGTGGGTTTTTATAATATTCCAAGAGAGTAGAGAACTGGAGCATGTTCTTTGTGGGTTTTTATAATATTCCAAGAGAGTGGCGAACTGGAGCATGTTCTTTGTGGGTTTAATAATATTCCAAGAGAGTCGAGAACTGGAGCATGTTCTTTGTGGGTTGTTATAATATTCCAAGAGAGTAGCGAACTGGAGCATGTTCTTTGTGGGTTTTTATAATATTCCAAGAGAGTAGAGAACTGGAGCATGTTCTTTGTGGGATTTTATAATATTCCAAGAGAGTAGAGAACTGGAGCATGTTCTTTGTGGGATTTTATCATATTTCAAGAGAGTAGAGAACTGGAACATGTTCTTTGTGGGTTTTTATAATATTCCAAGAGAGTAGAGAACTGGAGCATGTTCTTTGTGGGTTTTTATAATATTCCAAGAGAGTCGAGACCTGGAGCATGCTCTTTGTGGGGTTTTATAATATTCCAAGAGAGTCGAGAACTGGAGCATGTTCTTTTTGGGTTTTTATAATATTCCAAGAGAGTAGCGAACTGGAGCATGTTCTTTGTGGGTTTTTATAATATTCCAAGAGAGTAGAGAACTGGAGCATGTTCTTTGTGGGATTTTATAATATTCCAAGAGAGTAGAGAACTGGAGCATGTTCTTTGTGGGATTTTATCATATTTCAAGAGAGTAGAGAACTGGAACATGTTCTTTGTGGGTTTTTATAATATTCCAAGAGAGTAGAGAACTGGAGCATGTTCTTTGTGGGTTTTTATAATATTCCAAGAGAGTAGAGAACTGGAGCATGTTCTTTGTGGGATTTTATAATATTCCAAGAGAGTAGAGAACTGGAGCATGTTCTTTGTGGGATTTTATAATATTCCATGAGAGTAGAGAACTGGAGCATGTTATTTGTGGAGTTTTATAATATTCCAAGAGAGTAGACCTGGAGCATGTTCTTTGTGGGTTTTTATAATATTCCAAAAGAGTAGAGAACTGGAGCATGTTCTTTGTGGGGTTTAACAATATTCTAAGAGAGTGGAGACCTGGAGCATGTTCTTTGTGAGTTTTTATAATATTCAAAGAGAGTCGAGAACTGGAGCATGTTCTTTGTGGGGGTTTTATAATATTCCATGAGAGTAGAGACCTGGAGCATGTTCTTTGTGGGTTTTTATAATATTCCAAGAGAGTAGAGAACTGGAACATGTTCTTTGTGGGTTTTTATAATATTCCAAGAGAGTAGAGAACTGGAACATGTTCTTTGTGGGTTTTTATAATATTCCAAGAGAGTAGAGAACTGGAGCATGTTCTTTGTGGGGTTTTATAATATTCCAAGAGAGTAGAGACCTGGAGCATGTTCTTTGTGGGATTTTATAATATTCCAAGAGTAGAGAACTGGAACATGTTCTTTGTGGGTTTTTATAATATTCCAAGAGAGTAGAGAACTGGAGCATGTTCTTTGTGGGGTTTTATAATATTTCAAGAGAGTAGAGACCTGGAGCATGTTCTTTGTGGGGTTTTATAATATTCCAAAAGAGTAGAGACCTGGAGCATGCTCTTTGTGGGGTTTTATAATATTCCAAGAGAGTAGAGAACTGGAACATGTTCTTTGTGGGTTTTTATAATATTCCAAGAGAGTAGAGAACTGGAGCATGTTCTTTGTGGGATTTTATAATATGCCAAGAGAGTAGAGAACTGGAGCATGTTCTTTGTGGGTTTTTATAATATTCCAAGAGAGTAGAGAACTGGAGCATGTTCTTTGTGGGTTTTTATAATATTCCAAGAGAGTAGAGACCTGGAGCATGTTCTTTGTGGGTTTTTATAATATTCCAAGAGAGTACAGACCTCGAGCATGTTCTTTGTGGGGTTTTATAATATTCCAAGAGAGTAGAGAACTGGAGCATGTTCTTTGTGGGTTTTAATAATATTCCAAGAGAGTAGAGACCTGGAGCATGTTCTTTGTGGGTTTTTATAATATTCCAAGAGAGTAGAGACCTGGAGCATGTTCTTTGTGGATTTTTATAATATTCCAAGAGAGTAGAGAACTGGAGCATGTTCTTTGTGGGTTTTTACAATATTACAAGAGAGTAGAGACCTGGAGCATGTTCTTTGTGGATTTTTATAATATTCCAAGAGAGTAGAGAACTGGAGCATGTTCTTTTTGGGTTTTATAATATTCCAAGAGAGTAGAGACCTGGAGCACATGCTCTTTGTGGGGTTTTTATAATATTCCAAGAGAGTAGAGAACTGGAGCATGTTCTTTGTGGGGTTTTATGATATTCCAAGAGAGTAGAGAACTGGAACATGTTCTTTGTGGGTTTTTATAATATTCCAAGAGAGTAGAGAACTGGAGCATGTTCTTTGTGGGGTTTTATGATATTCCAAGAGAGTAGAGAACTGGAACATGTTCTTTGTGGGTTTTTATAATATTCCAAGAGAGTGGCGAACTGGAGCATGTTCTTTGTGGGTTTAATAATATTCCAAGAGAGTCGAGAACTGGAGCATGTTCTTTGTGGGTTGTTATAATATTCCAAGAGAGTAGAGAACTGGAGCATGTTCTTTTTGGGTTTTTATAATATTCCAAGAGAGTAGCGAACTGGAGCATGTTCTTTGTGGGTTTTTATAATATTCCAAGAGAGTAGAGAACTGGAGCATGTTCTTTGTGGGATTTTATAATATTCCAAGAGAGTAGAGAACTGGAGCATGTTCTTTGTGGGATTTTATCATATTTCAAGAGAGTAGAGAACTGGAACATGTTCTTTGTGGGTTTTTATAATATTCCAAGAGAGTAGAGAACTGGAGCATGTTCTTTGTGGGTTTTTATAATATTCCAAGAGAGTAGAGAACTGGAGCATGTTCTTTGTGGGTTTTTATAATATTCCAAGAGAGTAGAGAACTGGAGCATGTTCTTTGTGGGATTTTATAATATTCCAAGAGAGTAGAGAACTGGAGCATGTTCTTTGTGGGATTTTATAATATTCCATGAGAGTAGAGAACTGGAGCATGTTATTTGTGGAGTTTTATAATATTCCAAGAGAGTAGACCTGGAGCATGTTCTTTGTGGGTTTTTATAATATTCCAAAAGAGTAGAGAACTGGAGCATGTTCTTTGTGGGGTTTAACAATATTCTAAGAGAGTGGAGACCTGGAGCATGTTCTTTGTGAGTTTTTATAATATTCAAAGAGAGTCGAGAACTGGAGCATGTTCTTTGTGGGGGTTTTATAATATTCCATGAGAGTAGAGACCTGGAGCATGTTCTTTGTGGGTTTTAAAATATTCCATGAGAGTAGAGACCTGGAGCATGTTCTTTGTGGGTTTTTATAATATTCAAAGAGAGTCGAGAACTGGAGCATGTTCTTTGTGGGGGTTTTATAATATTCCATGAGAGTAGAGACCTGGAGCATGTTCTTTGTGGGTTTTAAAATATTCCAAGAGAGTAGAGACCTGGAGCATGTTCTTTGTGGGGTTTTATAATATTCCAAAAGAGTAGAGACCTGGAGCATGTTCTTTGTGGGTTTTTATAATATTCCAAGAGAGTAGAGAACTGGAGCATGTTCTTTGTGGGTTTTTATAATATTCCAAGAGAGTAGAGACCTGGAGCATGTTCTTTGTGGGGTTTTATAATATTCCAAGAGAGTAGAGAACTGGAACATGTTCTTTGTGGGTTTTTATAATATTCCAAGAGAGTAGAGAACTGTAGCATGTTCTTTGTGGGGTTTTATAATATTCCAAGAGAGTAGAGAACTGGAGCATGTTCTTTGTGGGGTTTTATAATATTCCAAGAGAGTAGAGAACTGGAACATGTTCTTTGTGGGTTTTTATAATATTCCAAGAGAGTAGAGAACTGGAGCATGTTCTTTGTGGGATTTTATAATATTCCAAGAGAGTAGAGAACTGGAACATGTTCTTTGTGGGTTTTTATAATATTCCAAGAGAGTAGAGAACTGGAACATGTTCTTTGTGGGTTTTTATAATATTCCAAGAGAGTAGAGAACTGGAACATGTTCTTTGTGGGTTTTTATAATATTCCAAGAGAGTGGAGAACTGGAGCATGTTCTTTGTGGGATTTTATAATATTCCAAGAGAGTAGAGAACTGGAACATGTTCTTTGTGGGTTTTTATAATATTCCAAGAGAGTAGAGAACTGGAACATGTTCTTTGTGGGTTTTTATAATATTCCAAGAGAGTAGAGAACTGGAACATGTTCTTTGTGGGTTTTTATAATATTCCAAGAGAGTAGAGAACTGGAACATGTTCTTTGTGGGTTTTTATAATATTCCAAGAGAGTAGAGACCTGGAGCATGTTCTTTGTGGGTTTTTATAATATTCCAAGAGAGTAGAGACCTGGAGCATGTTCTTTGTGGGTTTTTATAATATTCCAAGAGAGTACAGACCTCGAGCATGTTCTTTGTGGGGTTTTATAATATTCCAAGAGAGTAGAGAACTGGAGCATGTTCTTTGTGGGTTTTAATAATATTCCAAGAGAGTAGAGACCTGGAGCATGTTCTTTGTGGGTTTTTATAATATTCCAAGAGAGTAGAGACCTCGAGCATGTTCTTTGTGGGGTTTTATAATATTCCAAGAGAGTAGAGAACTGGAGCATGTTCTTTTTGGGTTTTATAATGTTCCAAGAGAGTAGAGATCTGGAGCATGCTCTTTGTGGGGTTTTATAATATTCCAAGAGAGTAGAGAACTGGAGCATGTTCTTTTTGGGTTTTATAATATTCCAAGAGAGTAGAGACCTGGAGCATGCTCTTTGTGGGGTTTTTATAATATTCCAAGAGAGTAGAGAACTGGAGCATGTTCTTTGTGGGGTTTTATGATATTCCAAGAGAGTAGAGAACTGGAACATGTTCTTTGTGGGTTTTTATAATATTCCAAGAGAGTAGAGAACTGGAGCATGTTCTTTGTGGGTTTTTATAATATTCCAAGAGAGTAGCGAACTGGAGCATGTTCTTTGTGGGTTTTTATAATATTCCAAGAGAGTAGCGAACTGGAGCATGTTCTTTGTGGGTTTAATAATATTCCAAGAGAGTCGAGAACTGGAGCATGTTCTTTGTGGGTTGTTATAATATTCCAAGAGAGTAGAGAACTGGAGCATGTTCTTTTTGGGTTTTTATAATATTCCAAGAGAATAGCGAACTGGAGCATGTTCTTTGTGGGTTTAATAATATTCCAAGAGAGTCGAGAACTGGAGCATGTTCTTTGTGGGTTGTTATAATATTCCAAGAGAGTAGCGAACTGGAGCATGTTCTTTGTGGGGTTTTTATAATATTCCAAGAGAGTAGAGAACTGGAGCATGTTCTTTGTGGGGTTTTATGATATTCCAAGAGAGTAGAGAACTGGAACATGTTCTTTGTGGGTTTTTATAATATTCCAAGAGAGTAGAGAACTGGAGCATGTTCTTTGTGGGTTTTTATAATATTCCAAGAGAGTAGCGAACTGGAGCATGTTCTTTGTGGGTTTAATAATATTCCAAGAGAGTGGAGAACTGGAGCATGTTCTTTGTGGGTTGTTATAATATTCCAAGAGAGTAGAGAACTGGAGCATGTTCTTTTTGGGTTTTATAATGTTCCAAGAGAGTAGAGACCTGGAGCATGCTCTTTGTGGGGTTTTTATAATATTCCAAGAGAGTAGAGAACTGGAGCATGTTCTTTGTGGGGTTTTATGATATTCCAAGAGAGTAGAGAACTGGAACATGTTCTTTGTGGGATTTTATAATATTCCAAGAGAGTAGAGAACTGGAACATGTTCTTTGTGGGATTTTATAATATTCCAAGAGAGTAGAGAACTGGAACATGTTCTTTGTGGGTTTTTATAATATTCCAAGAGAGTAGAGAACTGGAGCATGTTCTTTGTGGGGTTTTATAATATTCCAACAGAGTCGAGAACTGGAACATGTTCTTTGTGGGATTTTATAATATTCCAAGAGAGTAGAGACCTGGAGCATGTTCTTTGTGGGGTTTTATAATATTCCAAAAGAGTAGAGACCTGGAGCATGTTCTTTGTGGGGTTTTATAATATTCCAAGAGAGTAGAGAACTGGAACATGTTCTTTGTGGGTTTTTATAATATTCCAAGAGAGTAGAGAACTGGAGCATGTTCTTTGTGGGATTTTATAATATGCCAAGAGAGTAGAGAACTGGAGCATGTTCTTTGTGGAGTTTTATAATATGCCAAGAGAGTAGAGAACTGGAGCATGTTCTTTGTGGAGTTTTATAATATTCCAAGAGAGTAGACCTGGAGCATGTTCTTTGTGGGTTTTTATAATATGCCAAGAGAGTCGAGACCTGGAGCATGTTCTTTGTGGAGTTTTATGATATTCCAAGAGACTAGAGAACTGGAGCATGTTCTTTGTGGGGTTTTATAATATTCCAAAAGAGTAGAGAACTGGAGCATGTTCTTTGTGGGGTTTTATAATACTAGGACGTGCCCGTATGTGGGTGCCCGTTCCTTGCCAAAAAAAAAAAAAAACATTTGTGTAGGGGTGTGTGTGTGTGTAAACATCCTAGGGCGTGCCCGTACGTGGGTGCAAAAAAACATGCGTGCAAACAACAACAACAAAAAAAAACTTTGAAACCACGTGGCAGTAACGACCACAGAACCCCCCCCCTCTATTTACATGAATGGTTTGGTCCATTCGCAACGACCACAGAACCCCCCCCCCCCTCTATTTACATGAAATGGTTTGGTCCAAAGCGAACGGCTTGCGGAGTTTGGTAAAGAAATCGCCATAGCTCGGTAACTACTTGTCCGATTAATATGAAACCTTGAAAAGGCACATCCTCGGGTCCCCAGCAATATACCTGGCAAGTTAAAAGTATATCGGACCCGTGGTTGTCGAGAAACAGCGATCACAGACAAACACACAAACACACAAACACACAAACACACAGACACACAGACACACAGACACACAGAGATTACTGGAATTATAGATAGATTCCATGAGAGTAGAGACCTGGAGCATGTTCTTTGTGGGTTTTGTAATATTCCAAGAGAGTAGGGACCTGGAGCATGTTCTTTGTGGGTTTTTATAATATTCCAAGAGAGTAGAGAACTGGAGCATGTTCTTTGTGGGTTTTTATAATATTCCAAGAGAGTAGAGAACTGGAGCATGTTCTTTGTGGGTTTTTATAATATTCCAAGAGAGTAGCGAACTGGAGCATGTTCTTTGTGGGTTTTTATAATATTCCAAGAGAGTAGAGAACTGGAGCATGTTCTTTGTGGGTTTTTATAATATTCCAAGAGAGTAGAGAACTGGAGCATGTTCTTTGTGGGGTTTTATAATATTCCAAGAGAGTAGGGACCTGGAGCATGTTCTTTGTGGGTTTTTATGATATTCCAAGAGAGTAGAGAACTGGAGCATGTTCTTTGTGGGTTTTTATAATATTCCATGAGAGTAGAGACCTGGAGCATGTTCTATGTGCTGATTTTATAATATTCCAAGAGAGTAGAGACCTGGAGCATGTTCTTTATGGGTTTTTATAATATTCCAAGAGAGTAGAGAACTGGAGCATGTTCCTTTGGGGTTTTTATAATATTCCAAGAGAGTAGAGAACTGGAGCATGTTCTTTGTGGGTTTTTATGATATTCCAAGAGAGTAGAGAACTGGAGGATGTTCTTTGTGGGTTTTTATAATATTCCATGAGAGTAGAGACCTGGAGCATGTTCTTTGTGCTGATTTTATAATATTCCAAGAGAGTAGAGACCTGGAGGATGTTCTTTGTGGGTTTTTATGATATTCCAAGAGAGTAGAGAACTGGAGCATGTTCTTTGTGGGTTTTTATAATATTCCATGAGAGTAGAGAACTGGAGCATGTTCTTTGTGGGGTTTTATAATATTCCATGAGAGTAGAGAACTGGAGCATGTTCTTTGTGGGTTTTTATAATATTCCAAGAGAGTAGAGAACTGGAGCATGTTCTTTGTGGGTTTTTATAATATTCCAAGAGAGTAGGGACCTGGAGCATGTTCTTTGTGGGTTTTTATAATATTCCAAGAGAGTAGAGAACTGGAGCATGTTCTTTGTGGGTTTTTATAATATTCCAAGAGAGTAGAGAACTGGAGCATGTTCTTTGTGGGTTTTTATAATATTCCAAGAGAGTAGAGACCTGGAGCATGTTCTTTGTGGGTTTTTATAATATTCCAAGAGAGTAGAGAACTGGAGCATGTTCTTTGTGGGTTTTTATAATATTCCAAGAGAGTAGAGAACTGGAGCATGTTCTTTGTGGGTTTTTATAATACTAGGGCATGCCCGTACTATATATATGCCCGTACTATATATCTATCTAAAATTATATCCCCCCCCTCTATTTACATGAAATGGTTTGGTCCATTCGCAACGCCAAAGCGAACGGCGAACGGCTTGCGAGTACAGTGACAATCCCCCCCCCCTCTATTTACATGAAATGGTTTCGTCCATTCGCAACGACCACAGAACCCCCCCCTCTATTTACATGGAATGGTTTGGTCCATTCGCAACGCCGGCACACGCGATCGTTCGCTGCTCTCTGATTGGTTGAATCGTTTTTTGTACATAGCTCGGTAAGTAATTGTCCGATTAATATGAAACCTTGAAAAGGCACATCCTCGGGTCCCCAGCAATATACCTGGCAAGTTAAAAGTATATCGGACCCGTGGTTGTCGAGAAACAGCGGTCACAGACAGACAAACGTACAAACGTACAAACGTACAGAGATTACTGGAATTATAGATAGATTCCAAGAGAGTAGAGAACTGGAGCATGTTCTTTGTGGGTTTTTATAATATTCCAAGAGAGTAGAGAACTGGAGCATGTTCTTTGTGGGTTTTTATAATATTCCAAGAGAGTAGAGACCTGGAGCATGTTCTTTGTGGGTTTTTATAATATTCCAAGAGAGTAGAGAACTGGAGCATGTTCTTTGTGGTTTTTTTATATTCCAAGAGAGTAGCGACCTGGAGAATGTTCTTTGTGGGTTTTTATAATATTCCATGAGAGTAGAGACCTGGAGCATGTTCTTTGTGGGTTTTTATAATATTCCAAGAGAGTAGAGACCTGGCGCATGTTCTTTGTGGGGTTTTATAATATTCCATGAGAGTAGAGACCTGGAGCATGTTCTTTGTGGGTTTTTATAATATTCCAAGAGAGTAGAGAACTGGAGCATGTTCTTTGTGGTTTTTTTATATTCCATGAGAGTAGAGAACTGGAGCATGTTCTTTGTGGGTTTTTATAATATTCCAAGAGAGTAGAGACCTGGCGCATGTTCTTTGTGGGGTTTTATAATATTCCATGAGAGCAGAGACCTGGAGCATGTTCTTTGTGGGTTTTTATAATATTCCAAGAGAGTAGAGACCTGGCGCATGTTCTTTGTGGGGTTTTATAATATTCCATGAGAGCAGAGACCTGGAGAATGTTCTTTGTGGGGTTTTTATAATATTCCAAGAGAGTAGAGACCTGGAGCATGTTCTTTGTGGGTTTTTATAATATTCCAAGAGAGTAGAGACCTGGCGCATGTTCTTTGTGGGGTTTTATAATATTCCATGAGAGCAGAGACCTGGAGAATGTTCTTTGTGGGGTTTTTATAATATTCCAAGAGAGTAGAGAACTGGAGCATGTTCTTTGTGGGGTTTTATAATATTCCAAGAGAGTAGAGAACTGGAGCATGTTCTTTGTGGGGTTTTATAATATCCCATGAGAGTAGGGAACTGGAGCATGTTCTTTGTGGGGTTTTATAATATTCCATGAGAGTAGAGAACTGGAGCATGTTCTTTGTGGGTTTTTATAATATTCCAAGAGAGTAGAGAACTGGAGCATGTTCTTTGTGGGTTTTTATAATATTCCAAGAGAGTAGGGACCTGGAGCATGTTCTTTGTGGGTTTTTATAATATTCCAAGAGAGTAGAGAACTGGAGCATGTTCTTTGTGGGGTTCTACAATATTCCAAGAGAGTAGAGAACTGGAGCATGTTCTTTGTGGGGTTTTATAATATTCCAAGATAGTGGAGACCTGGAGCATGTTCTTTGTGGGTTTTAATAATATTCCATGAGAGTGGAGACCTGGAGCATGTTCTTTGTGGGGTTTTATAATATTCCATGAGAGTAGAGAACTGGAGCATGTTCTTTGTGGGTTTTTATTATATTCCAAGAGAGTAGAGAACTGGAGCATGTTCTTTGTGGGGATTTTATTATATTCCAAGAGAGTAGAGAACTGGAGCATGTTCTTTGTGGGTTTTTATAATATTCCAAGAGAGTAGAGAACTGGAGCATGTTCTTTGTGGGTTTTTATAATATTCCAAGAGAGTAGAGACCTGGAGCATGTTCTTTGTGGGTTTTTATAATATTCCAAGAGAGTAGAGAACTGGAGCATGTTCTTTGTGGTTTTTTTATATTCCAAGAGAGTAGAGACCTGGAGAATGTTCTTTGTGGGTTTTTATAATATTCCATGAGAGTAGAGACCTGGAGCATGTTCTTTGTGGGTTTTTATAATATTCCAAGAGAGTAGAGACCTGGCGCATGTTCTTTGTGGGGTTTTATAATATTCCATGAGAGTAGAGACCTGGAGCATGTTCTTTGTGGGTTTTTATAATATTCCAAGAGAGTAGAGAACTGGAGCATGTTCTTTGTGGTTTTTTTATATTCCATGAGAGTAGAGAACTGGAGCATGTTCTTTGTGGGTTTTTATAATATTCCAAGAGAGTAGAGACCTGGCGCATGTTCTTTGTGGGGTTTTATAATATTCCATGAGAGTAGAGACCTGGCGCATGTTCTTTGTGGGGTTTTATAATATTCCATGAGAGTAGAGAACTGGAGCATGTTCTTTGTGGGGTTTTTATAATAATCCATGAGAGTAGAGACCTGGCGCATGTTCTTTGTGGGTTTTTATAATATGCCAAGAGAGTAGAGAACTGGAGCATGTTCTTTGTGGGTTTTATGATATTCCAAGAGAGTAGAGAACTGGAGCATGTTCTTTGTGGGTTTTATGATATTCCAAGAGAGTAGAGACCTGGAGCATGTTCTTTGTGGGTTTTTATAATATTCCAAGAGAGTAGAGAACTGGAGCATGTTCTTTGTGGGGTTTTATAATATTCCAAGAGAGTAGAGAACTGGAGCATGTTCTTTGTGGGGTTTTATAATATCCCATGAGAGTAGGGAACTGGAGCATGTTCTTTGTGGGGTTTTATAATATTCCATGAGAGTAGAGAACTGGAGCATGTTGTTTGTGGGTTTTTATAATATTCCAAGAGAGTAGAGAACTGGAGCATGTTCATTGTGGGTTTTTATAATATTCCAAGAGAGTAGGGACCTGGAGCATGTTCTTTGTGGGTTTTTATAATATTCCAAGAGAGTAGAGAACTGGAGCATGTTCTTTGTGGGGTTTTATAATATTCCAAGAGAGTGGAGACCTGGAGCATGTTCTTTGTGGGTTTTAATAATATTCCATGAGAGTGGAGACCTGGAGCATGTTCTTTGTGGGGTTTTATAATATTCCAAGAGAGTAGAGAACTGGAGCATGTTCTTTGTGGGGTTTTATAATATTCCAAGAGAGTGGAGACCTGGAGCATGTTCTTTGTGGGTTTTAATAATATTCCATGAGAGTGGAGACCTGGAGCATGTTCTTTGTGGGGTTTTATAATATTCCAAGAGAGTAGCGAACTGGAGCATGTTCTTTGTGGGTTTTTATAATATTCGAAGAGAGTAGAGAACTGGAGCATGTTCTTTGTGGGTTTCATAATATTCCAAGAGAGTAGAGAACTGGAGCATGTTCTTTGTGGGTTCTTATAATATTCCATGAGAGTAGAGAACTTGAGCATGTTCTTTGTGGGTTTTTATAATATTCCAAGAGATTAGAGAACTGGAGGATGTTCTTTGTGGGTTTTTATAATATTCCATGAGAGTAGAGAACTTGAGCATGTTCTTTGTGGGTTGTTATAATATTCCATGAGAGTAGAGAACTTGAGCATGTTCTTTGTGGGTTGTTATAATATTCCATGAGAGTAGAGAACTTGAGCATGTTCTTTGTGGGTTGTTATAATATTCCATGAGAGTAGAGAACTTGAGCATGTTCTTTGTGGGTTTTTATAATATTCCATGAGAGTAGAGAACTTGAGCATGTTCTTTGTGGGTTTTTATAATATTCCATGAGAGTAGAGAACTTGAGCATGTTCTTTGTGGGTTGTTATAATATTCCAAGAGAGTAGAGAACTTGAGCATGTTCTTTGTGGGTTTTTATAATATTCCATGAGAGTAGAGAACTTGAGCATGTTCTTTGTGGGTTGTTATAATATTCCAAGAGAGTAGAGAACTGGAACATGTTCTTTGTGGGTTTTTATAATATTCCAAGAGAGTAGAGAACTGGAGCATGTTCTTTGTGGGATTTTATAATATTCCAAGAGAGTAGAGAACTGGAACATGTTCTTTGTGGGTTTTTATAATATTCCAAGAGAGTAGAGAACTGGAACATGTTCTTTGTGGGTTTTTATAATATTCCAAGAGAGTAGAGAACTGGAACATGTTCTTTGTGGGTTTTTATAATATTCCAAGAGAGTGGAGAACTGGAGCATGTTCTTTGTGGGATTTTATAATATTCCAAGAGAGTAGAGAACTGGAACATGTTCTTTGTGGGTTTTTATAATATTCCAAGAGAGTAGAGAACTGGAACATGTTCTTTGTGGGTTTTTATAATATTCCAAGAGAGTAGAGAACTGGAACATGTTCTTTGTGGGTTTTTATAATATTCCAAAAGAGTAGAGAACTGGAACATGTTCTTTGTGGGTTTTTATAATATTCCAAGAGAGTAGAGACCTGGAGCATGTTCTTTGTGGGTTTTTATAATATTCCAAGAGAGTAGAGACCTGGAGCATGTTCTTTGTGGGTTTTTATAATATTCCAAGAGAGTACAGACCTCGAGCATGTTCTTTGTGGGGTTTTATAATATTCCAAGAGAGTAGAGAACTGGAGCATGTTCTTTGTGGGTTTTAATAATATTCCAAGAGAGTAGAGACCTGGAGCATGTTCTTTGTGGGTTTTTATAATATTCCAAGAGAGTAGAGACCTCGAGCATGTTCTTTGTGGGGTTTTATAATATTCCAAGAGAGTAGAGAACTGGAGCATGTTCTTTTTGGGTTTTATAATGTTCCAAGAGAGTAGAGATCTGGAGCATGCTCTTTGTGGGGTTTTATAATATTCCAAGAGAGTAGAGAACTGGAGCATGTTCTTTTTGGGTTTTATAATATTCCAAGAGAGTAGAGACCTGGAGCATGCTCTTTGTGGGGTTTTTATAATATTCCAAGAGAGTAGAGAACTGGAGCATGTTCTTTGTGGGGTTTTATGATATTCCAAGAGAGTAGAGAACTGGAACATGTTCTTTGTGGGTTTTTATAATATTCCAAGAGAGTAGAGAACTGGAGCATGTTCTTTGTGGGTTTTTATAATATTCCAAGAGAGTAGCGAACTGGAGCATGTTCTTTGTGGGTTTTTATAATATTCCAAGAGAGTAGCGAACTGGAGCATGTTCTTTGTGGGTTTAATAATATTCCAAGAGAGTCGAGAACTGGAGCATGTTCTTTGTGGGTTGTTATAATATTCCAAGAGAGTAGAGAACTGGAGCATGTTCTTTTTGGGTTTTTATAATATTCCAAGAGAGTAGCGAACTGGAGCATGTTCTTTGTGGGTTTAATAATATTCCAAGAGAGTCGAGAACTGGAGCATGTTCTTTGTGGGTTGTTATAATATTCCAAGAGAGTAGCGAACTGGAGCATGTTCTTTGTGGGTTTAAAAATATTCCAAGAGAGTCGAGAACTGGAGCATGTTCTTTGTGGGTTGTTATAATATTCCAAGAGAGTAGCGAACTGGAGCATGTTCTTTGTGGGTTTAATAATATTCCAAGAGAGTGGAGAACTGGAGCATGTTCTTTGTGGGTTGTTATAATATTCCAAGAGAGTAGAGAACTGGAGCATGTTCTTTTTGGGTTTTATAATGTTCCAAGAGAGTAGAGACCTGGAGCATGCTCTTTGTGGGGTTTTATAATATTCCATGAGAGTAGAGACCTGGAGCATGTTCTTTGTGGGTTTTTATAATATTCCAAGAGAGTACAGACCTCGAGCATGTTCTTTGTGGGGTTTTATAATATTCCAAGAGAGTAGAGAACTGGAGCATGTTCTTTGTGGGTTTTAATAATATTCCAAGAGAGTAGAGACCTGGAGCATGTTCTTTGTGGGTTTTTATAATATTCCAAGAGAGTAGAGACCTCGAGCATGTTCTTTGTGGGGTTTTATAATATTCCAAGAGAGTAGAGAACTGGAGCATGTTCTTTTTGGGTTTTATAATGTTCCAAGAGAGTAGAGATCTGGAGCATGCTCTTTGTGGGGTTTTATAATATTCCAAGAGAGTAGAGAACTGGAGCATGTTCTTTTTGGGTTTTATAATATTCCAAGAGAGTAGAGACCTGGAGCATGCTCTTTGTGGGGTTTTTATAATATTCCAAGAGAGTAGAGAACTGGAGCATGTTCTTTGTGGGGTTTTATGATATTCCAAGAGAGTAGAGAACTGGAACATGTTCTTTGTGGGTTTTTATAATATTCCAAGAGAGTAGAGAACTGGAGCATGTTCTTTGTGGGTTTTTATAATATTCCAAGAGAGTAGCGAACTGGAGCATGTTCTTTGTGGGTTTTTATAATATTCCAAGAGAGTAGCGAACTGGAGCATGTTCTTTGTGGGTTTAATAATATTCCAAGAGAGTCGAGAACTGGAGCATGTTCTTTGTGGGTTGTTATAATATTCCAAGAGAGTAGAGAACTGGAGCATGTTCTTTTTGGGTTTTTATAATATTCCAAGAGAGTAGCGAACTGGAGCATGTTCTTTGTGGGTTTAATAATATTCCAAGAGAGTCGAGAACTGGAGCATGTTCTTTGTGGGTTGTTATAATATTCCAAGAGAGTAGCGAACTGGAGCATGTTCTTTGTGGGTTTAAAAATATTCCAAGAGAGTCGAGAACTGGAGCATGTTCTTTGTGGGTTGTTATAATATTCCAAGAGAGTAGCGAACTGGAGCATGTTCTTTGTGGGTTTAATAATATTCCAAGAGAGTGGAGAACTGGAGCATGTTCTTTGTGGGTTGTTATAATATTCCAAGAGAGTAGAGAACTGGAGCATGTTCTTTTTGGGTTTTATAATGTTCCAAGAGAGTAGAGACCTGGAGCATGCTCTTTGTGGGGTTTTTATAATATTCCAAGAGAGTAGAGAACTGGAGCATGTTCTTTGTGGGGTTTTATGATATTCCAAGAGAGTAGAGAACTGGAACATGTTCTTTGTGGGATTTTATAATATTCCAAGAGAGTAGAGAACTGGAACATGTTCTTTGTGGGATTTTATAATATTCCAAGAGAGTAGAGAACTGGAACATGTTCTTTGTGGGTTTTTATAATATTCCAAGAGAGTAGAGAACTGGAGCATGTTCTTTGTGGGGTTTTATAATATTCCAACAGAGTCGAGAACTGGAACATGTTCTTTGTGGGATTTTATAATATTCCAAGAGAGTAGAGACCTGGAGCATGTTCTTTGTGGGGTTTTATAATATTCCAAAAGAGTAGAGACCTGGAGCATGTTCTTTGTGGGGTTTTATAATATTCCAAGAGAGTAGAGAACTGGAACATGTTCTTTGTGGGTTTTTATAATATTCCAAGAGAGTAGAGAACTGGAGCATGTTCTTTGTGGGATTTTATAATATGCCAAGAGAGTAGAGAACTGGAGCATGTTCTTTGTGGAGTTTTATAATATGCCAAGAGAGTAGAGAACTGGAGCATGTTCTTTGTGGAGTTTTATAATATTCCAAGAGAGTAGACCTGGAGCATGTTCTTTGTGGGTTTTTATAATATGCCAAGAGAGTCGAGACCTGGAGCATGTTCTTTGTGGAGTTTTATGATATTCCAAGAGACTAGAGAACTGGAGCATGTTCTTTGTGGGGTTTTATAATATTCCAAAAGAGTAGAGAACAGGAGCATGTTCTTTGTGGGGTTTTATAATACTAGGACGTGCCCGTATGTGGGTGCCCGTTCCTTGCCAAAAAAAAAAAAAAAATTTGTGTAGGGGTGTGTGTGTGTGTAAACATCCTAGGGCGTGCCCGTACGTGGGTGCAAAAAAACATGCGTGCAAACAACAACAACAAAAAAAAACTTTGAAACCACGTGGCAGTAACGACCACAGAACCCCCCCCCTCTATTTACATGAATGGTTTGGTCCATTCGCAACGACCACAGAACCCCCCCCCCCTCTATTTACATGAAATGGTTTGGTCCAAAGCGAACGGCTTGCGGAGTTTGGTAAAGAAATCGCCATAGCTCGGTAACTACTTGTCCGATTAATATGAAACCTTGAAAAGGCACATCCTCGGGTCCCCAGCAATATACCTGGCAAGTTAAAAGTATATCGGACCCGTGGTTGTCGAGAAACAGCGATCACAGACAAACACACAAACACACAAACACACAAACACACAAACACACAAACACACAGACACACAGACACACAGAGATTACTGGAATTATAGATAGATTCCATGAGAGTAGAGACCTGGAGCATGTTCTTTGTGGGTTTTGTAATATTCCAAGAGAGTAGGGACCTGGAGCATGTTCTTTGTGGGTTTTTATAATATTCCAAGAGAGTAGAGAACTGGAGCATGTTCTTTGTGGGTTTTTATAATATTCCAAGAGAGTAGAGAACTGGAGCATGTTCTTTGTGGGTTTTTATAATATTCCAAGAGAGTAGCGAACTGGAGCATGTTCTTTGTGGGTTTTTATAATATTCCAAGAGAGTAGAGAACTGGAGCATGTTCTTTGTGGGTTTTTATAATATTCCAAGAGAGTAGAGAACTGGAGCATGTTCTTTGTGGGGTTTTATAATATTCCAAGAGAGTAGGGACCTGGAGCATGTTCTTTGTGGGTTTTTATGATATTCCAAGAGAGTAGAGAACTGGAGCATGTTCTTTGTGGGTTTTTATAATATTCCATGAGAGTAGAGACCTGGAGCATGTTCTATGTGCTGATTTTATAATATTCCAAGAGAGTAGAGACCTGGAGCATGTTCTTTATGGGTTTTTATAATATTCCAAGAGAGTAGAGAACTGGAGCATGTTCCTTTGGGGTTTTTATAATATTCCAAGAGAGTAGAGAACTGGAGCATGTTCTTTGTGGGTTTTTATGATATTCCAAGAGAGTAGAGAACTGGAGGATGTTCTTTGTGGGTTTTTATAATATTCCATGAGAGTAGAGACCTGGAGCATGTTCTTTGTGCTGATTTTATAATATTCCAAGAGAGTAGAGACCTGGAGGATGTTCTTTGTGGGTTTTTATGATATTCCAAGAGAGTAGAGAACTGGAGCATGTTCTTTGTGGGTTTTTATAATATTCCATGAGAGTAGAGAACTGGAGCATGTTCTTTGTGGGGTTTTATAATATTCCATGAGAGTAGAGAACTGGAGCATGTTCTTTGTGGGTTTTTATAATATTCCAAGAGAGTAGAGAACTGGAGCATGTTCTTTGTGGGTTTTTATAATATTCCAAGAGAGTAGGGACCTGGAGCATGTTCTTTGTGGGTTTTTATAATATTCCAAGAGAGTAGAGAACTGGAGCATGTTCTTTGTGGGTTTTTATAATATTCCAAGAGAGTAGAGAACTGGAGCATGTTCTTTGTGGGTTTTTATAATATTCCAAGAGAGTAGAGAACTGGAGCATGTTCTTTGTGGGTTTTTATAATATTCCAAGAGAGTAGAGACCTGGAGCATGTTCTTTGTGGGTTTTTATAATATTCCAAGAGAGTAGAGAACTGGAGCATGTTCTTTGTGGGTTTTTATAATATTCCAAGAGAGTAGAGAACTGGAGCATGTTCTTTGTGGGTTTTTATAATACTAGGGCATGCCCGTACTATATATATGCCCGTACTATATATCTATCTAAAATTATATCCCCCCCCTCTATTTACATGAAATGGTTTGGTCCATTCGCAACGCCAAAGCGAACGGCGAACGGCTTGCGAGTACAGTGACAATCCCCCCCCCCTCTATTTACATGAAATGGTTTCGTCCATTCGCAACGACCACAGAACCCCCCCCTCTATTTACATGGAATGGTTTGGTCCATTCGCAACGCCGGCACACGCGATCGTTCGCTGCTCTCTGATTGGTTGAATCGTTTTTTGTACATAGCTCGGTAAGTAATTGTCCGATTAATATGAAACCTTGAAAAGGCACATCCTCGGGTCCCCAGCAATATACCTGGCAAGTTAAAAGTATATCGGACCCGTGGTTGTCGAGAAACAGCGGTCACAGACAGACAAACGTACAAACGTACAAACGTACAGAGATTACTGGAATTATAGATAGATTCCAAGAGAGTAGAGAACTGGAGCATGTTCTTTGTGGGTTTTTATAATATTCCAAGAGAGTAGAGAACTGGAGCATGTTCTTTGTGGGTTTTTATAATATTCCAAGAGAGTAGAGACCTGGAGCATGTTCTTTGTGGGTTTTTATAATATTCCAAGAGAGTAGAGAACTGGAGCATGTTCTTTGTGGTTTTTTTATATTCCAAGAGAGTAGCGACCTGGAGAATGTTCTTTGTGGGTTTTTATAATATTCCATGAGAGTAGAGACCTGGAGCATGTTCTTTGTGGGTTTTTATAATATTCCAAGAGAGTAGAGACCTGGCGCATGTTCTTTGTGGGGTTTTATAATATTCCATGAGAGTAGAGACCTGGAGCATGTTCTTTGTGGGTTTTTATAATATTCCAAGAGAGTAGAGAACTGGAGCATGTTCTTTGTGGGTTTTTATAATATTCCAAGAGAGTAGAGAACTGGAGCATGTTCTTTGTGGGTTTTTATAATATTCCAAGAGAGTAGGGACCTGGAGCATGTTCTTTGTGGGTTTTTATAATATTCCAAGAGAGTAGAGAACTGGAGCATGTTCTTTGTGGGGTTCTACAATATTCCAAGAGAGTAGAGAACTGGAGCATGTTCTTTGTGGGGTTTTATAATATTCCAAGATAGTGGAGACCTGGAGCATGTTCTTTGTGGGTTTTAATAATATTCCATGAGAGTGGAGACCTGGAGCATGTTCTTTGTGGGGTTTTATAATATTCCATGAGAGTAGAGAACTGGAGCATGTTCTTTGTGGGTTTTTATTATATTCCAAGAGAGTAGAGAACTGGAGCATGTTCTTTGTGGGGATTTTATTATATTCCAAGAGAGTAGAGAACTGGAGCATGTTCTTTGTGGGTTTTTATAATATTCCAAGAGAGTAGAGAACTGGAGCATGTTCTTTGTGGGTTTTTATAATATTCCAAGAGAGTAGAGACCTGGAGCATGTTCTTTGTGGGTTTTTATAATATTCCAAGAGAGTAGAGAACTGGAGCATGTTCTTTGTGGTTTTTTTATATTCCAAGAGAGTAGAGACCTGGAGAATGTTCTTTGTGGGTTTTTATAATATTCCATGAGAGTAGTGACCTGGAGCATGTTCTTTGTGGGTTTTTATAATATTCCAAGAGAGTAGAGACCTGGCGCATGTTCTTTGTGGGGTTTTATAATATTCCATGAGAGTAGAGACCTGGAGCATGTTCTTTGTGGGTTTTTATAATATTCCAAGAGAGTAGAGAACTGGAGCATGTTCTTTGTGGTTTTTTTATATTCCATGAGAGTAGAGAACTGGAGCATGTTCTTTGTGGGTTTTTATAATATTCCAAGAGAGTAGAGACCTGGCGCATGTTCTTTGTGGGGTTTTATAATATTCCATGAGAGTAGAGACCTGGCGCATGTTCTTTGTGGGGTTTTATAATATTCCATGAGAGTAGAGAACTGGAGCATGTTCTTTGTGGGGTTTTTATAATAATCCATGAGAGTAGAGACCTGGCGCATGTTCTTTGTGGGTTTTTATAATATGCCAAGAGAGTAGAGAACTGGAGCATGTTCTTTGTGGGTTTTATGATATTCCAAGAGAGTAGAGAACTGGAGCATGTTCTTTGTGGGTTTTATGATATTCCAAGAGAGTAGAGACCTGGAGCATGTTCTTTGTGGGTTTTTATAATATTCCAAGAGAGTAGAGAACTGGAGCATGTTCTTTGTGGGGTTTTATAATATTCCAAGAGAGTAGAGAACTGGAGCATGTTCTTTGTGGGGTTTTATAATATCCCATGAGAGTAGGGAACTGGAGCATGTTCTTTGTGGGGTTTTATAATATTCCATGAGAGTAGAGAACTGGAGCATGTTGTTTGTGGGTTTTTATAATATTCCAAGAGAGTAGAGAACTGGAGCATGTTGTTTGTGGGTTTTTATAATATTCTAAGAGAGTAGAGAACTGGAGCATGTTCATTGTGGGTTTTTATAATATTCCAAGAGAGTAGGGACCTGGAGCATGTTCTTTGTGGGTTTTTATAATATTCCAAGAGAGTAGAGAACTGGAGCATGTTCTTTGTGGGGTTTTATAATATTCCAAGAGAGTGGAGACCTGGAGCATGTTCTTTGTGGGTTTTAATAATATTCCATGAGAGTGGAGACCTGGAGCATGTTCTTTGTGGGGTTTTATAATATTCCAAGAGAGTAGAGAACTGGAGCATGTTCTTTGTGGGGTTTTATAATATTCCAAGAGAGTGGAGACCTGGAGCATGTTCTTTGTGGGTTTTAATAATATTCCATGAGAGTGGAGACCTGGAGCATGTTCTTTGTGGGGTTTTATAATATTCCAAGAGAGTAGCGAACTGGAGCATGTTCTTTGTGGGTTTTTATAATATTCGAAGAGAGTAGAGAACTGGAGCATGTTCTTTGTGGGTTTCATAATATTCCAAGAGAGTAGAGAACTGGAGCATGTTCTTTGTGGGTTCTTATAATATTCCATGAGAGTAGAGAACTTGAGCATGTTCTTTGTGGGTTTTTATAATATTCCAAGAGATTAGAGAACTGGAGGATGTTCTTTGTGGGTTTTTATAATATTCCATGAGAGTAGAGAACTTGAGCATGTTCTTTGTGGGTTGTTATAATATTCCATGAGAGTAGAGAACTTGAGCATGTTCTTTGTGGGTTGTTATAATATTCCATGAGAGTAGAGAACTTGAGCATGTTCTTTGTGGGTTGTTATAATATTCCATGAGAGTAGAGAACTTGAGCATGTTCTTTGTGGGTTTTTATAATATTCCATGAGAGTAGAGAACTTGAGCATGTTCTTTGTGGGTTTTTATAATATTCCATGAGAGTAGAGAACTTGAGCATGTTCTTTGTGGGTTGTTATAATATTCCAAGAGAGTAGAGAACTTGAGCATGTTCTTTGTGGGTTTAATAATATTCCATGAGAGTAGAGAACTGGAGCATGTTCTTTGTGGGTTGTTATAATATTCCATGAGAGTAGAGAACTTGAGCATGTTCTTTGTGGGTTTTTATAATATTCCAAGAGAGTAGAGAACTGGAGCATGTTCTTTGTGGGTTGTTATAATATTCCATGAGAGTAGAGAACTTGAGCATGTTCTTTGTGGGTTTTTATAATATTCCAAGAGATTAGAGAACTGGAGCATGTTCTTTGTGGGTTTTTATAATATTCCATGAGAGTAGAGAACTTGAGCATGTTCTTTGTGGGTTTTTATAATATTCCAAGAGAGTAGAGAACTGGAGCATGTTATTTGTGGGGTTTTATAATATTCCAAGAGAGTGGAGACCTGGAGCATGTTCTTTGTGGGTTTTAATAATATTCCATGAGAGTAGAGAACTTGAGCATGTTCTTTGTGGGTTTTTATAATATTCCAAGAGAGTAGAGAACTGGAGCATGTTCTTTGTGGGGTTTTATAATATTCCAAGAGAGTGGAGACCTGGAGCATGTTCTTTGTGGGTTTTAATAATATTCCATGAGAGTGGAGACCTGGAGCATGTTCTTTGTGGGGTTTTATAATATTCCAAGAGAGTAGCGAACTGGAGCATGTTCTTTGTGGGTTTTTATAATATTCGAAGAGAGTAGAGAACTGGAGCATGTTCTTTGTGGGTTTCATAATATTCCAAGAGAGTAGAGAACTGGAGCATGTTCTTTGTGGGTTGTTATAATATTCCATGAGAGTAGAGAACTTGAGCATGTTCTTTGTGGGTTTTTATAATATTCCAAGAGATTAGAGAACTGGAGGATGTTCTTTGTGGGTTTTTATAATATTCCATGAGAGTAGAGAACTTGAGCATGTTCTTTGTGGGTTGTTATAATATTCCATGAGAGTAGAGAACTTGAGCATGTTCTTTGTGGGTTGTTATAATATTCCAAGAGATTAGAGAACTGGAGGATGTTCTTTGTGGGTTGTTATAATATTCCATGAGAGTAGAGAACTTGAGCATGTTCTTTGTGGGTTGTTATAATATTCCATGAGAGTAGAGAACTTGAGCATGTTCTTTGTGGGTTGTTATAATATTCCATGAGAGTAGAGAACTTGAGCATGTTCTTTGTGGGTTTTTATAATATTCCATGAGAGTAGAGAACTTGAGCATGTTCTTTGTGGGTTTTTATAATATTCCATGAGAGTAGAGAACTTGAGCATGTTCTTTGTGGGTTGTTATAATATTCCATGAGAGTAGAGAACTTGAGCATGTTCTTTGTGGGTTTTTATAATATTCCAAGAGATTAGAGAACTGGAGCATGTTCTTTGTGGGTTTAATAATATTCCAAGAGAGTAGAGAACTGGAGCATGTTCTTTGTGGGTTGTTATAATATTCCATGAGAGTAGAGAACTTGAGCATGTTCTTTGTGGGTTTTTATAATATTCCAAGAGAGTAGAGAACTGGAGCATGTTCTTTGTGGGTTGTTATAATATTCCATGAGAGTAGAGAACTTGAGCATGTTCTTTGTGGGTTTTTATAATATTCCAAGAGATTAGAGAACTGGAGCATGTTCTTTGTGTGTTTTTATAATATTCCATGAGAGTAGAGACCTGGAGCATGTTCTTGGTGGGTTTTTATAATATTCCAAGAGAGTAGAGAACTGGAGCATGTTCTTTGTGGTTTTTTTATATTCCAAGAGAGTAGAGACCTGGCGCATGTTCTTTGTGGGGTTTTATAATATTCCATGAGAGTAGAGACCTGGCGCATGTTCTTTGTGGGGTTTTATAATATTCCATGAGAGTAGAGAACTGGAGCATGTTCTTTGTGGGTTTTTATAATATTCCAAGAGAGTAGAGAACTGGAGAATGTTCTTTGTGGGTTTTTATAATATTCCATGAGAGTAGAGAACTGGAGCATGTTCTTTGTGGGTTTTTATAATATTCCAAGAGAGTAGAGACCTGGCGCATGTTCTTTGTGGGGTTTTATAATATTCCATGAGAGTAGAGACCTGGCGCATGTTCTTTGTGGGGTTTTATAATATTCCATGAGAGTAGAGAACTGGAGCATGTTCTTTGTGGGGTTTTTATAATAATCCATGAGAGTAGAGACCTGGAGAATGTTCTTTGTGGGTTTTTATAATATTCCAAGAGAGTAGAGAACTGGAGCATGTTCTTTGTGGGGTTCTACAATATTCCAAGAGAGTAGAGAACTGGAGCATGTTCTTTGTGGGGTTTTATAATATTCCAAGAGAGTGGAGACCTGGAGCATGTTCTTTGTGGGTTTTAATAATATTCCATGAGAGTGGAGACCTGGAGCATGTTCTTTGTGGGGTTTTATAATATTCCATGAGAGTAGAGAACTGGAGCATGTTCTTTGTGGGTTTTTATTATATTCCAAGAGAGTAGAGAACTGGAGCATGTTCTTTGTGGGGATTTTATTATATTCCAAGAGAGTGGAGACCTGGAGCATGTTCTTTGTGGGTTTTTATAATATTCCAAGAGAGTAGAGAACTGGAGCATGTTCTTTGTGGGGTTTTATAATATTCCAAGAGAGTGGAGACCTGGAGCATGTTCTTTGTGGGGTTTTATAATATTCCAAGAGAGTAGAGACCTGGAGCATGTTCTTTGTGGGTTTTTATAATATTCCAAGAGAGTAGAGAACTGGAGCATGTTCTTTGTGGGGTTTTATAATATTCCAAGAGAGTAGAGAACTGGAGCATGTTCTTTGTGGGGTTTTATAATATTCCAAGAGAGTAGACCTGGAGCATGTTCTTTGTGGGTTTTTATAATATTCCAAGAGAGTAGAGAACTGGAGCATGTTCTTTGTGGGGTTTTATAATATTCCAAGAGAGTAGAGAACTGGAGCATGTTCTTTGTGGGTTTTTATAATATTCCAAGAGAGTAGAGAACTGGAGCATGTTCTTTGTGGGGTTTAACAATATTCCAAGAGAGTGGAGACCTGGAGCATGTTCTTTGTGGGGTTTTATAATATTCCAAGAGAGTAGAGAACTGGAGCATGTTCTTTGTGGGGTTTAACAATATTCCAAGAGAGTAGAGAACTGGAGCATGTTCTTTGTGGGGTTTTATAATATTCCAAGAGAGTAGACCTGGAGCATGTTCTTTGTGGGTTTTTATAATATTCCAAGAGAGTAGAGAACTGGAGCATGTTCTTTGTGGGGTTTAACAATATTCCAAGAGAGTGGAGACCTGGAGCGTGTTCATTGTGGGGTTTTATAATACTAGGGCATGCCCGTACGTGGGTGCCCGTTCCTTGCCAAAAAAAAAAAAAACGATACCCGTACGCTCTACCCCGCCCGTACGCCCGTACGCCCGTAAACAAAAAAAACAACGCTCTTCGCTTCTGCCCTTCGCTCTGACTGAATTGGGAGAAATAATGCGCATAAGAAATCGAGAAATTATTATTTTCTCCGGAAGAAATCGAATTACGAACCGTAATGGCGCACGCGCTTGGCTCGGCTCGCTCTCACATCGGCCACGCCTACGCAACAAAGCGTTCTGTGATTGGCTGCCGGAAGTGAAGTCTTCACTGTCCGGAAGGTCGCAAATCGCAGTTACGATGAATCGCAAATTAGTTTTAATTAGTTTTAAAACATAGTTTAACGGCAACATAGTTTTCCAACGTGAAATAAATGAATACGCTCTCAAATGTGCCGTCCGAGGCAGAGTCTGTTCGCCACGTTCGGCACACGTGATAGCTCGCTGCTCTCTGATTGGTTGAATCGTTTTTTGGACATAGCTCGGTAACTACTTCTCCGATTAATATGAAACCTTGAAAAGGCACATCCTCGGGTCCCCAGCAATATACCTGGCAAGTTTCAAGTATATCGGACCGGTAGTTGTCGAGAAACAGCGGTCACAGACAAACATACAAACATACAAACATACATACATACATACATACATACATACAAACATACAAACATACACACAGAGATTACTGGAATTATAGATAGATTCCAAGAGAGTAGAGAACTGGAGCATGTTCTTTGTGGGTTTTATAATATTCCATGACAGTAGCGACCTGGAGCATGTTCTTTGTGGGTTTTATAATATTCCAAAAGAGTAGAGACCTGGAGCATGTTCTTTGTGGGTTTTTATAATATTCCAAAAGAGTAGAGAACTGGAGCATGTTCTTTGAGGGTTTTTATAATAATCCATGAGAGTAGAGAACTTGAGCATGTTCTTTGTGGGTTTTTATAATATTCCAAGAGATTAGAGAACTGGAGCATGTTCTTTGTGGGTTTTTATAATATTCCATGAGAGTAGAGACCTGGAGCATGTTCTTTGTGGGTTTTTATAATATTCCAAGAGAGTAGAGAACTGGAGCATGTTCTTTGTGGTTTTTTTATATTCCAAGAGAGTAGAGACCTGGAGAATGTTCTTTGTGGGTTTTTATAATATTCCAAGAGAGTAGAGAACTGGAGCATGTTCTTTGTGGTTTTTTTATATTCCATGAGAGTAGAGACCTGGAGAATGTTCTTTGTGGGTTTTTATAATATTCCATGAGAGTGGAGAACTGGAGCATGTTCTTTGTGGGTTTTTATAATATTCCAAGAGAGTAGAGACCTGGCGCATGTTCTTTGTGGGGTTTTATAATATTCCATGAGAGTAGAGACCTGGCGCATGTTCTTTGTGGGGTTTTATAATATTCCATGAGAGTAGAGAACTGGAGCATGTTCTTTGTGGGTTTTTTATAATAATCCATGAGAGTAGAGACCTGGAGAATGTTCTTTGTGGGTTTTTATAATATTCCAAGAGAGTAGAGAACTGGAGCATGTTCTTTGTGGGTTTTATGATATTCCAAGAGAGTAGAGACCTGGAGAATGTTCTTTGTGGGGTTTTTATAATATTCCAAGAGAGTAGAGAACTGGAGCATGTTCTTTGTGGGTTTTTATAATATTCCAAGAGAGTAGAGAACTGGAGCATGTTCTTTGTGGGGTTTTATAATATCCCATGAGAGTAGGGAACTGGAGCATGTTCTTTGTGGGGTTTTATAATATTCCATGAGAGTAGAGACCTGGAGCATGTTCTTTGTGGGTTTTTATAATATTCCAAGAGAGTAGAGAACTGGAGCATGTTCTTTGTGGGTTTTTATAATATTCCAAGAGAGTAGAGACCTGGCGCATGTTCTTTGAGGGGTTTTATAATATTCCATGAGAGTAGAGACCTGGAGCATTTTCTTTGTGGGTTTTTATAATATTCCATGAGAGTCGAGAACTGGAGCATGTTCTTTGTGGGTTTTTATAATATTCCATGAGAGTAGAGAACTGGAGCATGTTCTTTGTGGGTTTTTATAATATTCCAAGAGAGTAGAGAACTGGAGCATGTTCTTTGTGGGTTTTTATAATATTCCATGAGAGTAGAGAACTGGAGCATGTTCTTTGTGGGTTTTTATAATATTCCAAGAGAGTAGAGAACTGGAGCATGTTCTTTGTGGGGTTTTATAATATTCCATGAGAGTAGAGAACTGGAGCATGTTCTTTGTGGGTTTTTATAATATTCCATGAGAGTGGAGACCTGGAGCATGTTCTTTGTGGGTTTTTATAATATTCCATGAGAGTAGAGAACTGGAGCATGTTATTTGTGGGGTGTTATAATATTCCATGAGAGTAGAGAACTGGAGCATGTTCTTTGTTGGTTTTTAAAATATTCCATGAGAGTAGAGAACTGGAGCATGTTCTTTGTGGGTTTTTATAATATTCCAAGAGAGTAGCGGACTGGAGCATGTTCTTTGTGGGTTTTATAATATTCCATGAGAGTAGAGAACTGGAGCATGTTCTTTGTGGGTTTTTATAATATTCCAAGAGAGTAGAGACCTGGCGCATGTTCTTTGTGGGGTTTTATAATATTCCATGAGAGTAGAGAACTGGAGCATGTTCTTTGTGGGTTTTTATAATACTAGGGCATGCCCGTACTATATATATATCTAAAAGTATATCCCCCCCCCCCTCTATTTACATGCAATGGTTTGGTCCAAAGCTAACGGCTTGCGAGTACGGTGACAATCCCCCCCCCTCTATTTACATGAAATGGTTTGGTCCAAAGCTAACGGCTTGCGCCTTGCGGAGTTTGGTAAAGAAATCGCCATAGCGTGCACAAATGCGCAGGAAAGCGAAAGAATCGCAAATTAGTTTTAATTAGTTTTAAAACATAGTTTAACGCCAACATAGCGGCAACATAGTTTGCCAACGTGAAATAAATGAATACGCTCTCAAATGTGCCAAAAAAAAAAAAAACGCTACCCGTACGCTCTACCCCGCCCGTACGCCCGTAAACAAAAAAAAACAACGCTCTTCGCTTCCGCCCTTCGCTCTGACTGAATTGGGAGAAATAATGCGCATAAGAAATCGAGAAATTATTATTTTCTCCGGAAGAAATCGAATTACGTACCGTAATGGCGCACGCGCTGGGCTCAGCATCAGCTCGCTCTCACATCGGCCACGCCTACGCAACAAAGCGTTCTGTGATTGGCTGCCGGAAGTGCAGTCCTCACTGTCCGGAAGGTCGCAAATCGCAGTTACGATGAATCGCAAATTAGTTTTAATTAGTTTTAAAACATAGTTTAACGGCAACATAGTTTTCCAACGTGAAATAAATGAATACGCTCTCAAATGTGCCGTCCGAGGCAGAGTCTGTTCGCCACGTTCGGCACACGTGATAGCTCGCTGCTCTCTGATTGGTTGAATCGTTTTTTGGACATAGCTCGGTAACTACTTCTCCGATTAATATGAAACCTTGAAAAGGCACATCCTCGGGTCCCCAGCAATATACCTGGCAAGTTTCAAGTATATCGGACCGGTAGTTGTCGAGAAACAGCGGTCACAGACATACAAACAAACAAACAAACATACACACAGAGATTACTGGAATTATAGATAGATTCCAAGAGAGTAGAGAACTGGAGCATGTTCTTTGTGGGTTTCATAATATTCCATGAGAGTAGAGAACTGGAGCATGTTCTTTGTGGGTTTTTATAATATTCCAAGAGAGTAGAGAACTGGAGCATGTTCTTTGTGGGTTTTTATAATATTCCATGAGAGTGGAGAACTGGAGCATGTTCTTTGTGGGTTTTTATAATATTCCATGAGAGTAGAGAACTGGAGCATGTTCTTTGTGGGTTTTTATAATATTCCAAGAGAGTAGAGACCTGGAGCATGTTCTTTGTGTGGATTTTATTATATTCCAAGAGAGTAGAGAACTGGAGCATGTTCTTTGTGGGTTTTTATAATATTCCAAGAGAGTAGAGACATGGAGCATGTTCTTTGTGGGTTTTTATAATATTCCAAGAGAGTAGAGACCTGGAGCATGTTCTTTGTGGGTTTTTATAATATTCCAAGAGAGTAGAGACCTGGAGCATGTTCTTTGTGGGGATTTTATTATATTCCAAGAGAGTAGAGACCTGGAGCATGTTCTTTGTGGGGATTTTATTATATTCCAAGAGAGTAGAGAACTGGAGCATGTTCTTTGTGGGTTTTTATTATATTCCAAGAGAGTAGAGAACTGGAGCATGTTCTTTGTGGGGATTTTATTATATTCCAAGAGAGTAGAGAACTGGAGCATGTTCTTTGTGGGGTTTTTATAATATTCCAAGAGAGTAGAGAACTGGAGCATGTTCTTTGTGGATTTTTATAATATTCCAAGAGAGTAGTGACCTGGAGCATGTTATTTGTGGGGTTTTATAATATTCCAAGAGAGTAGAGAAATGGAGCATGTTCTTTGTGGGTTTTTATAATATTCCAAGAGAGTAGAGAACTGGAGCATGTTCTTTGTGGGTTTCATAATATTCCAAGAGAGTAGAGAACTGGAGCATGTTCTTTGTGGGTTGTTATAATATTCCAAGAGAGTAGAGAACTGGAGCATGTTCTTTGTGGGGTTTTATAATATTCCAAGAGAGTGGAGACCTGGAGCATGTTCTTTGTGGGTTTTTATAATATTCCAAGAGAGTAGAGAACTGGAGCATGTTCTTTGTGGGGTTTTATAATATTCCAAGAGAGTGGAGACCTGGAGCATGTTCTTTGTGGGGTTTTATAATATTCCAAGAGAGTAGAGACCTGGAGCATGTTCTTTGTGGGTTTTTATAATATTCCAAGAGAGTAGAGAACTGGAGCATGTTCTTTGTGGGGTTTTATAATATTCCAAGAGAGTAGAGAACTGGAGCATGTTCTTTGTGGGGTTTTATAATATTCCAAGAGAGTAGACCTGGAGCATGTTCTTTGTGGGTTTTTATAATATTCCAAGAGAGTAGAGAACTGGAGCATGTTCTTTGTGGGGTTTTATAATATTCCAAAAGAGTAGAGAACTGGAGCATGTTCTTTGTGGGGTTTTATAATATTCCAAGAGAGTAGAGAACTGGAGCATGTTCTTTGTGGGGTTTTATAATATTCCAAAAGAGTAGAGAACTGGAGCATGTTCTTTGTGGGGTTTTATAATATTCCAAAAGAGTAGAGAACTGGAGCATGTTCTTTGTGGGGTTTTATAATATTCCAAGAGAGTAGAGACCTGGAGCATGTTCTTTGTGGGTTTTTATAATATTCCAAGAGAGTAGAGAAATGGAGCATGTTCTTTGTGGGGTTTTATAATATTCCAAAAGAGTAGAGAACTGGAGCATGTTCTTTGTGGGGTTTTATAATATTCCAAAAGAGTAGAGACCTGGAGCATGTTCTTTGTGGGTTTTTATAATATTCCAAGAGAGTAGAGACCTGGAGCATGTTCTTTGTGGGTTTTATTATATTCCAAGAGAGTAGAGAACTGGAGCATGTTCTTTGTGGGGTTTAACAATATTCCAAGAGAGTGGAGACCTGGAGCATGTTCTTTGTGGGGTTTAACAATATTCCAAGAGAGTAGAGAACTGGAGCATGTTCTTTGTGGGGTTTTATAATATTCCAAGAGAGTAGACCTGGAGCATGTTCTTTGTGGGTTTTTATAATATTCCAAGAGAGTAGAGAACTGGAGCATCTTCTTTGTGGGGTTTAACAATATTCCAAGAGAGTGGAGACCTGGAGCGTGTTCATTGTGGGGTTTTATAATATTCCAAGAGAGTAGAGAACTGGAGCATGTTCTTTGTGGGTTTTATAATATTCCAAGAGAGTAGAGAACTGGAGCATGTTCTTTGTGGGGTTTTATAATATTCCAAGAGAGTGGAGACCTGGAGCGTGTTCATTGTGGGGTTTTATAATATTCCAAGAGAGTAGAGAACTGGAGCATGTTCTTTGTGGGTTTTATAATATTCCATGAGAGTAGAGACCTGGAGCATGTTCTTTGTGGGTTTTAAAATATTCCAAGAGAGTAGAGACCTGGAGCATGTTCTTTGTGGGGTTTTATAATATTCCAAAAGAGTAGAGACCTGGAGCATGTTCTTTGTGGGTTTTTATAATATTCCAAAAGAGTAGAGACCTGGAGCATGTTCTTTGTGGGTTTTTATAATATTCCAAGAGAGTAGAGAACTGGAGCATGTTCTTTGTGGGGTTTTTATAATATTCCATGAGAGTAGAGATCTGGAGCATGTTCTTTGTGGGTTTTTATAATATTCCAAGAGAGTAGAGAACTGGAGCATGTTCTTTGAGGGTTTTTATAATAATCCATGAGAGTAGAGAACTTGAGCATGTTCTTTGTGGGTTTTTATAATATTCCAAGAGATTAGAGAACTGGAGCATGTTCTTTGTGGGTTTTTATAATATTCCATGAGAGTAGAGACCTGGAGCATGTTCTTTGTGGGTTTTTATAATATTCCAAGAGAGTAGAGAACTGGAGCATGTTCTTTGTGGGTTTTTATAATATTCCAAGAGAGTAGAGAACTGGAGCATGTTCTTTGTGGGTTTCATAATATTCCAAGAGAGTAGAGAACTGGAGCATGTTCTTTGTGGGTTGTTATAATATTCCAAGAGAGTAGAGAACTGGAGCATGTTCTTTGTGGGTTTTTATAATATTCCATGAGAGTGGAGACCTGGAGCATGTTCTTTGTGGGTTTTTATAATATTCCAAGAGAGTAGAGAACTGGAGCATGTTCTTTGTGGGGTTTTATAATATTCCATGAGAGTAGAGAACTGGAGCATGTTCTTTGTTGGTTTTTATAATACTAGGGCATTGCCCGTACGTGGGTGCCCGTTCCTTGCCAAAAAAAAATAAAAACGCTACCCGTACGCTCTACCCCGCCCGTACGCCCGTAAACAAAAAAAACAACGCTCTTCGCTTCCGCCCTTCGCTCTGACTGAATTGGGAGAAATAATGCGCATAAGAAATCGAATTACGTACCGTAATGGCGGTCAGCTCGTAACGCGCTCAGCTCCGCTCGTCTCACATCGGCCACGCCTACGCAACAAAGCGTTCTGTGATTGGCTGCCGGAAGTGAAGTCTTCACTGTCCGGAAGTTCGCAAATCGCAGTTACGATGAATCGTTTTAATTTAATCGCAGTTTGAATTCGTTTTAAAACATAGTTTAACGGCAACATAGTTTTCCAACGTGAAATAAATGAATACGCTGTCAAATGTGCCGTCCGAGGCAGAGTCTGATCGCCACGTTCGGCACACATGATAGCTCGCTGCTCTCTGATTGGTTGAAGCGTTTTTTGGACATAGCTCGGTAAGTACTTCTCCGATTAATTTAAAACCTTGAAAAGGCACATCCTCGGGTCCCCAGCAATATACCTGGCAAGTTTCAAGTATATCGGACCCGTGGTTGTCGAGAAACAGCGGTCACAGACACACAGACACACAGACACACAGAGATTGCTGGAATTATAGATAGATTCCATGAGAGTAGAGAACTGGAGCATGTTCTTTGTGGGTTTTTATAATATTCCAAGAGAGTAGCGGACTGGAGCATGTTCTTTGTGGGTTTTATAATATTCCATGAGAGTAGAGAACTGGAGCATGTTCTTTGTGGGTTTTTATAATATTCCAAGAGAGTAGAGACCTGGCGCATGTTCTTTGTGGGGTTTTATAATATTCCATGAGAGTAGAGAACTGGAGCATGTTCTTTGTGGGTTTTTATAATATTCCAAGAGAGTCGAGAACTGGAGCATGTTCTTTGTGGGGTTTTATAATATTCCAAGAGAGTGGAGACCTGGAGCATGTTCTTTGTGGGTTTTTATAATATTCCAAGAGAGTAGAGAACTGGAGCATGTTCTTTGTGGGGTTTTATAATATTCCAAGAGAGTGGAGACCTGGAGCATGTTTTTTGTGGGTTTTTACAATATTCCATGAGAGTAGAGAACTGGAGCATGTTCTTTGTGGGTTTTTATAATATTCCAAGAGAGTAGAGACCTGGAGCATGTTCTTTGTGGGTTTTTATAATATTCCAAGAGAGTAGAGACCTGGAGCATGTTCTTTGTGGGGATTTTATTATATTCCAAGAGTAGAGAACTGGAGCATGTTCTTTGTGGGTTTTTATAATATTCCAAGAGAGTAGAGACCTGGAGCATGTTCTTTGTGGGTTTTTATAATATTCCAAGAGAGTAGAGACCTGGAGCATGTTCTTTGTGGGGATTTTATTATATTCCAAGAGAGTAGAGAACTGGAGCATGTTCTTTGTGGGTTTTTATTATATTCCAAGAGAGTAGAGAACTGGAGCATGTTCTTTGTGGGGATTTTATTATATTCCAAGAGAGTAGAGAAATGGAGCATGTTATTTGTGGGGTTTTATAATATTCCAAAAGAGTAGAGACCTGGAGCATGTTCTTTGTGGGTTTTTATAATATTCCAAGAGAGTAGAGAACTGGAGCATGTTCTTTGTGGGTTTTTATAATATTCCAAGAGAGTAGAGAACTGGAGCATGTTCTTTGTGGGGTTTTTATAATATTCCAAGAGAGTAGAGAACTGGAGCATGTTCTTTGTGGGGTTTTATAATATTCCAATAGAGTAGAGAAATGGAGCATGTTATTTGTGGGGTTTTATAATATTCCAAGAGAGTAGAGAACTGGAGCATGTTATTTGTGGGGTTTTATAATATTCCAAGAGAGTAGAGAAATGGAGCATGTTATTTGTGGGGTTTTATAATATTCCAAGAGAGTAGAGAAATGGAGCATGTTATTTGTGGGGTTTTATAATATTCCAAGAGAGTAGAGAACTGGAGCATGTTCTTTGTGGGGTTTTATAATATTCCAAGAGAGTAGAGAAATGGAGCATGTTATTTGTGGGGTTTTATAATATTCCAAGAGAGTAGAGAAATGGAGCATGTTATTTGTGGGGTTTTATAATATTCCAAGAGAGTAGAGAAATGGAGCATGTTATTTGTGGGGTTTTATAATATTCCAAGAGAGTAGAGAAATGGAGCATGTTATTTGTGGGGTTTTATAATATTCCAAGAGAGTAGAGAAATGGAGCATGTTATTTGTGGGGTTTTATAATATTCCAAGAGAGTAGAGAAATGGAGCATGTTATTTGTGGGGTTTTATAATATTCCAAGAGAGTAGAGAAATGGAGCATGTTATTTGTGGGGTTTTATAATATTCCAAGAGAGTAGAGAACTGGAGCATGTTCTTTGTGGGTTTCATAATATTCCAAGAGAGTAGAGAACTGGAGCATGTTCTTTGTGGGTTGTTATAATATTCCAAGAGAGTAGAGAACTGGAGCATGTTCTTTGTGGGGTTTTATAATATTCCAAGAGAGTGGAGACCTGGAGCATGTTCTTTGTGGGTTTTTATAATATTCCAAGAGAGTAGAGAACTGGAGCATGTTCTTTGTGGGGTTTTATAATATTCCAAGAGAGTGGAGACCTGGAGCATGTTCTTTGTGGGGTTTTATAATATTCCAAGAGAGTAGAGAACTGGAGCATGTTCTTTGTGGGGTTTTATAATATTCCAAGAGAGTGGAGACCTGGAGCATGTTCTTTGTGGGTTTTTATAATATTCCAAGAGAGTAGAGAACTGGAGCATGTTCTTTGTGGGGTTTTATAATATTCCAAGAGAGTGGAGAACTGGAGCATGTTCTTTGTGGGGTTTTATAATATTCCAAGAGAGTAGACCTGGAGCATGTTCTTTGTGGGTTTTTATAATATTCCAAGAGAGTAGAGAACTGGAGCATGTTCTTTGTGGGGTTTAACAATATTCCAAGAGAGTGGAGACCTGGAGCATGTTCTTTGTGGGGTTTTATAATATTCCAAGAGAGTAGAGAACTGGAGCATGTTCTTTGTGGGGTTTAACAATATTCCAAGAGAGTGGAGACCTGGAGCATGTTCTTTGTGGGGTTTAACAATATTCCAAGAGAGTAGAGAACTGGAGCATGTTCTTTGTGGGGTTTAACAATATTCCAAGAGAGTAGACCTGGAGCATGTTCTTTGTGGGTTTTTATAATATTCCAAGAGAGTAGAGAACTGGAGCATGTTCTTTGTGGGGTTTAACAATATTCCAAGAGAGTGGAGACCTGGAGCGTGTTCATTGTGGGGTTTTATAATATTCCAAGAGAGTAGAGAACTGGAGCATGTTCTTTGTGGGTTTTATAATATTCCATGACAGTAGCGACCTGGAGCATGTTCTTTGTGGGTTTTAAAATATTCCAAGAGAGTAGAGACCTGGAGCATGTTCTTTGTGGGTTTTTATAATATTCCAAGAGAGTAGAGACCTGGAGCATGTTCTTTGTGGGTTTTTATAATATTCCAAGAGAGTAGAGACCTGGAGCATGTTCTTTGTGGGTTTTATAATATTCCATGACAGTAGCGACCTGGAGCATGTTCTTTGTGGGGTTTAACAATATTCCAAGAGAGTAGAGAACTGGAGCATGTTCTTTGTGGGGTTTTATAATATTCCAAGAGAGTAGACCTGGAGCATGTTCTTTGTGGGTTTTTATAATATTCCAAGAGAGTAGAGACCTGGAGCATGTTCTTTGTGGGTTTTTATAATATTCCAAAAGAGTAGAGACCTGGAGCATGTTCTTTGTGGATTTTTACAATATTCCAAGAGAGTAGAGAACTGGAGCATGTTCTTTGAGGGTTTTTATAATAATCCATGAGAGTAGAGAACTTGAGCATGTTCTTTGTGGGTTTTTATAATATTCCAAGAGATTAGAGAACTGGAGCATGTTCTTTGTGGGTTTTTATAATATTCCATGAGAGTAGAGACCTGGAGCATGTTCTTTGTGGGTTTTTATAATATTCCAAGAGAGTAGAGAACTGGAGCATGTTCTTTGTGGTTTTTTTATATTCCAAGAGAGTAGAGAACTGGAGAATGTTCTTTGTGGGTTTTTATAATATTCCAAGAGAGTAGAGAACTGGAGCATGTTCTTTGTGGGTTTTTATAATATTCCAAGAGAGTAGAGACCTGGCGCATGTTCTTTGTGGGGTTTTATAATATTCCAAGAGAGTAGAGAACTGGAGCATGTTCTTTGTGGGGTTTTATAATATTCCATGAGAGTAGAGAACTGGAGCATGTTCTTTGTGGGTTTTTATAATATTCCATGAGAGTGGAGACCTGGAGCATGTTCTTTGTGGGTTTTTATAATATTCCATGAGAGTAGAGAACTGGAGCATGTTCTTTGTGGGTTTTTATAATATTCCAAGAGAGTAGAGACCTGGAGCATGTTCTTTGTGGGTTTTTATAATATTCCAAGAGAGTAGAGACCTGGAGCATGTTCTTTGTGGGGATTTTATTATATTCCAAGAGAGTATTGAACTGGAGCATGTTCTTTGTGGGTTTTTATAATATTCCAAGAGAGTAGAGACCTGGAGCATGTTCTTTGTGGGTTTTTATAATATTCCAAGAGAGTAGAGACCTGGAGCATGTTCTTTGTGGGTTTTTATAATATTCCAAGAGAGTAGAGACCTGGAGCATGTTCTTTGTGGGGATTTTATTATATTCCAAGAGAGTAGAGAACTGGAGCATGTTCTTTGTGGGTTTTTATTATATTCCAAGAGAGTAGAGAACTGGAGCATGTTCTTTGTGGGGATTTTATTATATTCCAAGAGAGTAGAGAACTGGAGCATGTTCTTTGTGGGTTTTTATAATATTCCAAGAGAGTAGAGAACTGGAGCATGTTCTTTGTGGGGTTTTTATAATACTCCAAGAGAGTAGAGAACTGGAGCATGTTCTTTGTGGATTTTTATAATATTCCAAGAGAGTAGTGACCTGGAGCATGTTATTTGTGGGGTTTTATAATATTCCAAGAGAGTAGAGAAATGGAGCATGTGCTTTGTGGGTTTCATAATATTCCAAGAGAGTAGAGAACTGGAGCATGTTCTTTGTGGGTTGTTATAATATTCCAAGAGAGTAGAGAACTGGAGCATGTTCTTTGTGGGGTTTTATAATATTCCAAGAGAGTGGAGACCTGGAGCATGTTCTTTGTGGGTTGTTATAATATTCCAAGAGAGTAGAGAACTGGAGCATGTTCTTTGTGGGGTTTTATAATATTCCAAGAGAGTGGAGACCTGGAGCATGTTCTTTGTGGGGTTTTATAATATTCCAAGAGAGTAGAGAACTGGAGCATGTTCTTTGTGGGGTTTTATAATATTCCAAGAGAGTGGAGACCTGGAGCATGTTCATTGTGGGGTTTTATAATATTCCAAGAGAGTAGAGAACTGGAGCATGTTCTTTGTGGGGTTTTATAATATTCCAAGAGAGTGGAGACCTGGAGCATGTTCTTTGTGGGGTTTTATAATATTCCAAGAGAGTAGAGAACTGGAGCATGTTCTTTGTGGGGTTTTATAATATTCCAAGAGAGTGGAGACCTGGAGCGTGTTCATTGTGGGGTTTTATAATATTCCAAGAGAGTAGAGAACTGGAGCATGTTCTTTGTGGGTTTTATAATATTCCATGAGAGTAGAGACCTGGAGCATGTTCTTTGTGGGTTTTAAAATATTCCAAGAGAGTAGAGACCTGGAGCATGTTCTTTGTGGGGTTTTATAATATTCCAAAAGAGTAGAGACCTGGAGCATGTTCTTTGTGGGTTTTTATAATATTCCAAAAGAGTAGAGACCTGGAGCATGTTCTTTGTGGGTTTTTATAATATTCCAAGAGAGTAGAGAACTGGAGCATGTTCTTTGTGGGGTTTTTATAATATTCCATGAGAGTAGAGATCTGGAGCATGTTCTTTGTGGGTTTTTATAATATTCCAAGAGAGTAGAGAACTGGAGCATGTTCTTTGAGGGTTTTTATAATAATCCATGAGAGTAGAGAACTTGAGCATGTTCTTTGTGGGTTTTTATAATATTCCAAGAGATTAGAGAACTGGAGCATGTTCTTTGTGGGTTTTTATAATATTCCATGAGAGTAGAGACCTGGAGCATGTTCTTTGTGTGTTTTTATAATATTCCAAGAGAGTAGAGAACTGGAGCATGTTCTTTGTGGGTTTTTATAATATTCCAAGAGAGTAGAGAACTGGAGCATGTTCTTTGTGGGTTTCATAATATTCCAAGAGAGTAGAGAACTGGAGCATGTTCTTTGTGGGTTGTTATAATATTCCATGAGAGTGGAGACCTGGAGCATGTTCTTTGTGGGTTTTTATAATATTCCAAGAGAGTAGAGAACTGGAGCATGTTCTTTGTGGGGTTTTATAATATTCCATGAGAGTAGAGAACTGGAGCATGTTCTTTGTTGGTTTTTATAATACTAGGGCATTGCCCGTACGTGGGTGCCCGTTCCTTGCCAAAAAAAAAAAAAAACGCTACCCGTACGCTCTACCCCGCCCGTACGCCCGTAAACAAAAAAAACAACGCTCTTCGCTTCCGCCCTTCGCTCTGACTGAATTGGGAGAAATAATGCGCATAAGAAATCGAATTACGTACCGTAATGGCGGTCAGCTCGTAACGCGCTCAGCTCCGCTCGTCTCACATCGGCCACGCCTACGCAACAAAGCGTTCTGTGATTGGCTGCCGGAAGTGAAGTCTTCACTGTCCGGAAGTTCGCAAATCGCAGTTACGATGAATCGTTTTAATTTAATCGCAGTTTGAATTCGTTTTAAAACATAGTTTAACGGCAACATAGTTTTCCAACGTGAAATAAATGAATACGCTGTCAAATGTGCCGTCCGAGGCAGAGTCTGATCGCCACGTTCGGCACACGTGATAGCTCGCTGCTCTCTGATTGGTTGAAGCGTTTTTTGGACATAGCTCGGTAAGTACTTCTCCGATTAATTTAAAACCTTGAAAAGGCACATCCTCGGGTCCCCAGCAATATACCTGGCAAGTTTCAAGTATATCGGACCCGTGGTTGTCGAGAAACAGCGGTCACAGACACACAGACACACAGACACACAGACACACAGACACACAGACACACAGAGATTGCTGGAATTATAGATAGATTCCATGAGAGTAGAGAACTGGAGCATGTTCTTTGTGGGTTTTTATAATATTCCAAGAGAGTAGCGGACTGGAGCATGTTCTTTGTGGGTTTTATAATATTCCATGAGAGTAGAGAACTGGAGCATGTTCTTTGTGGGTTTTTATAATATTCCAAGAGAGTAGAGACCTGGCGCATGTTCTTTGTGGGGTTTTATAATATTCCATGAGAGTAGAGAACTGGAGCATGTTCTTTGTGGGTTTTTATAATATTCCAAGAGAGTCGAGAACTGGAGCATGTTCTTTGTGGGGTTTTATAATATTCCAAGAGAGTGGAGACCTGGAGCATGTTCTTTGTGGGTTTTTATAATATTCCAAGAGAGTAGAGAACTGGAGCATGTTCTTTGTGGGGTTTTATAATATTCCAAGAGAGTGGAGACCTGGAGCATGTTTTTTGTGGGTTTTTACAATATTCCATGAGAGTAGAGAACTGGAGCATGTTCTTTGTGGGTTTTTATAATATTCCAAGAGAGTAGAGACCTGGAGCATGTTCTTTGTGGGTTTTTATAATATTCCAAGAGAGTAGAGAACTGGAGCATGTTCTTTGTGGGGTTTAACAATATTCCAAGAGAGTGGAGACCTGGAGCATGTTCTTTGTGGGGTTTTATAATATTCCAAGAGAGTAGAGAACTGGAGCATGTTCTTTGTGGGGTTTAACAATATTCCAAGAGAGTGGAGACCTGGAGCATGTTCTTTGTGGGGTTTAACAATATTCCAAGAGAGTAGAGAACTGGAGCATGTTCTTTGTGGGGTTTAACAATATTCCAAGAGAGTAGACCTGGAGCATGTTCTTTGTGGGTTTTTATAATATTCCAAGAGAGTAGAGAACTGGAGCATGTTCTTTGTGGGGTTTAACAATATTCCAAGAGAGTGGAGACCTGGAGCGTGTTCATTGTGGGGTTTTATAATATTCCAAGAGAGTAGAGAACTGGAGCATGTTCTTTGTGGGTTTTATAATATTCCATGACAGTAGCGACCTGGAGCATGTTCTTTGTGGGTTTTAAAATATTCCAAGAGAGTAGAGACCTGGAGCATGTTCTTTGTGGGTTTTTATAATATTCCAAGAGAGTAGAGACCTGGAGCATGTTCTTTGTGGGTTTTTATAATATTCCAAGAGAGTAGAGACCTGGAGCATGTTCTTTGTGGGTTTTATAATATTCCATGACAGTAGCGACCTGGAGCATGTTCTTTGTGGGGTTTAACAATATTCCAAGAGAGTAGAGAACTGGAGCATGTTCTTTGTGGGGTTTTATAATATTCCAAGAGAGTAGACCTGGAGCATGTTCTTTGTGGGTTTTTATAATATTCCAAGAGAGTAGAGACCTGGAGCATGTTCTTTGTGGGTTTTTATAATATTCCAAAAGAGTAGAGACCTGGAGCATGTTCTTTGTGGATTTTTATAATATTCCAAGAGAGTAGAGAACTGGAGCATGTTCTTTGAGGGTTTTTATAATAATCCATGAGAGTAGAGAACTTGAGCATGTTCTTTGTGGGTTTTTATAATATTCCAAGAGATTAGAGAACTGGAGCATGTTCTTTGTGGGTTTTTATAATATTCCATGAGAGTAGAGACCTGGAGCATGTTCTTTGTGGGTTTTTATAATATTCCAAGAGAGTAGAGAACTGGAGCATGTTCTTTGTGGTTTTTTTATATTCCAAGAGAGTAGAGAACTGGAGAATGTTCTTTGTGGGTTTTTATAATATTCTAAGAGAGTAGAGAACTGGAGCATGTTCTTTGTGGGTTTTTATAATATTCCAAGAGAGTAGAGACCTGGCGCATGTTCTTTGTGGGGTTTTATAATATTCCAAGAGAGTAGAGAACTGGAGCATGTTCTTTGTGGGGTTTTATAATATTCCATGAGAGTAGAGAACTGGAGCATGTTCTTTGTGGGTTTTTATAATATTCCATGAGAGTGGAGACCTGGAGCATGTTCTTTGTGGGTTTTTATAATATTCCATGAGAGTAGAGAACTGGAGCATGTTCTTTGTGGGTTTTTATAATATTCCAAGAGAGTAGAGACCTGGAGCATGTTCTTTGTGGGTTTTTATAATATTCCAAGAGAGTAGAGACCTGGAGCATGTTCTTTGTGGGGATTTTATTATATTCCAAGAGAGTAGAGAACTGGAGCATGTTCTTTGTGGGGTTTTATAATATTCCAAGAGAGTAGAGACCTGGAGCATGTTCTTTGTGGGTTTTTATAATATTCCAAGAGAGTAGAGACCTGGAGCATGTTCTTTGTGGGTTTTTATAATATTCCAAGAGAGTAGAGACCTGGAGCATGTTCTTTGTGGGGATTTTATTATATTCCAAGAGAGTAGAGAACTGGAGCATGTTCTTTGTGGGGATTTTATTATATTCCAAGAGAGTAGAGAACTGGAGCATGTTCTTTGTGGGTTTTTATAATATTCCAAGAGAGTAGAGAACTGGAGCATGTTCTTTGTGGGGTTTTTATAATACTCCAAGAGAGTAGAGAACTGGAGCATGTTCTTTGTGGATTTTTATAATATTCCAAGAGAGTAGTGACCTGGAGCATGTTATTTGTGGGGTTTTATAATATTCCAAGAGAGTAGAGAAATGGAGCATGTTCTTTGTGGGTTTCATAATATTCCAAGAGAGTAGAGAACTGGAGCATGTTCTTTGTGGGTTGTTATAATATTCCAAGAGAGTAGAGAACTGGAGCATGTTCTTTGTGGGGTTTTATAATATTCCAAGAGAGTGGAGACCTGGAGCATGTTCTTTGTGGGTTGTTATAATATTCCAAGAGAGTAGAGAACTGGAGCATGTTCTTTGTGGGGTTTTATAATATTCCAAGAGAGTGGAGACCTGGAGCATGTTCTTTGTGGGGTTTTATAATATTCCAAGAGAGTAGAGAACTGGAGCATGTTCTTTGTGGGGTTTTATAATATTCCAAGAGAGTGGAGACCTGGAGCATGTTCATTGTGGGGTTTTATAATATTCCAAGAGAGTAGAGAACTGGAGCATGTTCTTTGTGGGGTTTTATAATATTCCAAGAGAGTGGAGACCTGGAGCATGTTCTTTGTGGGGTTTTATAATATTCCAAGAGAGTAGAGAACTGGAGCATGTTCTTTGTGGGGTTTTATAATATTCCAAGAGAGTGGAGACCTGGAGCGTGTTCATTGTGGGGTTTTATAATATTCCAAGAGAGTAGAGAACTGGAGCATGTTCTTTGTGGGTTTTATAATATTCCATGAGAGTAGAGACCTGGAGCATGTTCTTTGTGGGTTTTAAAATATTCCAAGAGAGTAGAGACCTGGAGCATGTTCTTTGTGGGGTTTTATAATATTCCAAAAGAGTAGAGACCTGGAGCATGTTCTTTGTGGGTTTTTATAATATTCCAAAAGAGTAGAGACCTGGAGCATGTTCTTTGTGGGTTTTTATAATATTCCAAGAGAGTAGAGAACTGGAGCATGTTCTTTGTGGGGTTTTTATAATATTCCATGAGAGTAGAGATCTGGAGCATGTTCTTTGTGGGTTTTTATAATATTCCAAGAGAGTAGAGAACTGGAGCATGTTCTTTGAGGGTTTTTATAATAATCCATGAGAGTAGAGAACTTGAGCATGTTCTTTGTGGGTTTTTATAATATTCCAAGAGATTAGAGAACTGGAGCATGTTCTTTGTGGGTTTTTATAATATTCCATGAGAGTAGAGACCTGGAGCATGTTCTTTGTGGGTTTTTATAATATTCCAAGAGAGTAGAGAACTGGAGCATGTTCTTTGTGGGTTTTTATAATATTCCAAGAGAGTAGAGAACTGGAGCATGTTCTTTGTGGGTTTCATAATATTCCAAGAGAGTAGAGAACTGGAGCATGTTCTTTGTGGGTTGTTATAATATTCCAAGAGAGTAGAGAACTGGAGCATGTTCTTTGTGGGTTTTTATAATATTCCATGAGAGTGGAGACCTGGAGCATGTTCTTTGTTGGTTTTTATAATACTAGGGCATTGCCCGTACGTGGGTGCCCGTTCCTTGCCAAAAAAAAAAAAAAACGCTACCCGTACGCTCTACCCCGCCCGTACGCCCGTAAACAAAAAAAACAACGCTCTTCGCTTCCGCCCTTCGCTCTGACTGAATTGGGAGAAATAATGCGCATAAGAAATCGAATTACGTACCGTAATGGCGGTCAGCTCGTAACGCGCTCAGCTCCGCTCGTCTCACATCGGCCACGCCTACGCAACAAAGCGTTCTGTGATTGGCTGCCGGAAGTGAAGTCTTCACTGTCCGGAAGTTCGCAAATCGCAGTTACGATGAATCGTTTTAATTTAATCGCAGTTTGAATTCGTTTTAAAACATAGTTTAACGGCAACATAGTTTTCCAACGTGAAATAAATGAATACGCTGTCAAATGTGCCGTCCGAGGCAGAGTCTGATCGCCACGTTCGGCACACGTGATAGCTCGCTGCTCTCTGATTGGTTGAAGCGTTTTTTGGACATAGCTCGGTAAGTACTTCTCCGATTAATTTAAAACCTTGAAAAGGCACATCCTCGGGTCCCCAGCAATATACCTGGCAAGTTTCAAGTATATCGGACCCGTGGTTGTCGAGAAACAGCGGTCACAGACACACAGACACACAGACACACAGACACACAGACACACAGAGATTGCTGGAATTATAGATAGATTCCATGAGAGTAGAGAACTGGAGCATGTTCTTTGTGGGTTTTTATAATATTCCAAGAGAGTAGCGGACTGGAGCATGTTCTTTGTGGGTTTTATAATATTCCATGAGAGTAGAGAACTGGAGCATGTTCTTTGTGGGTTTTTATAATATTCCAAGAGAGTAGAGACCTGGCGCATGTTCTTTGTGGGGTTTTATAATATTCCATGAGAGTAGAGAACTGGAGCATGTTCTTTGTGGGTTTTTATAATATTCCAAGAGAGTCGAGAACTGGAGCATGTTCTTTGTGGGGTTTTATAATATTCCAAGAGAGTGGAGACCTGGAGCATGTTCTTTGTGGGTTTTTATAATATTCCAAGAGAGTAGAGAACTGGAGCATGTTCTTTGTGGGGTTTTATAATATTCCAAGAGAGTGGAGACCTGGAGCATGTTTTTTGTGGGTTTTTACAATATTCCATGAGAGTAGAGAACTGGAGCATGTTCTTTGTGGGTTTTTATAATATTCCAAGAGAGTAGAGACCTGGAGCATGTTCTTTGTGGGTTTTTATAATATTCCAAGAGAGTAGAGACCTGGAGCATGTTCTTTGTGGGGATTTTATTATATTCCAAGAGAGTAGAGAACTGGAGCATGTTCTTTGTGGGTTTTTATAATATTCCAAGAGAGTAGAGACCTGGAGCATGTTCTTTGTGGGTTTTTATAATATTCCAAGAGAGTAGAGACCTGGAGCATGTTCTTTGTGGGTTTTTATAATATTCCAAGAGAGTAGAGACCTGGAGCATGTTCTTTGTGGGGATTTTATTATATTCCAAGAGAGTAGAGAACTGGAGCATGTTCTTTGTGGGTTTTTATTATATTCCAAGAGAGTAGAGAACTGGAGCATGTTCTTTGTGGGGATTTTATTATATTCCAAGAGAGTAGAGAACTGGAGCATGTTCTTTGTGGGTTTTTATAATATTCCAAGAGAGTAGAGAACTGGAGCATGTTCTTTGTGGGGTTTTTATAATATTCCAAGAGAGTAGAGAACTGGCTGCATGTTCTTTGTGGGTTTTATAATATTCCAATAGAGTAGAGAAATGGAGCATGTTATTTGTGGGGTTTTATAATATTCCAAGAGAGTAGAGAACTGGAGCATGTTATTTGTGGGGTTTTATAATATTCCAAGAGAGTAGAGAAATGGAGCATGTTATTTGTGGGGTTTTATAATATTCCAAGAGAGTAGAGAAATGGAGCATGTTATTTGTGGGGTTTTATAATATTCCAAGAGAGTAGAGAACTGGAGCATGTTCTTTGTGGGGTTTTATAATATTCCAAGAGAGTAGAGAAATGGAGCATGTTATTTGTGGGGTTTTATAATATTCCAAGAGAGTAGAGAAATGGAGCATGTTATTTGTGGGGTTTTATAATATTCCAAGAGAGTAGAGAAATGGAGCATGTTATTTGTGGGGTTTTATAATATTCCAAGAGAGTAGAGAACTGGAGCATGTTCTTTGTGGGTTTCATAATATTCCAAGAGAGTAGAGAACTGGAGCATGTTCTTTGTAGGTTGTTATAATATTCCAAGAGAGTAGAGAACTGGAGCATGTTCTTTGTGGGGTTTTATAATATTCCAAGAGAGTGGAGACCTGGAGCATGTTCTTTGTGGGTTTTTATAATATTCCAAGAGAGTAGAGAACTGGAGCATGTTCTTTGTGGGGTTTTATAATATTCCAAGAGAGTGGAGACCTGGAGCATGTTCTTTGTGGGGTTTTATAATATTCCAAGAGAGTAGAGAACTGGAGCATGTTCTTTGTGGGGTTTTATAATATTCCAAGAGAGTGGAGACCTGGAGCATGTTCTTTGTGGGTTTTTATAATATTCCAAGAGAGTAGAGAACTGGAGCATGTTCTTTGTGGGGTTTTATAATATTCCAAGAGAGTGGAGACCTGGAGCATGTTCTTTGTGGGGTTTTATAATATTCCAAGAGAGTAGAGACCTGGAGCATGTTCTTTGTGGGGTTTTATAATATTCCAAGAGAGTAGAGAACTGGAGCATGTTCTTTGTGGGGTTTAACAATATTCCAAGAGAGTGGAGACCTGGAGCATGTTCTTTGTGGGGTTTAACAATATTCCAAGAGAGTAGAGAACTGGAGCATGTTCTTTGTGGGGTTTAACAATATTCCAAGAGAGTAGACCTGGAGCATGTTCTTTGTGGGTTTTTATAATATTCCAAGAGAGTAGAGAACTGGAGCATGTTCTTTGTGGGGTTTAACAATATTCCAAGAGAGTGGAGACCTGGAGCGTGTTCATTGTGGGGTTTTATAATATTCCAAGAGAGTAGAGAACTGGAGCATGTTCTTTGTGGGTTTTATAATATTCCATGACAGTAGCGACCTGGAGCATGTTCTTTGTGGGTTTTAAAATATTCCAAGAGAGTAGAGACCTGGAGCATGTTCTTTGTGGGTTTTTATAATATTCCAAGAGAGTAGAGACCTGGAGCATGTTCTTTGTGGGTTTTTATAATATTCCAAGAGAGTAGAGACCTGGAGCATGTTCTTTGTGGGTTTTATAATATTCCATGACAGTAGCGACCTGGAGCATGTTCTTTGTGGGGTTTAACAATATTCCAAGAGAGTAGAGAACTGGAGCATGTTCTTTGTGGGGTTTTATAATATTCCAAGAGAGTAGACCTGGAGCATGTTCTTTGTGGGTTTTTATAATATTCCAAGAGAGTAGAGACCTGGAGCATGTTCTTTGTGGGTTTTTATAATATTCCAAAAGAGTAGAGACCTGGAGCATGTTCTTTGTGGATTTTTATAATATTCCAAGAGAGTAGAGAACTGGAGCATGTTCTTTGAGGGTTTTTATAATAATCCATGAGAGTAGAGAACTTGAGCATGTTCTTTGTGGGTTTTTATAATATTCCAAGAGATTAGAGAACTGGAGCATGTTCTTTGTGGGTTTTTATAATATTCCATGAGAGTAGAGACCTGGAGCATGTTCTTTGTGGGTTTTTATAATATTCCAAGAGAGTAGAGAACTGGAGCATGTTCTTTGTGGTTTTTTTATATTCCAAGAGAGTAGAGAACTGGAGAATGTTCTTTGTGGGTTTTTATAATATTCCAAGAGAGTAGAGAACTGGAGCATGTTCTTTGTGGGTTTTTATAATATTCCAAGAGAGTAGAGACCTGGCGCATGTTCTTTGTGGGGTTTTATAATATTCCAAGAGAGTAGAGAACTGGAGCATGTTCTTTGTGGGGTTTTATAATATTCCATGAGAGTAGAGAACTGGAGCATGTTCTTTGTGGGTTTTTATAATATTCCATGAGAGTGGAGACCTGGAGCATGTTCTTTGTGGGTTTTTATAATATTCCATGAGAGTAGAGAACTGGAGCATGTTCTTTGTGGGTTTTTATAATATTCCAAGAGAGTAGAGACCTGGAGCATGTTCTTTGTGGGTTTTTATAATATTCCAAGAGAGTAGAGACCTGGAGCATGTTCTTTGTGGGGATTTTATTATATTCCAAGAGAGTAGAGAACTGGAGCATGTTCTTTGTGGGTTTTTATAATATTCCAAGAGAGTAGAGACCTGGAGCATGTTCTTTGTGGGTTTTTATAATATTCCAAGAGAGTAGAGACCTGGAGCATGTTCTTTGTGGGTTTTTATAATATTCCAAGAGAGTAGAGACCTGGAGCATGTTATTTGTGGGGATTTTATTATATTCCAAGAGAGTAGAGAACTGGAGCATGTTCTTTGTGGGTTTTTATTATATTCCAAGAGAGTAGAGAACTGGAGCATGTTCTTTGTGGGGATTTTATTATATTCCAAGAGAGTAGAGAACTGGAGCATGTTCTTTGTGGGTTTTTATAATATTCCAAGAGAGTAGAGAACTGGAGCATGTTCTTTGTGGGGTTTTTATAATACTCCAAGAGAGTAGAGAACTGGAGCATGTTCTTTGTGGATTTTTATAATATTCCAAGAGAGTAGTGACCTGGAGCATGTTATTTGTGGGGTTTTATAATATTCCAAGAGAGTAGAGAAATGGAGCATGTTCTTTGTGGGTTTCATAATATTCCAAGAGAGTAGAGAACTGGAGCATGTTCTTTGTGGGTTGTTATAATATTCCAAGAGAGTAGAGAACTGGAGCATGTTCTTTGTGGGGTTTTATAATATTCCAAGAGAGTGGAGACCTGGAGCATGTTCTTTGTGGGTTGTTATAATATTCCAAGAGAGTAGAGAACTGGAGCATGTTCTTTGTGGGGTTTTATAATATTCCAAGAGAGTGGAGACCTGGAGCATGTTCTTTGTGGGTTTTTATAATATTCCAAGAGAGTAGAGAACTGGAGCATGTTCTTTGTGGGGTTTTATAATATTCCAAGAGAGTGGAGACCTGGAGCATGTTCTTTGTGGGGTTTTATAATATTCCAAGAGAGTAGAGAACTGGAGCATGTTCTTTGTGGGGTTTTATAATATTCCAAGAGAGTGGAGACCTGGAGCATGTTCTTTGTGGGGTTTTATAATATTCCAAGAGAGTAGAGACCTGGAGCATGTTCTTTGTGGGTTTTTATAATATTCCAAGAGAGTAGAGAACTGGAGCATGTTCTTTGTGGGGTTTTACAATATTCCAAGAGAGTAGAGAACTGGAGCATGTTCTTTGTGGGGTTTTATAATATTCCAAGAGTAGACCTGGAGCATGTTCTTTGTGGGTTTTTATAATATTCCAAGAGAGTAGAGAACTGGAGCATGTTCTTTGTGGGGTTTAACAATATTCCAAGAGAGTGGAGACCTGGAGCATGTTCATTGTGGGGTTTTATAATATTCCAAGAGAGTAGAGAACTGGAGCATGTTCTTTGTGGGTTTTATAATATTCCATGACAGTAGCGACCTGGAGCATGTTCTTTGTGGGTTTTAAAATATTCCAAGAGAGTAGAGACCTGGAGCATGTTCTTTGTGGGGTTTTATAATATTCCAAAAGAGTAGAGACCTGGAGCATGTTCTTTGTGGGTTTTTATAATATTCCAAAAGAGTAGAGACCTGGAGCATGTTCTTTGTGGGTTTTTATAATATTCCAAGAGAGTAGAGAACTGGAGCATGTTCTTTGTGGGGTTTTTATAATATTCCATGAGAGTAGAGACCTGGAGCATGTTCTTTGTGGGTTTTTATAATATTCCAAGAGAGTAGAGAACTGGAGCATGTTCTTTGTGGGGTTTTTATAATATTCCATGAGAGTAGAGACCTGGAGCATGTTCTTTGTGGGTTTTTATAATATTCCAAGAGAGTAGAGAACTGGAGCATGTTCTTTGAGGGTTTTTATAATAATCCATGAGAGAAGAGAACTTGAGCATGTTCTTTGTGGGTTTTTATAATATTCCAAGAGATTAGAGAACTGGAGCATGTTCTTTGTGGGTTTTTATAATATTCCATGAGAGTAGAGACCTGGAGCATGTTCTTTGTGGGTTTTTATAATATTCCAAGAGAGTAGAGAACTGGAGCATGTTCTTTGTGGTTTTTTTATATTCCAAGAGATTAGAGAACTGGAGCATGTTCTTTGTGGTTTTTTTATATTCCAAGAGAGTAGAGAACTGGAGCATGTTCTTTGTGGTTTTTTTATATTCCAAGAGAGTAGAGAACTGGAGCATGTTCTTTGTGGTTTTTTTATATTCCAAGAGAGTAGAGAACTGGAGCATGTTCTTTATGGTTTTTTTTATATTCCAAGAGAGTAGAGACCTGGAGAATGTTCTTTGTGGGGTTTTTATAATATTCCAAGAGAGTAGAGAACTGGAGCATGTTCTTTGTGGGTTTTTATAATATTCCAAGAGAGTAGAGACCTGGCGCATGTTCTTTGAGGGGTTTTATAATATTCCATGAGAGTAGAGACCTGGAGCATTTTCTTTGTGGGTTTTTATAATATTCCATGAGAGTCGAGAACTGGAGCATGTTCTTTGTGGGTTTTTATAATATTCCATGAGAGTAGAGAACTGGAGCATGTTCTTTGTGGGTTTTTATAATATTCCAAGAGAGTAGAGAACTGGAGCATGTTCTTTGTGGGTTTTTATAATATTCCATGAGAGTAGAGAACTGGAGCATGTTCTTTGTGGGTTTTTATAATATTCCAAGAGAGTAGAGAACTGGAGCATGTTCTTTGTGGGGTTTTATAATATTCCATGAGAGTAGAGAACTGGAGCATGTTCTTTGTGGGTTTTTATAATATTCCAAGAGAGTAGCGGACTGGAGCATGTTCTTTGTGGGTTTTATAATATTCCATGAGAGTAGAGAACTGGAGCATGTTCTTTGTGGGTTTTTATAATATTCCAAGAGAGTAGAGACCTGGCGCATGTTCTTTGTGGGGTTTTATAATATTCCATGAGAGTAGAGAACTGGAGCATGTTCTTTGTGGGTTTTTATAATATTCCAAGAGAGTAGAGACCTGGCGCATGTTCTTTGTGGGGTTTTATAATATTCCAAGAGAGTAGAGAACTGGAGCATGTTCTTTGTGGGGTTTTATAATATTCCATTAGAGTAGAGAACTGGAGCATGTTCTTTGTGGGTTTTTATAATATTCCATGAGAGTGGAGACCTGAAGCATGTTCTTTGTGGGTTTTTATAATATTCCATGAGAGTAGAGAACTGGAGCATGTTCTTTGTGGGTTTTTATAATATTCCAAGAGAGTAGAGACCTGGCGCATGTTCTTTGTGGGGTTTTATAATATTCCAAGAGAGTAGAGACCTGGCGCATGTTCTTTGTGGGGTTTTATAATATTCCAAGAGAGTAGAGACCTGGCGCATGTTCTTTGTGGGTTTTTATAATATTCCAAGAGAGTAGAGACCTGGCGCATGTTCTTTGTGGGGTTTTATAATATTCCATGAGAGTAGAGAACTGGAGCATGTTCTTTGTGGGTTTTTACAATATTCCAAGAGAGTAGAGACCTGGCGCATGTTCTTTGTGGGGTTTTATAATATTCCAAGAGAGTAGAGAACTGGAGCATGTTCTTTGTGGGTTTTTATAATATTCCATGAGAGTGGAGACCTGGAGCATGTTCTTTGTGGGTTTTTATAATATTCCATGAGAGTAGAGAACTGGAGCATGTTCTTTGTGGGTTTTTATAATATTCCATGAGAGTGGAGACCTGGAGCATGTTCTGGGTTTTTATAATATTCCATGAGAGTGGAGACCTGGAGCATGTTCTTTGTGGGGTTTTATAATATTCCATGAGAGTAGAGAACTGGAGCATGTTCTTTGTGGGTTTTTATAATATTCCATGAGAGTAGAGAACTGGAGCATGTTCTTTGTGGGTTTTTATAATATTCCAAGAGAGTAGAGGACTGGAGCATGTTCTTTGTGGGTTTTATAATATTCCATGAGAGTAGAGAACTGGAGCATGTTCTTTGTGGGTTTTATAATATTCCAAGAGAGTAGAGACCTGGAGCATGTTCTTTGTGGGTTTTATAATATTCCAAGAGAGTAGAGACCTGGAGCATGTTCTTTGTGGGTTTTTATTATATTCCATGAGAGTAGAGACCTGGAGCATGTTCTTTGTGGGTTTTTATAATATTCCAAGAGAGTAGAGACCTGGAGCATGTTCTTTGTGGGTTTTTATAATATTCCATGAGAGTAGAGAACTGGAGCATGTTCTTTGTGGGGTTTTATAATATTTTTTTTTTTTTTTTTTTTTTTTTTTTGTATACAAGATCGAGGCTCGTGAAAGAGCGAACATTAATCACACAGAAAGACAAACCGACACATAAAACATATAACATCGGGAGCGGTAGACAAGATGGGGAGAGAGGGGAAGGACACAAACACAACATTTGAGAGCAGGGACCGAGAGACATGGAGACATCGAGAGATCTGAGAGAGGGCGAGGGCTTTGGGGGGGGGGGGGCATGGGAAGGGGGCGGTGGGAGAGGTATAAAACATATGGACACTGCCAGGACTTCCAGGAAAGAAGTTGGAATTTCAAACAAGGTGGATCTGGGGTGAATTAGCGGGGGTAGAAAAGATCAAGGTTTTGGATGGGGGAAGATAAGAGATGGTGGTGAACAGCTGTTTTAAAGACCTGGAGGGAGGAGTGGGATTGAAGGGAGTGAGGGAGTTTGTTCCAGAGGCGGGAGAAAAGAGGAATGAAAGAGTGAAGGTGAGCAGAGAGCCGAGATTTCGGCAGTTTAACCATCAGAGGGTTGCTGGCAGATCTTGTGCGACCTGTAGGAATATTTGGGGGACAGAGCACAGAGAGAGCTGGGGGTGCAAGGCCGGAGAGGAGTCGGTAGAAGACAGAAAGACCACCTACCTGCCTGCGGTGAGTGAGTGAAAAGCCCTCAGAGTTAGCTTCATCGCGGGAGATTCCAATAATTCTGAAAGCTTTGGTTTCAACAGCGTGAAGCCGAGCTAGGTGTGAGGCAGGAGCACCGGCCCATAGGGGAGAACAGTATTCCATTGAGCTGCGGATGAAAGCCTTGTATGTGGTGAGGAGCTCAGGTGTGCCGAGGAAGGACTTCGCACGACGGAGGATGCCCAGTCGGCGACTGGCTTTGGAGGCCAGCTTGGAAATGTGGTTTTCCCAAGAAAGATCATGGCAGATAGTGAGACCCAAAATCTTGAGCGACAGAACTTCTTGGAGAGGATTGTTGAGAAAGTAGATGGGAGGGTTGTCCAGTCGATCTTTTCGGAGAGACATAGTAAGAGTGTGAGATTTGTCAGGATTGAAAGACATGTTCCACTTGTTTGACCAGTCTGTGATTTTGTCCAGGTCTTCAGAGAGTGAGGAGGCAGCAGACTGCCGATCTGAGGGAAGAGGAATGGAGCGGCAGAGAGTGGAGTCATCAGCAAAGAGATAGAGAGGATTTTCGAGAGAGTCAGAGAGATCATTGATGAAGACCAGAAAAAGCACGGGGCCCAGAACACTGCCTTGGGGAACTCCAGCCTGAACAGGAAGAGGAGATGAGAGAAACCCATTCAGGGCCACACGTTGACGACGACTAGAGAGGAAGTCCGCCAGCCATGCGTGGAGATTTCCATGGATACCAAAGGAGGAGAGTTTGGTGAGCAGAGCGGGGTGCCAGACCGTGTCGAAGGCACGTGATATGTCGAGGGAGACAGCTCTAATTTCCTGTTTGGCATTGAGGACCTCCATCCATTGTTGAGACAGCAGAAGCAGCATGTCCAGAGTAGAGTGACCTGGTCTGAAACCAAATTGATGATCAGAGATCAAGCCATTGGAGAAGAGGAAAGATTTCATATCCGAAGCAATGATGGATTCCATGACTTTGCTGATAATTGGGAGAAGGCTGATTGGTCTGTAGTTGCTAGGATCTGTTTTTGCACCTTTTTTGTGCAAAGCGGTGATGTTGGCTGATTTCCAAGCAGATGGCAGTTGACCTTGAGCAAAAGAGAGGGTGAAGAGAACAGAGAGAGGGTGAGATAGAGCAGCAGAGCAGGATTTTAGGACCCGTGGGCTGATGCCGTCGGGTCCAGTTGCAGAATCAGAGTCGAGGGTTGACAGAAACTTTTCCACCTTGTCAGGAGGAAAGGACACGGAGTCCAGGAGCAGCAGGGTACGACTGGGTATGGTGGGTACAGAGAGGGATGGGTTTGGGACACAAGATTTAGAGGCAAACACAGAGTTGAGGCATTCAGCTTTTTCACGTGCGGAGTCAGCTGTGTAGCCGTTTGAGGTAAGGGAGGGGATGGAGGGGGAACAAACACCAGAAACGGATTTGACCAGACGCCACCAGGATTTGGAAGAGGGAGACAGATAAGAGAGTTCGGTCTTGAGAACGGAGAGATATTGTTTCCTGGCTCTCCTGAGGGTGGACACACACTTGTTTCGGGCTTTGTGAAAGGAAATGAGATTTCCTTCCGTTGGATTTGCTTTCCAGGAGACGAAGGCAAGTTGTTTCTGGGCAACAGCCTCACCACAAGATTCCGTGTACCATGGACGGGAGGAAGGGTATGACAACTGAAGACGAGATGGGATAAATCTGTGCATGAGAGAGAGCAATTTACTTTGGAAGAATTCCCAGGATGAGTTGATGTCAGAGGTGGTAGAGATGGGAGACCAGTCCAGATGATTGATGGCTGCTTGAAGACCGTGCCAGTTGGCCTGAGTGAAATGCCAGACTCGTCGACGCTGAGCAGGCTCCCTGAGGATAGTCAGAGAGATGTCCACTTTAACAAGGACATGATCAGATGATCCGATCGGAGCAGAAGAAGAGCAGCAGACATTTTCAGGGAAGTTAGTCATAACCAAGTCCAGAAGAGAAGATGTTCCGTTGACTGAGATCCGGGTCGGGAAATTGACAGATTGTGTCAGTCCCAGTGAGTCGCAGAAGTCCTTTGCTGAAGAGCCATGGCTGGTGAGAGAGGTACCCACACCCAGCCAACTGGCATGGTGACAATTGAAATCACCACATATGAGGAAGAGAGAGTTGGGATGAGTAGATAGAAGTTGGTCCATATCATCAGACAGCGAGATGTAGATGGAGTCATCACTGTTTGGTGGACGGTACAACACACATATGAACAAGAGGTGGGAGTGAAGGGGAAGCCGAAGCCAGAGGTATTCCTGGGGGTGAGGTGGAGAGAGTGCAGTGCAGGGCGAGTGAGGAAGAGAGTTTTTGATAAAGATAGCAACCCCGCCTCCAGGACGAGGCTCAGGTCTATCTTACCGGAGGAGGGAGTAGCCCGGGAGAGATACTATGGAATCAGAGACATCATAAAGGAGGAAAGTTTCTGTTAAGCAGATCACGTCTGGTTTGACAGAAGCAACCTGTATGGAGAGATCAGTTAAGTTTGAACGAAGGCCCCGGATGTTTGAGGTCCATACCGTTAATGAAGAGGAAGGGGGAGCATCAGATACAGAACAGGGGGGAGGAGGGGTAGGGTAAGATGTGGAAGAGGTGGAAGAGATAGGGAGAGCTGTTGAAGGTGTGTCAGAGATTTTAGAATAGCTCGGAGAAAGGGAAGGATGGGGCGGACAAAAGGTTTGATGGTGATTGGGTGAGCCACAATGAGGTGTTATTTGAGGAGGGGGAAGAGCGAGGCAGAAGGTTGGGGGAGATGAAGGTGAGAGTTTGAAGGGGGAAGAAGCGGGGAGGACGCTTTGAGGAGGGGGGGTGAGAGGGGGGAAATTGAGAAGCAATGAGGGTGGGGAGATTTGAAGGGGAGGGGTGAGGGGGGAGTTTGGGAGGGAAGGGACAAGGGGAGGGATTTGAAAGGGATGGGATATGGGGGAGATTTGGAGGGGAGGGGTGAGGCAGGAGTCTAGGAGGGGAGGGGCGAGGGGGCATCTTGGTGGGGAGGGGTGAGGGGGTAGTTTAGGAGGGAGGGGGCAAGGGGGGAGATTTGAAAGGGATGGGTGATGGGGAAGATTTGGAGGGGAGGGGTGATGGGGAAGATTTGGAGGGGAGGGGTTATGGGGAAGATTTGGAGGGGAGGGGTGAGATTGGATTTTTGAAAGTGTACGATTTATGGGAAACGAACATTTATTGCAAAATGAGTTTCTTGTGACCTTCGAGTTAAAAATACGTTTAAGGACGCTGGATGGAGGATGGAGTGCAGGGGAGTTTAGGGAATGTAGAAAAAAGGCACTATAGGAGATGGATATTTTTTTTGGGATGAATTGATTTGGTGAGCAAGTCGAAAGCAGCCTTTTAAAGAAGAAGAAGAAAAAGGTGTTATAAAATATGACGGAATACATAACTTGAGGGGAAAGTGTAAACATTGAAGGTTAATGAGTGAAAACTATCTGGGGAAATGGGGGAGAAACACGTGGTCGAAGAACGAACGAACGAATAAGAATGAATAAACGAATGAGAACAGAGAAGGAATTTTTTTTTTTTTTTTTTTTTTTTTTTTTGAGTTGAGTTGAGATTTACACAAGGAAGTAGGCTATGGGTGAAAAGCCTGGGAATACAGAGAACGAAAGTTATTGGATCACAAACGACAGACCGCTGAGAGAAAAACAAAGCCTCAAGGTTGTACAGTGCACACTGTACAAGGCCTCAAGACACGACACGGCAAACAGACGATCAATTTATGAAAGATAAACACCGAGAAACAACCAAAGTTGCACACAATAACTTCGCACACCGAAAGATAAATACAGTTTCGACAAAATACAATTGTGAACAGACTTAACTTCGAAAAACGTGGAGACCGTGTGGAGCTTCGAAAATCCCTCCCACCATCTCCGAGATCTCGCGAGATCCATGATCCATATTACAAGAGAGTAGAGACCTGGCGCATGTTCTTTGTGGGTTTTTATAATATTCCATGAGAGTAGAGACCTGGAGCATGTTCTTTGTGGGTTTTTATAATATTCCATGAGAGTAGATACCTGGAGCATGTTCTTTGTGGGGTTTTATAATATTCCAAGAGAGTAGAGACCTGGAGAATGTTCTTTGTGGGGTTTTATAATATTCCAAGAGAGTAGAGACCTCGAGCATGTTCTTTGTGGGTTTTTATAATATTCCATGAGAGTAGAGAACTGGAGCATGTTCTTTGTGGGGTTTTATAATATTCCAAGAGAGTAGAGACCTGGAGCATGTTCTTTGTGTGGTTTTATAATATTCCAAGAGAGTAGAGCACTGGAGCATGTTCTTTGTGGGGTTTTATAATATTCCAAGAGAGTAGAGACCTGCAGCATGTTGTTTGTGAGTTTTTATAATATTCCAAGAGAGTAGAGAACTGGAGCATGTTCTTTGTGGGGTTTTATAATATTCCATGAGAGTAGAGAACTGGAGCATGTTCTTTGTGGGGTTTTATAATATTCCATGAGAGTAGAGAACTGGAGCATGTTCTTTGTGGCTTTTTATAATATTCCAAGAGAGTAGAGACCTGGAGCATGTTCTTTGTGGGGTTTTATAATATTCCATGAGAGTAGAGACCTGGAGCATGTTCTTTGTGGGGTTTTATAATATTCCAAGAGAGTAGAGACCTGGAGAATGTTCTTTGTGGGGTTTTATAATATTCCAAGAGAGTAGAGAACTGGAGCATGTTCTTTGTGGGGTTTTATAATATTCCAAGAGAGTAGAGACCTGGAGAATGTTCTTTGTGGGTTTTATAATATTCCAAGAGAGTAGAGACCTGGAGAATGTTCTTTGTGGGGTTTTATAATATTCCAAGAGAGTAGAGACCTGGAGCATGTTCTTTGTGGGTTTTATAATATTCCAAGAGAGTAGAGACCTGGAGCATGTTCTTTGTGTGTTTTTATAATATTCCATGAGAGTAGAGAACTGGAGCATGTTCTTTGTGGGTTTTTATAATATTCCAAGAGAGTAGAGAACTGGAGCATGTACTTTGTGGGTTTTTATAATATTCCATGAGAGTAGAGAACTGGAGCATGTTCTTTGTGGGTTTTATAATATTCCAAGAGAGTAGAGACCTGGAGAATGTTCTTTGTGGGTTTTTATAATATTCCAAGAGAGTAGAGAACTGGAGCATGTTCTTTGTGTGTTTTTATAATATTCCATGAGAGTAGAGACCTGGAGCATGTTCTTTGTGGGTTTTTATAATATTCCATGAGAGTAGAGACCTGGAGCATGTTCTTTGTGGGGTTTTATAATATTCCATGAGAGTAGAGACCTGGAGCATGTTCTTTGTGGGGTTTTATAATATTCCATGAGAGTAGAGCACTGGAGCATGTTCTTTGTGGGGTTTTATAATATTCCATGAGAGTAGAGCACTGGAGCATGTTCTTTGTGGGGTTTTATAATATTCCATGAGAGTAGAGACCTGGAGCATGTTCTTTGTGGGGTTTTATAATATTCCAAGAGAGTAGAGACCTGGAGAATGTTCTTTGTGGGGTTTTATAATATTCCAAGAGAGTAGAGAACTGGAGCATGTTCTTTGTGGGGTTTTATAATATTCCAAGAGAGTAGAGACCTGGAGAATGTTCTTTGTGGGTTTTATAATATTCCAAGAGAGTAGAGACCTGGAGAATGTTCTTTGTGGGGTTTTATAATATTCCAAGAGAGTAGAGACCTGGAGCATGTTCTTTGTGTGTTTTATAATATTCCAAGAGAGTAGAGACCTGGAGCATGTTCTTTGTGTGTTTTATAATATTCCAAGAGAGTAGAGACCTGGAGCATGTTCTTTGTGGGGTTTTATAATATTCCAAGAGAGTAGAGACCTGGAGCATGTTCTTTGTGTGTTTTTATAATATTCCATGAGAGTAGAGAACTGGAGCATGTTCTTTGTGGGTTTTTATAATACTAGGGCATGCCCGTACTATATATATGCCCGTACTATATATCTATCTAAAATTATATCCCCCCCCTCTATTTACATGAAATGGTTTGGTCCATTCGCAACGCCAAAGCGAACGGCGAACGGCTTGCGAGTACAGTGACAATCCCCCCCCTCTATTTACATGAAATGGTTTCGTCCATTCGCAACGACCACAGAACCCCCCCCTCTATTTACATGGAATGGTTTGGTCCATTCGCAACGCCGGCACACGCGATCGTTCGCTGCTCTCTGATTGGTTGAATCGTTTTTTGGACATAGCTCGGTAAGTAATTGTCCGATTAATATGAAACCTTGAAAAGGCACATCCTCGGGTCCCCAGCAATATACCTGGCAAGTTAAAAGTATATCGGACCCGTGGTTGCCGAGAAACAGCGGTCACAGACAAACAAACGTACAGACAGACAGACAGAGATTACTGGAATTATAGATAGATTCCAAGAGAGTAGAGAACTGGAGCATGTTCTTTGTGGGTTTTATAATATTCCAAGAGAGTAGAGACCTGGAGAATGTTCTTTGTGGGTTTTTATAATATTCCAAGAGAGTAGAGAACTGGAGCATGTTCTTTGTGTGTTTTTACAATATTCCATGAGAGTAGAGACCTGGAGCATGTTCTTTGTGGGTTTTTATAATATTCCAAGAGAGTAGAGTACTGGAGCATGTACTTTGTGGGTTTTTATAATATTCCATGAGAGTAGAGACCTGGAGCATGTTCTTTGTGGGTTTTATAATATTCCATGAGAGTAGAGAACTGGAGCATGTTCTTTGTGGGTTTTATAATATTCCAAGAGAGTAGAGACCTGGAGCATGTTCTTTGTGGGTTTTTATAATATTCCAAGAGAGTAGAGACCTGGAGCATGTTCTTTGTGGGTTTTTATAATATTCCATGAGAGGAGAGAACTGGAGCATGTACTTTGTGGGTTTTTATAATATTCCATGAGAGTAGAGACCTGGAGCATGTTCTTTGTGGGTTTTATAATATTCCAAGAGAGTAGAGACCTGGAGCATGTTCTTTGTGGGTTTTTATAATATTCCATGAGAGTAGAGAACTGGAGCATGTTCTTTGTGGGTTTTTATAATATTCCAAGAGAGTAGAGAACTGGAGCATGTTCTTTGTGGGTTTTTATAATATTCCATGAGAGTAGAGAACTGGAGCATGTTCTTTGTGGGGTTTTATAATATTCCAAGAGAGTAGAGAACTGGAGCATGTACTTTGTGGGTTTTTATTATATTCCATGAGAGTAGAGAACTGGAGCATGTTCTTTGTGGGTTTTATAATATTCCAAGAGAGTAGAGACCTGGAGAATGTTCTTTGTGGGGTTTTATAATATTCCAAGAGAGTAGAGACCTGGAGCATGTTCTTTGTGTGTTTTATAATATTCCAAGAGAGTCGAGACCTGGAGCATGTTCTTTGTGTGTTTTATAATATTCCAAGAGAGTAGAGACCTGGAGCATGTTCTTTGTGGGTTTTATAATATTCCAAGAGAGTAGAGACCTGGAGCATGTTCTTTGTGGGTTTTTATAATATTCCAAGAGAGTAGAGACCTGGAGCATGTTCTTTGTGGGTTTTTATAATATTCCATGAGAGTAGAGAACTGGAGCATGTTCTTTGTGGGTTTTTATAATATTCCAAGAGAGTAGAGAACTGGAGCATGTTCTTTGTGGGTTTTTATAATATTCCATGAGAGTAGAGAACTGGAGCATGTTCTTTGTGGGGTTTTATAATATTCCAAGAGAGTAGAGAACTGGAGCATGTACTTTGTGGGTTTTTATTATATTCCATGAGAGTAGAGAACTGGAGCATGTTCTTTGTGGGTTTTATAATATTCCAAGAGAGTAGAGACCTGGAGAATGTTCTTTGTGGGGTTTTATAATATTCCAAGAGAGTAGAGACCTGGAGCATGTTCTTTGTGTGTTTTATAATATTCCAAGAGAGTAGAGACCTGGAGCATGTTCTTTGTGTGTTTTATAATATTCCAAGAGAGTAGAGACCTGGAGCATGTTCTTTGTGGGTTTTATAATATTCCAAGAGAGTAGAGACTTGGAGAATGTTCTTTGTGGGGTTTTATAATATTCCAAGAGAGTAGAGACCTGGAGCATGTTCTTTGTGTGTTTTTATAATATTCCATGAGAGTAGAGAACTGGAGCATGTTCTTTGTGGGTTTTTATAATATTCCAAGAGAGTAGAGAACTGGAGCATGTACTTTGTGGGTTTTTATAATATTCCATGAGAGTAGAGAACTGGAGCATGTTCTTTGTGGGTTTTATAATATTCCAAGAGAGTAGAGACCTGGAGCATGTTCTTTGTGGGTTTTTATAATATTCCAAGAGAGTAGAGACCTGGAGCATGTTCTTTGTGGGTTTTTATAATATTCCATGAGAGGAGAGAACTGGAGCATGTAGTTTGTGGGTTTTTATAATACTAGGGCATTGCCCGTACTATATCTATATCTAAAATTATATCCCCCCCCCCCTCTATTTACATGAAATGGTTTGGTCCAAAGCGAACGGCTTGCGAGTCCGGTGACAATCCCCCCCCCTCTATTTACATGAAATGGTTTGGTCCATTCGCAACGCCAAAGCGAACGGCGAACGGCTTGCGAGTACAGTGACAATCCCCCCCCCTCTATTTACATGAATGGTTTGGTCCATTCGCAACGACCACAGAACCCCCCCCCCCTCTATTTACATGCAATGGTTTGGTCCAAAGCGAACGGCTTCCGGAGTTTGGTAAAGAAATCGCCATCGCGTGCACAAACGCGCAGGAAAGCGAATGAATCGCAAATTCGTTTTTATTAGTTTTAAAACGTAGTTTAACGCCAACATAGTTTGCAAACGTGAAATAAATGAATACGCTCTCAAATGTGCCATCCGAGGCAGAGTGTGTCCTCCACGTTCGGCACACGCGATCGTTCGCTGCTCTCTGATTGGTTGAATCGTTTTTTGGACATAGCTCGGTAAGTAATTGTCCGATTAATATGAAACCTTGAAAAGGCACATCCTCGGGTCCCCAGCAATATACCTGGCAAGTTAAAAGTATATCGGACCCGTGGTTGTCGAGAAACAGCGGTCACAGACAAACGTACAAACGTACAGACAGAGATTACTGGAATTATAGATAGACTAGGGCATGCCCGTACTATATATATATCTAAAATTATATCCCCCCCCTCTATTTACATGAAATGGTTTTGTCCATTCGCAACGACCACAGAACCCCCCCCCTCTATTTACATGGAATGGTTTGGTCCATTCGCAACGCCGGCACACGCGATCGTTCGCTGCTCTCTGATTGGTTGAATCGTTTTTTGGACATAGCTCGGTAAGTAATTGTCCGATTAATATGAAACCTTGAAAAGGCACATCCTCGGGTCCCCAGCAATATACCTGGCAAGTTAAAAGTATATCGGACCCGTGGTTGCCGAGAAACAGCGGTCACAGACAAACAAACGTACAGACAGACAGACAGAGATTACTGGAATTATAGATAGATTCCAAGAGAGTAGAGAACTGGAGCATGTTCTTTGTGGGTTTTATAATATTCCAAGAGAGTAGAGACCTGGAGAATGTTCTTTGTGGGTTTTTATAATATTCCAAGAGAGTAGAGAACTGGAGCATGTTCTTTGTGTGTTTTTACAATATTCCATGAGAGTAGAGACCTGGAGCATGTTCTTTGTGGGTTTTTATAATATTCCAAGAGAGTAGAGACCTGGAGCATGTTCTTTGTGGGTTTTTATAATATTCCAAGAGAGTAGAGTACTGGAGCATGTACTTTGTGGGTTTTTATAATATTCCATGAGAGTAGAGACCTGGAGCATGTTCTTTGTGGGTTTTATAATATTCCATGAGAGTAGAGAACTGGAGCATGTTCTTTGTGGGTTTTATAATATTCCAAGAGAGTAGAGACCTGGAGCATGTTCTTTGTGGGTTTTTATAATATTCCAAGAGAGTAGAGACCTGGAGCATGTTCTTTGTGGGTTTTTATAATATTCCATGAGAGGAGAGAACTGGAGCATGTACTTTGTGGGTTTTTATAATATTCCATGAGAGTAGAGACCTGGAGCATGTTCTTTGTGGGTTTTATAATATTCCAAGAGAGTAGAGACCTGGAGCATGTTCTTTGTGGGTTTTTATAATATTCCATGAGAGTAGAGAACTGGAGCATGTTCTTTGTGGGTTTTTATAATATTCCAAGAGAGTAGAGAACTGGAGCATGTTCTTTGTGGGTTTTTATAATATTCCATGAGAGTAGAGAACTGGAGCATGTTCTTTGTGGGGTTTTATAATATTCCAAGAGAGTAGAGAACTGGAGCATGTACTTTGTGGGTTTTTATTATATTCCATGAGAGTAGAGAACTGGAGCATGTTCTTTGTGGGTTTTATAATATTCCAAGAGAGTAGAGACCTGGAGAATGTTCTTTGTGGGGTTTTATAATATTCCAAGAGAGTAGAGACCTGGAGCATGTTCTTTGTGTGTTTTATAATATTCCAAGAGAGTAGAGACCTGGAGCATGTTCTTTGTGTGTTTTATAATATTCCAAGAGAGTAGAGACCTGGAGCATGTTCTTTGTGGGTTTTATAATATTCCAAGAGAGTAGAGACCTGGAGCATGTTCTTTGTGGGTTTTTATAATATTCCAAGAGAGTAGAGACCTGGAGCATGTTCTTTGTGGGTTTTTATAATATTCCATGAGAGTAGAGAACTGGAGCATGTTCTTTGTGGGTTTTTATAATATTCCAAGAGAGTAGAGAACTGGAGCATGTTCTTTGTGGGTTTTTATAATATTCCATGAGAGTAGCGAACTGGAGCATGTTCTTTGTGGGGTTTTATAATATTCCAAGAGAGTAGAGAACTGGAGCATGTTCTTTGTGGGTTTTTATTATATTCCATGAGAGTAGAGAACTGGAGCATGTTCTTTGTGGGTTTTATAATATTCCAAGAGAGTAGAGACCTGGAGAATGTTCTTTGTGGGGTTTTATAATATTCCAAGAGAGTAGAGACCTGGAGCATGTTCTTTGTGTGTTTTATAATATTCCAAGAGAGTAGAGACCTGGAGCATGTTCTTTGTGTGTTTTATAATATTCCAAGAGAGTAGAGACCTGGAGCATGTTCTTTGTGGGTTTTATAATATTCCAAGAGAGTAGAGACTTGGAGAATGTTCTTTGTGGGGTTTTATAATATTCCAAGAGAGTAGAGACCTGGAGCATGTTCTTTGTGTGTTTTTATAATATTCCATGAGAGTAGAGAACTGGAGCATGTTCTTTGTGGGTTTTTATAATATTCCAAGAGAGTAGAGAACTGGAGCATGTACTTTGTGGGTTTTTATAATATTCCATGAGAGTAGAGAACTGGAGCATGTTCTTTGTGGGTTTTATAATATTCCAAGAGAGTAGAGACCTGGAGCATGTTCTTTGTGGGTTTTTATAATATTCCAAGAGAGTAGAGACCTGGAGCATGTTCTTTGTGGGTTTTTATAATATTCCATGAGAGGAGAGAACTGGAGCATGTACTTTGTGGGTTTTTATAATACTAGGGCATTGCCCGTACTATATCTATATCTAAAATTATATCCCCCCCCCCCCCTCTATTTACATGAAATGGTTTGGTCCAAAGCGAACGGCTTGCGAGTCCGGTGACAATCCCCCCCCCCTCTATTTACATGAAATGGTTTGGTCCATTCGCAACGCCAAAGCGAACGGCGAACGGCTTGCGAGTACAGTGACAATCCCCCCCCCTCTATTTACATGAATGGTTTGGTCCATTCGCAACGACCACAGAACCCCCCCCCCCCTCTATTTACATGCAATGGTTTGGTCCAAAGCGAACGGCTTCCGGAGTTTGGTAAAGAAATCGCCATCGCGTGCACAAACGCGCAGGAAAGCGAATGAATCGCAAATTCGTTTTTATTAGTTTTAAAACGTAGTTTAACGCCAACATAGTTTGCAAACGTGAAATAAATGAATACGCTCTCAAATGTGCCATCCGAGGCAGAGTGTGTCCTCCACGTTCGGCACACGCGATCGTTCGCTGCTCTCTGATTGGTTGAATCGTTTTTTGGACATAGCTCGGTAAGTAATTGTCCGATTAATATGAAACCTTGAAAAGGCACATCCTCGGGTCCCCAGCAATATACCTGGCAAGTTAAAAGTATATCGGACCCGTGGTTGTCGAGAAACAGCGGTCACAGACAAACGTACAAACGTACAGACAGAGATTACTGGAATTATAGATAGACTAGGGCATGCCCGTACTATATATATATCTAAAATTATATCCCCCCCCCCCTCTATTTACATGAAATGGTTTTGTCCAAAGCGAACGGCTTGCGAGTACGGTGACAATCCCCCCCCTCTATTTACATGCAATGGTTTGGTCCAAAGCGAACGGCTTCCGGAGTTTGGTAAAGAAATCGCCATCGCGTGCACAAACGCGCAGGAAAGCGAATGAATCGCAAATTCGTTTTTATTAGTTGTAAAACATAGTTTAACGCCAACATAGTTTGCAAACGTGAAATAAATGAATACGCTCTCAAATGTGCCATCCGAGGCAGAGTGTGCCCGCCACGTTCGGCACACGCGATCGTTCGCTGCTCTCTGATTGGTTGAATCGTTTTTTGGACATAGCTCGGTAAGTAATTGTCCGATTAATATGAAACCTTGAAAAGGCACATCCTCGGGTCCCCAGCAATATACCTGGCAAGTTAAAAGTATATCGGACCCGTGGTTGTCGAGAAACAGCGGTCACAGACAAACGTACAGACAGAGATTACTGGAATTATAGATAGATTCCATGAGAGTAGAGACCTGGAGCATGTTCTTTGTGGGTTTTATAATATTCCAAGAGAGTAGAGACCTGGAGCATGTTCTTTGTGGGTTTTTATAATATTCCAAGAGAGTAGAGACCTGGAGCATGTTCTTTGTGGGTTTTTATAATATTCCATGAGAGTAGAGAACTGGAGCATGTTCTTTGTGGGTTTTTATAATATTCCATGAGAGTAGAGAACTGGAGCATGTTCTTTGTGGGTTTTTATAATATTCCAAGAGAGTAGAGAACTGGAGCATGTTCTTTGTGGGTTTTTATAATATTCCAAGAGAGTAGAGAACTGGAGCATGTACTTTGTGGGTTTTTATAATATTCCAAGAGAGTAGAGAACTGGAGCATGTTCTTTGTGGGTTTTTATAATATTCCACGAGAGTAGAGAACTGGAGCATGTTCTTTGTGGGGTTTTATAATATTCCAAGAGAGTAGAGAACTGGAGCATGTACTTTGTGGGTTTTTATAATATTCCATGAGAGTAGAGAACTGGAGCATGTACTTTGTGGGTTTTTATAATATTCCAAGAGAGTAGAGAACTGGAGCATGTTCTTTGTGGGTTTTTATAATATTCCAAGAGAGTAGAGAACTGGAGCATGTTCTTTGTGGGTTTTTATAATATTCCATTAGAGTAGAGAACTGGAGCATGTTCTTTGTGGGTTTTATAATATTCCAAGAGAGTTGAGACCTGGAGAATGTTCTTTGTGGGTTTTATAATATTCCAAGAGAGTAGAGACCTGGAGAATGTTCTTTGTAGGTTTTATAATATTCCAAGAGAGTAGAGACCTGGAGCATGTTCTTTGTGGGTTTTATAATATTCCAAGAGAGTGGAGACCTGGAGAATGTTCTTTGTGGGTTTTTATAATATTCCAAGAGAGTGGAGACCTGGAGAATGTTCTTTGTGGGTTTTATAATATTCCAAGAGAGTGGAGACCTGGAGAATGTTCTTTGTGGGTTTTTATAATATTCCAAGAGAGTAGAGACCTGGAGCATGTTCTTTGTGGGGTTTTATAATATTCCAAGAGAGTAGAGACCTGGAGCATGTTCTTTGTGGGTTTTATAATATTCCAAGAGAGTGGAGACCTGGAGAATGTTCTTTGTGGGTTTTTATAATATTCCAAGAGAGTAGAGACCTGGAGCATGTTCTTTGTGTGTTTTTATAATATTCCATGAGAATAGAGAACTGGAGCATGTTCTTTGTGGGTTTTTATAATACTAGGGCATGCCCGTACTATATCTATATCTAAAATTATATCCCCCCCTCTATTTACATGAAATGGTTTGGTCCATGAAATGTTTTGGTCCATTCGCAACGCCAAAGCGAACGGCGAACGCTTTACATGAAATGGTTTGGTCCATGAAATGGTTTGGTCCATTCGCAACGCCAAAGCGAACGGCGAACGGCTTGCGAGTACAGTGACAATCCCCCCCCCCCCCCCCTCTATTTACATGAAACATGACATGAAATTTGTCCGTTTAATTAGTTTTAAAACATAGTTTAACGCCAACATATGGCATGCACGTACCCGTACTATCCGTAATAGCGCACGCTCTCACAGGAGCTCCGGAAGGTCGTATATCGCAGTTACGATGAATCGCAAATTAGTTTTTATTAGTTTTATTATTAGTTTTAAAACATAGTTTAACGCCAACATAGCGCCAACATAGTTTGCAAACGTGAAATAAATGAATACGCTCTCAAATGTGCCATCCGAGGCAGAGTGTGTTCGCCACGTTCGGCACACGCGATAGCTCGCTGCTCTCTGATTGGTTGAATCGTTTTTTGGACATAGCTCGGTAACTACTTCTCCGATTAATATGAAACCTTGAAAAGGCACATCCTCGGGTCCCCAGCAATATACCTGGCAAGTTTCAAGTATATCGGACCCGTGGTTGTCGAGAAACAGCGGTCACAGACAAACAAACAAACACACAGAGATTACTGGAATTATAGATAGATTCCAAGAGAGTAGAGAACTGGAGCATGTTCTTTGTGGGTTTTTATAATATTCCATGAGAGTAGAGAACTGGAGCATGTACTTTGTGGGTTTTTATAATATTCCATGAGAGTAGAGAACTGGAGCATGTACTTTGTGGGTTTTTATAATATTCCAAGAGAATAGAGAACTGGAGCATGTTCTTTGTGGGTTTTTATAATATTCCAAGAGAGTAGAGAACTGGAGCATGTACTTTGTGGGTTTTATAATATTCCATGAGAGTAGAGAACTGGAGCATGTTCTTTGTGGGGTTTTATAATATTCCAAGAGAGTAGAGACCTGGAGAATGTTCTTTGTGGGTTTTTATAATATTCCAAGAGAGTCGAGACCTGGAGCATGTTCTTTGTGTGTTTTTATAATATTCCAAGAGAGTAGAGACGTGGAGCATGTTCTTTGTGTGTTTTTATAATACTAGGGCGTGCCCGTACGTGGGTGCAAAAAAACATGCGTGCAAACAACAACAACAACAACAAAAAAAAAAAACTTTGAAACCACGTGGCAGTAACGACCACAGAACCCCCCCCCCCCTCTATTTACATGAAATGGTTTGGTCCATTCGCAAAGCCAAAGCGAACGGCTTGCGAGTACGGTGACAATCCCCCCCCTCTATTTACATGAAATGGTTTGGTCCAAAGCGAACGGCTTGCGAGTACGGTGACAATCCCCCCCCCCCCCCCCTCTATTTACATGAAATGGTTTGGTCCAAAGCGAACGGCTTGCGAGTACGGTGACAATCCCCCCCCCCTCTATTTACATGAAATGGTTTGGTCCAAAGCGAACGGCTTGCGGAGTTTGGTAAAGAAATCGCCATAGCGTGCACAAACGCGCAGGAAAGCGAAAGAATCGCAAATTAGTTTTAATTAGTTTTAAAACATAGTTTAACGCCAACATAGCGGCAACATAGTTTGCCAACGTCAAATAAATGAATACGCTCTCAAATGTGCCGTCCGAGGCAGAGTCTGTTCGGCACGTTCGGCACACGTGATAGCTCGCTGCTCTCTGATTGGTTGAATCGTTTTTTGGACATAGCTCGGTAACTACTTGTCCGATTAATATGAAACCTTGAAAAGGCACATCCTCCGGTCCCCAGCAATATACCTGGCAAGTTTAAAGTATATCGGACCCGTGGTTGTCGAGAAACAGCGGTCACAGACAAACACACAAACACACAGACACACAGACACACAGACACACAGAGATTACTGGAATTATAGATAGATTCCATGAGAGTAGAGAACTGGAGCATGTTCTTTGTGGGTTTTATAATATTCCAAGAGAGTAGAGACCTGGAGAATGTTCTTTGTGGGTTTTATAATATTCCATGAGAGTAGAGAACTGGAGCATGTTCTTTGTGGCTTTTTATAATATTCCATGAGAGTAGAGAACTGGAGAATGTTCTTTGTGGGTTTTATAATATTCCAAGAGAGTAGATACCTGGAGAATGTTCTTTGTGGGTTTTATAATATTCCAAGAGAGTAGAGAACTGGAGAATGTTCTTTGTGGGTTTTATAATATTCCAAGAGAGTAGAGACCTGGAGCATGTTCTTTGTGGGTTTTTATAATATTCCATGAGAGTAGAGAACTGGAGAATGTTCTTTGTGGGTTTTATAATATTCCAAGAGAGAAGAGACCTGGAGCATGTTCTTTGTGGGTTTTATAATATTCCATGAGAGTAGAGAACTGGAGCATGTTCTTTGTGGCTTTTTATAATATTCCATGAGAGTAGAGAACTGGAGCATGTTCTTTGTGGGTTTTATAACATTCCATGAGAGTAGAGAACTGGAGCATGTTCTTTGTGGGTTTTATAATATTCCAAGAGAGTGGAGACCTGGAGAATGTTCTTTGTGGGTTTTATAATATTCCATGAGAGTAGAGAACTGGAGAATGTTCTTTGTGGGTTTTTATAATATTCCATGAGAGTAGAGAACTGGAGAATGTTCTTTGTGGGTTTTATAATATTCCATGAGAGTAGAGAACTGGAGAATGTTCTTTGTGGCTTTTTATAATATTCCATGAGAGTAGAGAACTGGAGAATGTTCTTTGTGGGTTTTTATAATATTCCATGAGAGTAGAGACCTGGAGCATGTTCTTTGTGGCTTTTTATAATATTCCATGAGAGTAGAGAACTGGAGAATGTTCTTTGTGGGTTTTATAATATTCCAAGAGAGTAGAGACCTGGAGCATGTTCTTTGTGGGTTTTATAATATTCCATGAGAGTAGAGAACTGGAGCATGTTCTTTGTGGCTTTTTATAATATTCCATGAGAGTAGAGAACTGGAGCATGTTCTTTGTGGGTTTTATAACATTCCATGAGAGTAGAGAACTGGAGCATGTTCTTTGTGGGTTTTATAATATTCCAAGAGAGTAGAGACCTGGAGAATGTTCTTTGTGGGTTTTATAATATTCCATGAGAGTAGAGAACTGGAGAATGTTCTTTGTGGGTTTTATAATATTCCAAGAGAGTAGAGACCTGCAGCATGTTCTTTGTGGGTTTTATAATATTCCATGAGAGTAGAGAACTGGAGCATGTTCTTTGTGGGTTTTATAACATTCCATGAGAGTAGAGAACTGGAGCATGTTCTTTGTGGGTTTTATAATATTCCAAGAGAGTAGAGACCTGCAGCATGTTCTTTGTGGGTTTTTATAATATTCCATGAGAGTAGAGACCTGGAGAATGTTCTTTGTGGGTTTTTATAATATTCCAAGAGAGTAGAGACCTGCAGCATGTTCTTTGTGGGTTTTTATAATATTCCAAGAGAGTGGAGACCTGCAGCATGTTCTTTGTGGGTTTTTATAATATTCCAAGAGAGTAGAGACCTGCAGCATGTTCTTTGTGGGTTTTTATAATATTCCAAGAGAGTAGAGACCTGCAGCATGTTCTTTGTGGGATTTTATAATATTCCAAGAGAGTAGAGACCTGCAGCATGTTCTTTGTGGGTTTTTATAATATTCCAAGTGAGTAGAGACCTGGAGCATGTTCCTTGTGGGGTTTTATTTCTTCACATTATTTATTGTTATATCACGTGACTTTTTCAAGGTTCCCCACACCAATAAACCTAAACATTGACTGGGTTATTACAAGTCATAACATCTCGTTCATAAACTCTGATCAAGCCCAATGGGACAAAGGTTTGGTGACAATGTTGGATTTACAAAATAAATATAATCAAATAATTAAATCATCAGAACTTCGGAACCAATTAATCAAACACTTCAGATGAATCATCAAAGGACCAGGTTAATTCAGGTAAACAAATTTCGTTCCAGGTGATCTAAAAAGATGATTAAATAATGAACGTGATTTCAGTTCAGATCATTAAATAATGAAATATTTGTGATTTAAGGTGCACTGTAACTTCATCAACAAAAGGTAATTTTGCAACTCAGACGCATTATTCATGTTAAACCCCAACCCCCGTTTCTCATCCTAAATTATCATACCTGTTTATACCTCGGTGCAATGCGACGTCGATCGTTTGTCAACCGAATACCTGCAGTCGACACTTTAAAATGAACACGCCCCGCCCACACTGGCACGAACACGCCCCGCCCACACTGACACGAACACGCCCCGCCCACACTGACACGAACACGCCCCGCCCACACTGACACGAAGCACGAACACGTGCCGCTCACATTCCTCACGCTCACAATGACATGCCCAGGCGCCGCTTTAAGAGACGCAACGACTTCCTTTGCCACACCCGTCATACACTGATGTGGGGCAGAACGAATACCTGTTAATATATCATTGTGTCGTGGTTTAGGGTTTTCTTGTTTGTTTCTTTTTCTCTTTTTCCCTCATTTTCTCTTTTTCCTTCATTTTCTCTTTTTCCCTCATTTTCATTTCCTTCTTGATCGTCAGTGAGTCGAGGTGAGTTCATGTTGTGTTGTAGAAGGTAAATACCGTGTATGTACCTGTATCGATGTGATTTACCATTTACCTGTAGCTCCTCTAATCTAAAGCGAATTTACCATTTACCTGTACCGCAGCTCGTCTAATCTAAAGTGAATTTACCATTTAATTTGTAAAATGTCGTTTTTCGACATCATCATCGATATTCAAAGTGAATGTTTTATGTTTAATGAAAGTTTTTCTTTTCCCGTCGAGTTCATGTCCGAGTGACGTTCCGTGTGTACATTTGTGTATTCGTAGTAAACATCGTCCGGGGAAACGTTTTTATCAAATAAACACTTTATCAAAGGTCGGAGCTGGTGTGGAGGTGAATTGTGCAGTTTAAATCATGAAAATCGGTTCAACTTAAGAGTTTGGGGAGAATCGTGTGCGGGCAGCCGGCGTCTGAACACAAAATGGGCGTCTTGCACCAAGTGCCATTGTACCTGCCTCGGGCTCAAAATGAAATGACACCAATTTAAAAACACGATTTCACTTCACGAGACGAATTCCTGGAATTCGTCCCGTTATTTAATTCCCGCACACGGTTCTCTCTCCAAACTCTTAATCTGAACCGATTTTCATGATTTAAACTGCACAATTCACCTCAACATCAGCTCCGACCTTTGATAAAGTGTTTATTTGATTAAAAAAAAAAAACGTTTCCCCGGACGATGTTTAGTTTGACCGGAAACTACTCCGACAATAACTACGATAGAGCAGACGGGAAAGGTAAACTCTTATTATGTACTGTATAGTGTATATGGTAAACTCTTATTATGTACTGTATAGTGTATATGGTAAACTCTTATTATGTACTGTATAGTGTATATGGTAAACTCTTATTATGTACTGTATAGTGTATATGGTAAACTCTTATTATGTACTGTATAGTGTATATGGTAAACTCTTATTATGTACTGTATAGTGTATATGGTAAACTCTTATTATGTACTGTATAGTGTATATAGTAAACTATTATTATGTACTGTATAGTGTATATGGTAAACTCTTATTATGTACTGTATAGTGTATATGGTAAACTCTTATTATGTGCTGTATAGTGTATATGGTAAACTCTTATTATGTACTGTGTAGTGTATATGGTAAACTCTTATTATGTACTGTATAGTGTATATGGTAAACTCTTATTATGTACTGTGTAGTGTATATGGTAAACTCTTATTATGTGCTGTATAGTGTATATGGTAAACTCTTATTATGTACTGTATAGTGTATATGGTAAACTCTTATTATGTACTGTATAGTGTATATGGTAAACTCTTATTATGTGCTGTATAGTGTATATGGTAAACTCTTATTATGTACTGTATAGTGTATATGGTAAACTCTTATTATGTACTGTATAGTGTATATGGTAAACTCTTATTATGTACTGTATAGTGTATATGGTAAACTCTTATTATGTACTGTATAGTGTATATGGTAAACTCTTATTATGTGCTGTATAGTGTATATGGTAAACTCTTATTATGTACTGTATAGTGTATATGGTAAACTCTTATTATGTACTGTATAGTGTATATGGTAAACTCTTATTATGTGCTGTATAGTGTATATGGTAAACTCTTATTATGTACTGTATAGTGTATATGGTAAACTCTTATTATGTACTGTATTGTAGCGGACACAAAAGCCCACTGGCGTGGTGACATCATTCCACGCACCAAGTGGGCGGTGCGGTGGCCACGCACCAGGGGTAGGCGTGGCCTCATGATATACACCGGGCGCCCAGCCCGGAACAGTACAGTGTTACAGTGCAGTCTTACAATAAAGACGTTTATATGTTACCGCTTGTCCGCTTCCTCCTTGCTCACAAGCAGCGCGCGTAACGCCGCGCTTTACTGGTGACCCTCGACGTTGGATCTGCCGTAGCGATCCTTCCGAACACGACGCCATGGCAATGGCGATTAAACTTCCCGAATTTTGGGAGGCCCAGGCCGAGGTCTGGTTCGTTCAAGCCGAAGCCCAGTTTCAGCTTCGGCGCCTCACCAACGACGACCTGCGCTACTGCCATGTCGTCGCCTCCCTCGGGCCCGGCACGGCCGCTCGAGTTGTGTCCGTCCTTCGCCACCCACCGGACGGCCACAAGTACGAGACACTCAAGCGGCTACTCCTAGCCACGTTCGGCCTCACGGACGACGCACGTGCCGACCGCCTCCTGGATCTCCCCGAGCTCGGTGAGACGCGCCCGTCGGTCCGAATGGACCATATGCTGTCCCTGTTGGGCGACGAGGCCCCCGGTTCGCTATTCCGGGCGCTTTTCCGTCGCCAACTTCCAGCGCAGGTTCGCCTCGCGTTGGCCGGGACCGGGCTAACGGAACCCCGAGCATTGGCGGCCGAGGCGGACAAGTACTTCGCCGCTTCGGACACGCGGGCGAGCGTTGGCGTGGCCGTCACGGCCTTCGACGCTGATGTTCCACAGCATCATCTTCTACAGCACGCTGATGTTCCACAGCATCATCTTCTACAGCACGCTGATGTTCCACAGCATCATCTTCTACAGCACGCTGATGTTCCACAGCATCATCTTCTACAGCACGCTGTGGTTCAGCAGCATGCTGATACGCACCTCGTGAACGCCGCCACGCCCCGCCCACCGCCGCGGCGAAAACCGCCACCGCGGGGAAACCCGTCAACTCCACCGGCCTGGCGGAGCCAGCCGCGCTCCTCCAGCTCCACCACCTGGTGCCGGTTCCACGCCAAGTTCGGCCACGAAGCTCGGCGGTGTCATCCGCCGTGCTCCTTCAACGGGTCGGGAAATGCCCGGGCCGGCGCTCAATTGTGGCGATGAGCGCCGGCCGTTCGAGCAGCCTGCTGTTCATAACGGACACCTTCTCCGGGCGCCGTTACCTGTGCGACACGGGAGCACAGGTGAGTGTCATTCCCGCCGGCACGTCAGACAAGCACGCCGCGGGTGGGGGCCCCGCGCTGCTTGCCGCGAACGGGACGCCCATCCGTACGTACGGAAAACGCTGCCTCTCTCTGCGGTTTGGAGGGCAGGTTTTCCGATGGACGTTCGTCACCGCCGACGTGCCCATGGCACTGCTTGGCGCGGACTTCCTGTGCGCTAATGGGCTCCTGGTCGACGTCAAGCGCAGACGGCTTGTCCAGGCCGAGACGTTCAGCTCGCTCGCATGTGCGTTGCCCAGCTCAACGAGCGGCTTGCCAAGCGGCTTGCCGAACGATTCGGTTCCGGCCACGTTGGTCTGTACGCTTCCGGCAGCGGATGCATTCACCCGCCTCCTCGCCGGCTTCCCGGCCCTCACGCGGCCCACCTTCTCGGCGGGGGCCGTCAAGCACGGGGTGGCCCATCACATCCCCACCGTCGGGCCACCGGTCTACGCCCGGGCACGCCGCCTCGAGCCGACGAAGCTGGCGGTGGCAAAAGCGGAGTTCGCTACCCTGGAGCGACTCGGCATCGTTCGGCGCTCAGAGAGCGCTTGGGCGTCGCCGCTGCACATCGTGCCGAAGCCCGGCGGGGGATGGCGACCGTGCGGGGACTATCGCCGTCTCAATGACGCCACGACTCCCGACCGCTACCCCGTCCCCCACATTCAGGACTTTTCCGCCCGTTTGGCGGGCAGGTCCTTCTTCTCGAAGGCGGACCTCATACGCGGCTACCATCAGGTCCCCGTCAGGCCGGAGGACGTCCCGAAGACGGCGGTCATCACGCCATTCGGACTCTTCGAGTTCCTGCGCATGCCCTTCGGTCTGAAGAATGCGGCTCAGGCGTTCCAGCGACTGATGGACAGCGTCCTGCGCGACTTGGATTTTGTCTACGTCTACCTGGACGATATCCTCGTCGCCAGCGCGTCCCGCGAAGAGCACCTACGCCACCTCCGCACGCTCTTCGAACGCCTGGGCCAGCATGGCCTGATTGTGAACCCCGCAAAGTGCCGGTTCGGTGCCGCCACAATCGATTTTCTGGGGCACCGTGTCACCAGGCACGGTGCCGTCCCCCTGCCGGCCAAGGTGGAGGTGGTGAAGGGGTTTCCGCGCCCCCGCACGATCAGAGGGCTGCAGGAGTTCCTGGGCATGGTGAACTTTTACCATCGGTTCCTGCCCCGTATCGCCCAGCTCCTGCGCCCCCTGCACGAAGCTCTCCGAGGTAAGCCGGGCAAAGGCGACGTTACCTGGACCGAGCAGATGGACACGGCGTTCACGGGCGCGAAGCTCGCCTTGGCTAACGCCACCATGCTCGCGCACCCGGCGCCCGATGCACCGATCGCCCTCACCACCGATGCCTCGGACTACGCGGTGGGCGCGGTGCACGAGCAATGGGTGCGTGGAGCTTGGCAACCGCTGGCGTTCTTTAGCCGGCAGCTTCGCCCGCCCGAACGCCGTTACAGTACCTTCGACCGCGAGTTGCTCGGACTTCACTTGGCGGTCAGGCACTTCCGCCATCTGCTCGAGGGCCGGGCGTTCACTGCCTTCGTCCACCACAAGCCGCTGATCTTCGCGATGGGCAAGGTCACCGAGCCGTGGTCGGCCCGGCAGCAGCGTCACCTCTCGGCCGTGTCCGAGTACACGACGGACATCCAGCACGTCGCGGGAAAGGACAACCCGGTGGCGGATTGCCTTTCCCGGGCCGTCGCCCACGCAGTCCACCTCGGCATCGACTATGCCCGGATGGCAGCGGACCAGGCCGCTGACCCCGACGTCCAGGCCTTGCGGACCGCCGTCACGGGCCTCCGCGTCACCGAGGTGCCGTTCGACGGCGCGGGGGCGGCCCTCTTGTGCGACGTCTCCCTCGGGCGTCCTCGCCCCATTGTGCCCACGGGCTGGCAGCGCCAGGTGTTTGACACCATCCACGGCCTGTCCCACCCGGGCGCGAGGGCCTCCCAAAGGCTGATCGCCGACAAGTTCGTCTGGCATGGCCTCCGGAAGGCCGTCCGCGGCTGGGCCAGGACGTGCCTTGCGTGCCAGCGCGCCAAGGTGCACCGGCACACCCAGGCCCCTTTGGCCCCGTTCACGGTGCCGGAACGCCGGTTTGACCACGTCCACGTGGACCTGGTGGGACCTCTGCCCCCCTCGCGGGGTTTCACCTACGTCCTCACCATGGTGGACCGCACCACCCGGTGGCCGGAGGCCGTGCCCTTGGCGTCGACAACGGCGGCCGATGTCGCGCAGGCTTTCATCGCCACCTGGGTCGCCCGGTTCGGCGCCCCCTCAGACATCTCATCCGACCGCGGCCCCCAGTTCACCTCGGAGCTCTGGGGGGCGGTTGCGCAGGGGCTCGGGGTCCGGCTGCACCGAACCACGGCCTACCACCCCCAGGCTAACGGCCTGTGTGAGTGATTTCACCGCTCATTGAAGGCCGCGCTCCGGGCCACCCTCCGCGACGGCGGCTGGGTTGACAGGCTCCCCTGGGTCCTGCTGGGCCTCCGGACGGCGCCCAAGGAGGACCTGCGCGCATCCGCGGCGGAGTTGGTCTTCGGGCAACCGCTGCGGGTGCCGGGCGAGTTCCTCCCCGACTCCACGGCACCATGGTCCGCGGCACAGCAGCGCTCCGCTCTGCAAGAGACCGCCCAGAGGTTCGCCCCGGTGCCAACGGCATGCCACGGGCACCCACCGACGCACGTCGCCCCGGAGCTTCGCACGGCGGAGTACGTCTTCGTCCGCCACGATGCCCATCGGACACCACTGCGGCCCCCGTACGACGGGCCTTTCCGCGTGCTGGAGACCGGGGCGAAGCACTTCACCCTGGACATCGGCGGTACTCCTGACCGCGTTTCGGTAGACCGCCTCAAGCCGGCCCACCTCGATGTGGACCATCCACCGCCAGTGGCCCGACCCCCACGTCGGGGCCGCCCTCCTGCGGGCGGACCCCCGACACCGACCAGCCCCGCCGCCACGGCGCCCCCCGGTCCTGCACCCATCCCAGGGGCAGCCAGGGGCATCCCACCTGGTATCCCTGCACCCCGGACGCCGCCGATCGCCAGGGGGCGCTTCGGCCGGGTCATTCGTCTGCCCCGCAAACTGGCCCTCCAGGTGCGCGGGAATTCTGGGGGGGCGCGTGTGGCGGACACAAAAGCCCACTGGCGTGGTGACATCATTCCACGCACCAAGTGGGTGGTGGCCACGCACCAGGGGTAGGCGTGGCCTCATGATATACACCGGGCGCCCAGCCCGGAGGCCGGAACAGTACAGTGTTACAGTGCAGTCTTACAATAAAGACGTTTATATGTTACCGCTTGTCCGCTTCCTCCTTGCTCACAAGCAGCGCGCGTAACGCCGCGCTTTAGTATAGTGTATATGGTAAACTCTTATTATGTACTGTATAATGTATATGGTAAACTCTTATTATGTACTGTATAGTGTATATGGTAAACTCTTATTATGTACTGTATAGTGTATATGGTAAACTCTTATTATGTACTGTATAGTGTATATGGTAAACTCTTATTATGTACTGTATAGTGTATATGGTAAACTCTTATTATGTACTGTATAGTGTATATGGTAAACTCTTATTATGTACTGTATAGTGCATATGGTAAACTCTTATTATGTACTGTATAGTGTATATGGTAAACTCTTATTATGTACTGTATAGTGTATATGGTAAACTCTTATTATGTACTGTATAGTGTATATGGTAAACTCTTATTATGTACTGTATAGTGTATATGGTAAACTCTTATTATGTACTGTATAGTGTATATGGTAAACTCTTATTATGTACTGTATATGTGTATATGGTAAACTCTTATTATGTACTGTATATGTGTACAAGGTAAACTCTTATTATATACTGTATATGTGTACAAGGTAAACTCTTATTATGTACTGTATTGAAGGAGCTGGGGCTCCCACGTCGATCGGAAGAATGGACGCGACAAAAAGCTGGAATTCATCCGAGTTGCTTTCATCAAACCAAACACTCAGGCACTCTGAAAAGCCCGTTTATCGGGCAGCAATATATATACATATTATCCCGGAGCGTTTGCCCAGGAAAGGCGAGAGGGGGCGTGGCCCAGCGTCCTGGCTGCGGCCTGGCAAGTTGAGGGCGAGCCTGCCCGGGCGTCCTGGACGAGCCCGGCATGGTGATCGCTCCGCGTCCTTGATAGGTGCAAGGCGATTGTGAAAACCCAGCGGTAGCCGCTACACACGTCCCCCCAGAATCGACTTGCACCGGCAGGGTCAATTTGAGGGGGGTCCTGATGACCCGGCCGAAGCGACCCCTGGCGGGTCGTGGGAGGGGGTCCGGTGTGGTGGTGGGCGGTCGAGTGGGGGGCACCGTGGACGGGGGGCGGCCTCGCCGCGGCGGAAGGGCCACCCGTGGTGGGTGGTCGACGTCCACGTGCGCCGGCTTGAGGCGGTCCACCGCAATCCGGTCCGACCTGCCGCCGATGTCGATGACGAACGACTTGTCGTCCCGTCGCAGCACCCGGAAGGGCCCGTCGTACGGCGGCCGGAGTGGCCCCCGATGTGCGTCGTGACGCACGAAAACATACTCCGCTGTGCGAAGTGCTGGGGGGACGTAGGACTGGGGGTCACCGTGGTGGGATGTTGGCACTGGGGCAAACCGTCGGGCGGCCTCCTGGAGGTCCGAGCGCTGGTGAGCTGCGGACCAGGGACTGGTAGCGTCGGGCACGAATTCGCCCGGGACGCGTAGCGCCTGGCCATAGACAAGCTCGATGGTGGATGCCTGGAGGTCCTCCTTGGGGGCCGTGCGGAGGCCCAAAAGGACCCACGGCAGCCGGTCGGCCCAACCGCCGTCTTGAAGGCCGGCCATGAGCGCGGCCTTCATGGAGCGGTGGAATCGCTCGCACAACCCGTTTGCTTGGGGGTGGTAGGCCGTAGTACGGTGGAGCTTGACCCCCAGGTTGCGGGCGACTGCGCCCCACAGCTTGGAGGTGAATTGTGGTCCGCGGTCTGACGAGATGTCCGCCGGTGCGCCGAAGCGGGCGACCCAGGTGGCGATGAAAGCCTGCGCCACGTCGGCGGTGGTGGTGGAGACGAGGGGAACGGCCTCCGGCCACCTGGTGGTCCTGTCCACCATGGTGAGCAGGTGTCTGAACCCCCGTGACGGGGGGAGGGGGCCCACCAGATCCACGTTGACGTGGTCGAAACGTCGTTCGGGCACGGTGAAACGTGCCAGCGGGGCCTGGGTGTGTCGGTGGACCTTGGCCCGTTGGCAGGCCGTGCAGGTGCTGGTCCAATCGCGGACATCCCGACGAAGGCCGTGCCAGATGAATCGCGCCGACACCAGCTTCTGGGAAGCTTTCCGGCCCGGGTGGGAAAGGCCGTGGAGGGAGGCGAAGATGCGGCGTTGCCAGGTGACGGGCACGATGGGGCGAGGCTGACCTTGGGAGACGTCGCAGAGCAGGACAGTGTCCGCGAAGGGGATGTCGGCCAGGTGGAGGCCCGTGTCCGCCGCCCGGAGGGCTTGCACCGTGGTGTCGGTTGTTTGGTCCGCCGCCATAAGTGCAAAGTCCACGCCCAGGTGGACCGCGTTCGCGCTGGCCCGGGAAAGACAGTCGGCCACGGCGTTGTTTTTGCCGGCGACGTGCCGGATGTCCGTGGTAAACTCCGACACGGCGGAGAGGTGGCGCTGTTGGCGGGCCGACCACGGCTCCGTGACCTTGGCCATTGCGTAAACCAACGGCTTGTGGTCGACGAACGCCGTGAAGGGTCGGCCCTCCACGAGGTGGCGGAAATGGCGAACGGCCAGGTGTAGACCGAGGAGCTCACGGTCAAACGTGCTGTATTTGAGCTCGTTCAGCCAGAGCTGCCGGCTGAAAAAAGCGAGTGGCTGCCAAACCCCGTTCACCCATTGCTCATGTACGGCGCCCACCGCATAGTCGGAGGTATCCGTGGTGAGGGCGATGGGAGCATTGAGCACCGGGTGAGCGAGCAGTGTTGCGTCGGCGAGGGCCCGCTTTGAGCTTTGAAAGGCCGCGTCCATTGCTGCGGACCAGACGATGTCGTGCTTGGCCGGCTTGCCCCGGAGGGCTTCGTAGAGGGGCCGCATGAGTTGAGCAGCGCGGGGCACGAAGCGGTGATAGAAATTCACCATTCCCAGGAATTCCTGCAGGGCCTTTATGGAGCGGGGACGCGGAAACGTGGTGATGGCCTCGACCTTGGTTGGCAGCGGCACGGCCCCGTTCTTGGTGATGTGGTGGCCCAAAAAATCAACGGCCGTCGTGCCGAAGTGGCATTTGGCCGGGTTGACGATGAGGCCGTGCTTGCTGAGGCGCCCGAACAGTGTCCGGAGGTGGAGGAGGTGCTCGGCCCGGGACATGCTGGCGACGAGGATGTCGTCCAGGTAAACGAAGAGGAACGGCAGGTAACGCAGCACGCCGTCCATCAAGCGCTGGAACGCCTGAGCCGCATTGTTGAGGCCAAACGGCATCCGTAGGAATTCGAATAAGCCGAACGGCGTGATGATGGCCGTTTTAGGGACGTCGGCCGCCCTGACAGGTACCTGGTGATATCCCCGTATGAGATCGATTTTTGAAAAAATGACCCGTCCTGCCAGACGAGCGGAGAAGTCTTGGATGTGGGGGATCGGATACCTGTCGGGGGTGGTAGCGTCGTTAAGGCGGCGGTAGTCGCCACATGGGCGCCAGCCGCCCCCTGGCTTTGGGACGATGTGTAGTGGCGAAGCCCACGCGCTATCGGAGCGCCGCACGATGCCGAGGTGTTCCAAAGCGTCGAACTCGGCTTTGGCCACGGCGAGCTTGGCTGGGTCGAGGCGGCGGGCTCTGGCATAGACCGGCGGGCCCGTGGTTGGTATGTGGTGCTCGATCCCATGTCGTACTGCGACGGCCGAAAACGTCGGCCGCGTGAGGGCCGGGAACTCCGTGAGCAGGCGAGCAAACTCGTTTGCCGCCGGGAGGGCGCATGCCAGCTCGGTCGGAGCGGAGCTGCTCAATGTGCATACCAGGGAGCTGAAGGTCTCGGCGTTGATGAGGCGACGCCGTTGGACGTCCACCAGCAGTCCGTGTGCGCAGAGGACGTCGGCGCCTAGCAGAGCCATGGGCACGTTTGCGGTTACAAACGTCCAAGTAAAGCGTTGGCCGACGAAGCAGAGGGTGACGTTGCGCGGGCCGAAGGTGCGGATGGCCGATCCGTTGGCCGCAACCAAGGAGGGGCCGCAAACCGCGGATTGCATGTCCTGATCAGAGGCGGGTATGACGCTCAGTTGGGCGCCGGTGTCGCACAGGAAGCGCCGTCCGGACGCTTTGTCCGTGATGAAAAGTAAGTTGCCCGTGTGGTCGGCGCTCATGGCTGGTAATGAACGCCGGCCCGGCCGTTTCCCGGCCTGCCGAAGGTGCACGGGGGTCGGCATGTCTGGGCCTTCTGTCCGAACCTGGCATGATAGTAACACCATGCTTGGTCAGGTGGAGGCCCCGGTCGTCGTGCTGGAGGTGGTCGGCTCGGCGTAGCGGCCGCCAATTGCGTCGGCAGTTCGGTCGTCGACCGTGCCGGGTGCTCGGGCGCCATGGGCGTTGCGTCGGACGGCGGTGGGCCCCAGGTCGCTGCTGCAATGCGTTGGCCTGCCGCGGAGATCTTGTCGGCTTCCCTGGCGAGGGCGCGGGGATCCGTGATCGTCGTGCTTGCCAGGGCGAAGCGTACCGGGCTAGGCAGCTGACGGAGCAACAGCTCCCGGAACAGGAATGCCGGAGAGTGCTCGCCGAGCAGCGAAAGCATGTAGTCCATTCGCTCGGACGGGCGCGTGTCGCCGAGCTCGGGCAGGTCGAGCAGGCGCCGTGCGCGTTCCGCCGATGGGAGGGCGAAAGCGTCGAGGAGGAGCTTTTTAATCGCGCCGTATTTGTCAGCGGCTGGCGGGCTCTCGAGGAGGCTCAGGGCGCGGGCCGCGGTGGCTGAACCGAGCGCTGCTACCACATGGTGGAAGCGGGTGTCATCGGCCGTGATGCCTCGCAGGGCGAACAGGGAGTCCGCCTGGGCAAACCAAACCGCCGCGTGAGCCTCCCAGAAGGTAGGCAGTTTAAGGGCAACTGCCGTGTCCATGTCGGTAGGTCACCAATGTAGGAGCTGTGCTCCCACGTCAATCGGAAGAATGGACGCGACAAAAAGCTGGAATTCGTCCGAGTTTCTTTATTGTCACAAAACAACTCGGGTACTCTGAAAAGCCCGTTTATCGGGCAGCAATATATATACACACATTATCCCGGAGCGTTTGCCCGGGAAAGGCGAGAGGGGGCGTGGCCGGGCGTCCTGGCCGCGGCCTGGCAAGTCGAGGGCGGGCATGCCCGGGCGTCCCGGACGCGGCCTGGCAAGTCGAGAGCGGGCGTGCCCGGGCATGCCGGGCGTCCCGGCCGAGGCCTAGCAAGTTGAGCGCGGGCCTGCCCGGGCATCCTGGACGAGCCCGGCATGGTGATCGCTCCGCGTCCTTGGTAGGTGCAAGGCGATTGTGTAAACCCAGCGGTAGCCGCTACAATGTGCTGTATATGTGCATAAGGTAAACTCTTATTATGTACTGTATGTGTGTATAAGGTAAACTCTTATTATGTGCTGTATGTGCGTATAAGGTAAACTCTTATTATGTGCTGTATATGTGCATAAGGTAAACTCTTATTATGTACTGTATGTGTGCATAAGGTAAACTCTTATTATGTACTGTATATGTGTACAATGTAAACTCTTATTATATGCTGTATATGTGTATAAGGTAAACTCGTATTATGTACTGTATATGTGTATAAGGTAAACTCGTATTATGTACTGTATATGTGTATAATGTAAACTCTTATTATATACTCTATATGTGTATAATATAAACTCGTATTATGTACTGTATATGTGCATAAGGTAAACTCGTATTATGTAGGGGAAGGCGGGGCAAGTTGAGCCAGTTTTTGTTCTTGGAATGCTAGGACTGAACTTACTGATGATCTTGCACAAATGAGTATCTTGCCTTCTAATTTAATCCTTGGGAAACATTTTGTAGCTAGTTCTTACTTTCTATCCCCACACTGAAAGTCACTGTGACCTTTGAAAAAACGGAGGCCAAATGGCTCAACTTGCCCCACCTGAGGGGTAAGTTGATCCAACCTTTGGGGTAAGTTGTACCACATAGGGGTAAGTTGATCATTGCCCCAAATAAAGATAACTAAAGTAGAAAACCATTGTTTTGCCAGAAAAATATTTAATGTTGTGAAGTTCTCCAACACTGAACGAAATTATTACCTTGTGTTCATGGTTATCGTAATCAATCAGTTACGAACAAATTGAGTCACTCTCATAGAAAAGCAAGATTGTCAACTGTGGTAAGAAAAGTCAACTCAATCCACCTGTCACAGTTTCAAGTCACAATTAAACAAAAAGTATCCCAAATAGTTGATCATTGCCCCAAATAAAGATAACTGAAGTACAACAAGTACAAATTTTTTAAATTAAAACAAAAGCCGTGTCGATGTTACACAATGCCTAGATGCAGCTGTGCCTATAACGTCGATGTTATAGGCACAGGACATTCCTATTGATTCGATTACTTGATGTTATTTTTGTGCAAAGTGAAAATATATCTCGGCAATTTCCCGTGTGTGGCGACGAATTTTTAATATATCTCGGCATTTTCCCGTCTGTTATTTCAGGCGGTGTATGACTGACCATGCCGCGATTTAAAAAATATATATCTCGGCAATTTCCCGTGTGTGGCGACACGTGAACGAAGCTATGCTCCTCTCTCCACATTATTGTGACGACGTATAAATTAAATATTTCATCGTGACGATTGTCATCAAATGGACGAATTTTTAATATATCTCGGCATTTTCCCGTCTGTTATTTCGGGCGGCGTATGACTGAGCACGCCGCGATTTAAACAAAATATATATATCTCGGCATTTTCCCGTCTCTTATTTCGGACGGTGTATGACTGACCATGCCGCGATTTAAAAAAAAAATATCTCAATCGACTTGAAGTTACAGGCCTTTGAGAATTCATTTCGTTCTATAAAGGGCAACTTTCATCGGATTTTCTTCCGGTTTTTTTTTCAACCGAGTCTAAAACTGTTAGCGACTGTGAAAAATGAAATGATATATCGAATTTGATTTGAAATAAAACTGTGTGAGAGAGGAAGACACCACGGGCCTACAAAACAGGCCTCAAAGCTATGCGAGTTAATAAAATGGTGGATATTTGTTTATATGAGGCCTCTCCCAGAATGGGTGGAGCTATGGTTCCCAGAATGGGTGGAGCTTTGAGGTTTTGTCTTCTCTGCAAGAACAACAACAAGAAGAAGAAGAAGAACAACAACAACAACAACAACAACAACAGCAGAGGGCACTCTATGAGCAGCGTCTGCGACGTGGCTAAAAAATTGGTCTGCCTGAAAAATATTTAATGTACTTGTTACAACACTGAACGAAATATTTACATGTACCTTGTGTTCATGGTTATAATTCAATGTGGCAGCTGGATTGAGTTGAAAACAGCTGCCACAGTTTTAAGTCACAATAAAACAAAAGTGTCCCAAATACACCCAGAAAGGCCAACAGTCAAGTCAGACTGTGGCAATTAAGGCACAATATCTTGCTCATCAATGCCAGCTTCATCATTTGGATCTGCAACTAAAACTAAAACATGTCAGAAATCAAGTCAATTAAGCTGCCAAACTGACAAGTCACAATTGAACACAAGCTGTCCAGAACAACGGGCAGAACTGCCAACGCACTTAGGCTGTGGCAGCTTACGCACGATGTCTTCCAGTTCAAATCCTGCTTCATCCTTTGGGTTTGGAACAAACACTGGGTTGTCAGATCCAACTTTTCCAGCAACCTTCTGCAGGAAGACACCTTCAAACTGAAATTCCTCTCCATTCAGTACATCAACCCGAGCAATGTAATGCACAAATCTTGATTTGCCAGCACATTTGCCCGAGCTTCGCTCGGAGCGCTTGAAATGGCAGCATGGCAAGGAATGCTCTCCGGGGAGTGGAGATGGTACACCCAGTGTGGTGCAGGCTCGCAATGTATCCAATGACCGGGGTAATAATATGGTATTCTGTAAGCGCTTTGAGCCTTTGGGGAAAAGCGCATTATAAATGCTAATTATTATTATCTCCACCAACATGAGTTGGCAAGTTGAGCCAGACCCTACGGGGCAAGTTGAGCCACGGCTCGACTTGCCCCGTAGGGTCTGGTTCAACTTACCCCAGTCTGAACTTTCTGAGATGTCTCCACATACACACATATTCTATGCATCCATCGTATTAAAGTCTATGACAAGAATGGAGACACATACCTGGACTAACAATTGTCATCTGATATCCATATTATATCTATGCTGCATATGGAAGAAACGTGAACTTACCTGTTTTACACCTTTTTACTTTTATGGCTGAAAATTGGATTTTTCCCTCTGCAACACTGGTTTCTGTTTCAATTTAGAAAACAAGATGGCAGAATTTGGAGTTATGCAATGGGGCATCTATAGATGGCGCCACCACAAAGTCTGACTCATTCATAACTGGCTGGGAGGTGGTGGCTCAACTTGCCCCGATGCTCAACTTGCCCCGCCTTCCCCGACTGTATATGTGTATAATGTAAACTCTTATGTACTGTATATGTGTACAAGGTAAATTATAATTGTCTCACTTTAATTAAAGGTTCCACGAGCAACAAGATGATGCGATATTTAAATTCCTTCACAATAAAATATCAAATATACAGTTTAATAGATAAATAACATTTCACAACCTTTTATCTTTTAAAACCCATACACCCCTTTTAGACACTTTGCACCCCTTAGACACTTTAAGACCCTCACTTAGACACTTTGACAACCTTACTTAGACACTTTGACACCCTTACTCAGACCCTTCGACACCCTTTCTTGGACACTTTGACACCCTCAGACAACTTTTCGACATTTTAGTTCCTTTCAATCCCCGATGTGTACCCCGGTTTAGAATAGGTACACCGCATCCCTGCGTGTCGTAAGAGGCGACTAAAAAGGGTTGGTGTCAGGAAGGGCATCCGGCCATAAAAACATTGCCTCAAAAAGAGAACCATGACAATTACGACTACATATGGGCAGGGTACAGCCCGAAGTACCCCGTGGGGGACCCCACTCCCTCTCGTCAAAACTCAAGGTGGGGAACCCGATCGAAGCAAGGGTGGAAATCATTCCATTTATGACGACGAAACGTCTGATGCCCGACGTGGAGATCGGTTTCTGAGATTTGGGACATGGAATGTAGGGACAATGACAGGGAGATCAGGAGAAGTGGTGGAAGTATTGATCAGAAGAAGAGTGGACATATGTTGTGTGCAGGAGACGAGATGGAAGGGAAGTGGTGTGAGAATGGTGAAGGGCAGGCAGGGACAGAAATACAAGTTTGTGTGGCAAGGGTGCCTGGAGGGCGTGAATGGTGTTGGTGTCCTGTTTTCTGAGGAGTTTGTAGACAGTGTGCTGAGTGTGACTAGAGTGAGTGATAAGTTGATGATGGTGAAAATGATGATTGGAAAGCTCTTGGTGAACGTCATCTCGGGATATGCTCCGCAGGTTGGTCGGAGCGATGAAGAGAAGGACACGTTTTGGTGTGCTATAGAGAAGCTGATGGAAAACGTGAAAGATGAGGAAGTTGTTGTGGCAGGAGGAGACCTAAATGGACATGTGGGAAGGAGTATGAACGGTTTTGAGGGAGTTCATGGGGGTTACGGATATGGTGTGAGAAATGGAGAAGGTGAAAGGATTTTGGAGTTTGCTGATTGAGATGATTTGTTGATTTGTAATACTCAGTTCCATAAAGAGGACAATAAGCTTGTTACATACACGTCACGTGGGTCGATGACAACCGTTGACTACCTGCTGGTGCGTAGGCGAGATAGGGGGCACCTCCGGGACACAAAGGTGATCCCGGGGGAGGAGGCTGTTTCACAGCACCACTTGGTTGTCTGCGACATAAGGGTGAAAGGTGAGAGGAGAGCTCGGCGGGTGAAGTACCAACCGAGAATGAAGGTGTGGAGGTTGAAAGAGGTGACAGTAAGGGAGGCATTAAAAGAGAGGCTGAGTAGGGTAGAGGATGATGTGGTTGAGCTTGAAAGTGGTTGGATGTCAATGAAAGATAGTCTGTTGGTGATGTATGTGGATGGACAGGAGGACCACCGAGGCACTCGGAAACATGGTGGTGGGATGATGAAGTTGGAAAGAAGATTGACGAGAAGAGGAAGAAGTTCAAGGAGTGGCAGAAGGCGAAGGGTATTGGGGCAGAAAAGGCAGAGCATGAAAGTTATAAGGCAGCCAAGAAGGCTGCAAAGAAAGAGGTAGCGAAGGCGCAGGAGGCATGTAGGAAAATGTTCGGAGAACGATTGGATTCGGAAGAGGGTCAGAGAGCAGTATTCAGGATTGCAAAGCAGATAGCGAAAGAGGTGTGATGTGATGGGGGTGAGCTGCTTGAAGGATGAAGTGGGACAAATCGTTGTGGACCCAGATGGAATTAAAGGAAGATGGAAGCGATATATGGAAATACTGTTGAATGCAGAGAATGAATGGGATGGCAACATAGAGAGTAACCCAGTTTTAGGACCGGCAGAGAAGATAACTGAGAAGGAAGTTGAGGAAGCGATAAAAGAATGTTTGTAAAACACGTTTTTTTTTGTTTACAAGATCGAGGCTCATGAAAGAGCTAATATTAATCACACAAAAAGTCAAACCGACACAAAAAACACAAAAAACAAGGGGAGCGGTAGATAAGATCGGGAGAGAGGGGGAAGGACACAAACACAACATTTGAGAGCAGGGACATCGAAAGAACTGTGGGAGGGAGAGGGCTTGGGGGGAGGTGGGAGAGGTATAAAACATATGAACACTGCAAGGACTCCAGGGTGAATTACCGGGGTAGAAAAGACCAAGGTTTTTGCTGGGGGCCGATAAGAGATGGTTGTGAACAGCTGTTTTAAAGACCTGGAGGGAGGAGTGGGATTGAAGGGAGTGGGGGAGTTTGTTCCAGAGGTGGGAGAAAAGGGGAATGAAAGAGTGAAGGTGAGCAGAGAGCCTAGATTTTGGCAGTTTAACCATAAGAGGGTTGCAGGCAGATCTTGTGCGACCTGAAGGAATATTGGGGGGACAGAGCACAGAGAGAGCTGGGGGAGCAAGGCCGGAGAGGAGTCGGTAGAAGACAAAGACCACCAACCTGCTTGCGGTGAGTGAGTGAAAGGCCCTCGGAGTTGACTTCATCGCAGGAGATTCCAATGATTCTGAAAGCTTTGGCCTCAACAGCGTGAAGCCGAGCTAGGTGTGAGGCAGGAGCACCAGCCCAGAGGAGGGAACAGTATTCCATTGAGCTGCGGATGAAAGCCTTGTATGTGGTGAGGAGCTCAGGTGTGCCAAGGAAGGACTTCGCACGATGGAGGATGCCCAGTCGGTGACTGACTTTGGAGGCCAGCTTGGAAATGTGGTTTTTCCAAGAAAGATCATGGCAGATAGTGAGACCCAAAAGCTTTAGCGACAGAACTTCTTGGAGAGGATTGTTGAGAAAGTAGATGGGAGGGTTTTCCAGTCGGTCCTTTCGGAGAGACATTGTAAGAGTGTGAGATTTGTCAGGATTGAAAGACATGTTCCACATGTTTGACCAGTCTGTGATTTTGTCCAGGTCTGCAGAGAGTGAGGAGGCTGCAGACTGCCGATCTGAGGAATGAGGAATGGAGCGGCAGAGAGTGGAGTCATCAGCAAAGAGATAGAGAGGATTTTCCAGAGAGTCGGAGAGATCATTGATGAAGACCAGAAATAGCAAAGGGCCCAGAACACGACCTTGGGGAACTCCAGCCAGAACAGGAAGGGGAAATGAGAGAAATCCATTCAGGGCCACACGTTGCCTACGACCAGAGAGGAGGTCCGCAAGCCATGAGTGGAGATTTCCATGAATACCATTGGAGGAGAGTTTGGTGAGCAGAGCTGGGTGCCAGCCCGTATCGAAGGCACGTGATATGTGAAGTGAGACAGGTCTGATTTCCTGTTTGGCATTGAGGACCTCCATCCATTGTTGAGACAGCAGAAGCAACATTTCCAGAGTAGAATGACCTGGTCTGAATCCAAATTGATGATCAGAGATCAAGCCATTGGAGAAGAGGAAGGATTTGATATCCGAAGCAATGATGGATTCCATGACTTTGCTGATAATTGGAAGCAGGCTGATTGGTCTGTAGTTGCTAGGATCTGCTTTTGCACCTTTTTTGTGTAAAGCGGTGATGTTGGCTGATTTCCAAGATGCTGGCAGATGACCTTGAGCAAAAGAGAGGGTGAAAAGAACAGAGAGAGGGTGAGATAGAGCGGCAGAGCAGGATTTTAGGACCCGTGGACTGATGCCATCTGGTCCAGTTGCAGAATCAGAGTTGAGGTTTGATTAAAAACTTCTCCACCTTGTCAGGAGAGAAGGACACAGAGTCCAGGAGCAGTTGGGTTCGACTGGGAAAGGTGGGAACAGAGAGAGATGGGTTTGGGACACAAGATTTTGAGGCAAACACAGAGTTGAGGCATTCGGCTTTGTCATGTGCGGTGTCAACTGTGTAGCCATTTGAGGTAAGGGAGGGGATGGAGGGGGAACATACACCAGAAACGGATTTGACCAGACGCCACCAGGATTTGGAGGAAGGAGACAGGTTCGAGAGTTCAAACGAGTGTGGAGAGATAGTGCTTCCTGGCACTCCTGAGGGTAGACACACACTTGTTCCGACCTTGGTGGAAGGAACTGAGATTGCCTTCAGTTGGATTTGCCTTCCAAGAGGCAAAGGCAAGTTGTTTCAGGGCAAATGCCTCACCACAAGATTCAGTGTACCATGGACGGGAGGAAGGGTAAGACAACTGAAGACGAGATGGGATAAATCTGTGCATGAGAGAGAGCAGTTTGCTTTGGAAGAATTCCCAGGAAGAATTGATGTCAGAGGCATTAGAGATGGGAGACCAGTCCAGATGATTGATGGCTGCTTGCAGACCGTGCCAGTCGGCCTGAGTGAAATGCCAGACTCGTCGGCGCTGAGGAGGCTCTCTGAGAATGGCCAGAGAGATGTCCACTTTAACAAGCACATGATCAGAAGAACCAAATGATCAGAAGACCCAAAAGGTGCTCTCGCGAGATCACGGCGAGGTCACGTCTTTTCGAAGCTGTTCCATGTGCTCACGCTTTCGAAGCTAAGTGATCTTTCACATTTGTGTTTTTGGCGTATCTTTATCTTTCTTTCGGTGTATGTACCTATTGGGGTGACTTTAATAGGTTTCTCGGTGTTGGTTTTTCATACCTGTGTACAGAATCGGCGGTTTTTTTCGTATCGTGTATTCTGAGGCCTAGTGTAGTGCTAGTAGTAGTAGGCTACCGTGTCCTCAGACCTTGGCTTGAGGCTTTTGTTTTTTGTCTCAGCGGTTCTTTGATCGCGCTGCAACTACTGTCGGTCTCTGTTTTTCACGGTCTTTTCACCCATACTCCCTTATTTTAAAATCTCAAAAAAAAAAAAAAAAATTTTTTTTCCTTCCCTGTTCTTATCCGCTTGTACGTTCTTATTTGTTCTTTCATTCTTCGTTCTTTTGCTCTTTCGTTCTTCGTTATTTGTTCTTTCGTTCTTCGACCACGTTGTTCGAGATCACGTGATCAAGTTGTTAAAACATGTTTCATCTGTCCCCTGAAGAACTTTATTATTATGTCATATTCTATAACACTTTTTTCTACTTCTTCTATAAAAGGATGCTTTCGACTTGCTCACCAATTCTATTCATTCAAAAAAAAAATTCCATCTCTTACAGTGCATCTTTCATTCATTCCCTAAACTCTCCAGAACTCCACCCATCCTTCAGCGTCCTCAAACGTATTTTTGACTCGAAGGTCTCAAACTCATTTTGCAATAAATGTTCGTTTCCCATGAATCGTACACTTTTCAAAATCCAATCTCACCCCTCCCCTCCAAATCCTCCCCATCACCCATCCCTTTCAAATCTCCCCCCTTGCCCCTTCCCTCCCCTCCCTCCTAAACTCCCCCCACACCCCTCCCCTCCGAGACTCTCCCTCGCTCCTCCCCTCCTAGACTCCCCTCTCACCCCTCCTCCTCAAAGCATCCTCCCTGCTTCTTCCCCCTTCCAACTTTCACCTTCATCTCCCCCAACCTTCTGCCTTGCTCTTTCCCCTCCTCAAATAACACCTCACTGTGCCTCACCCAATCTCCATCAAACCTTTTGTCCGCCCCATTCTTCCCTTTCTCCAAGCTATTCTGAAATATCTGAAATCTCTGACACACCTTCAACAGCTCTCCCTACCTCTTCCTCCTCTTCCACATCTTACCCTACCCTCCCCCCACCCCCTGTTCTGGACCCGATGCTCCCCTTTCCTCTTCATTAACGGTATGGACCTCAAACATCCGGGGCATTCGCTCAAACTTGACTGATCTCTCCATACAGGTTGCTTCTGACAAACCAGATGTGATCTGCTTAACAGAAACTTTCCTCCTTCATGATGTCTCTGATTCCTTGGTATCTCTCCCAGGTTACTCCCTCCTCCGGTATGATAGACCTGAGCCTCGTTCTGGAGGTGGGGTTGCTATCTTTATAAAAAACTCTCTTCCTCGCTCGCCCTGCACTGCCCTCTCTCCACCTCACCCCCAGGAATACCTTTGGCTACGGCTTCCCCTTCGCTCCCACCTTTTGTTCATATGCGTGTTGTACCGTCCACCAAACAGTGATGACTCCATTTACATCTCGCTGTCTGATAATACGGACCAACTTCTATCTACCCATCCCAACTCTCTCTTCCTCATATGTGGTGATTTCAACTGTCACCATGCCAGTTGGCTGGGGGTGGGTACCTCTCTCACCAGCCATGGCTCTTCAGCAAAGGACTTCTGTGACTCACTGGGACTGACACAATCTGTCAATTTCCCAACCCGGATCTCAGTCAACGGAGCATCTTCTCTTCTGGACTTGGTTATGACTAACTTCCCTGAAAATGTCTGCTGCTCTTCTTCTGCTCCAATCGGCTCTTCTGATCATGTGCTTGTTAAAGTGGACATCTCTCTGACCATTTTCAGAGAGCCTCCTCAGCGTCGACGAGTCTGGCATTTCACTCAGGCCAACTGGCACGGTCTTCAAGCAGCCATCAATCATCTGGACTGGTCTCCCATCTCTACTGCCTCTGACATCAACTCATCCTGGGAATTCTTCCAAAGTAAATTGCTCTCTCTCATGCACAGTTTTATCCTTTCTCGTCTTCAGTTGTCATACCCTTCCTCCCGTCCATTGTACACGGAATCTTGTGGTGAGGCTATTGCCCAGAAACAACTTGCTTTCGTCTCCTGGAAAGCAAATCCAACGGAAGGAAATCTCATTTCCTTTCAGAAAGCCCGAAACAAATGTGTGTCCACCCTCAGGAGAGCCAGGAAACAATATCTCTCCATCCTCAGGACCGAACTCTCCTATCTGTCTCCCTCTTCCAAATCCTGGTGGCGTCTGGTCAAATCTGTTTCTGGTGTTTGTTCCCCCTCCATTCCCTCCCTCACCTTAAATGGCCACACGGCTGACTCCGCACGTGAAAAAGCCGAATGCCTCAACTCTGTGTTTGCCTCTAAATCTTGTGTCCCAAACCCATCCCTCTCTGTACCCACCGTACCCAGTCGTACCCAGCTGCTCCTGGACTCTGTGTCCTTTCCTCCTGACAAGGTGGAAAAGTGTCTGTCAACCCTCGACTCTGATTCTGCAACTGGACCTGACGGCATCAGCCCACGGGTCCTAAAATCATGTTCTTCCGCTCTTTCACTCCCTCTCTCTGTTCTCTTCACCCTCTCTTTTGCTCAAGGTCATCTTCCATCTGCTTGGAAATCTGCCAACATCACCGCTTTGCACAAAAAAGGTGCAAAAACAGATCCCAGCAACTACAGACCAATCAGCCTTCTCCCAATTATCAGCAAGGTCATGGAATCCATTATTGCTTCAGATATGAAATCTTTCCTCTTCTCCAATGGGTTGATCTCTGATCATCAATTTGGTTTCAGACCTGGACACTCCACTCTGGACATGCTGCTTCTGCTTTCTCAACAATGGATGGAGGTCCTCAATGCCAAACAGGAAATTAGAGCAGTCTCCCTTGACATATCATGTGCCTTCGATACAGTCTGGCACCCCGCGCTGCTCACCAAACTCTCCTCTTTTGGTATCCATGGAAATCTCCACGCATGGCTGGCGGACTTCCTCTCTAGTCATAGTCAACGTGTGGCCCTGAATGGGTTTCTCTCATGTCCTCTTCCTGTTCAGGCTGGAGTTCCCCAAGGCAGTGTTCTGGGCCCTGTGCTTTTTCTGGTCTTCATCAATGATCTCTCTGACTCTCTTGAAAATCCTCTCTATCTCTTTGCTGATGACTCTACTCTCTGTCGCTCCATTCTTCATCCCTCAGATCGGCAGTCTGCAGCCTCCTCACTCTCTGCAGACCTTGACAAAATCACAGACTGGGCAAACAAGTGGAACATGTCTTTCAATCCTGACAAATCTCACACTCTTACGATGTCTCTCCGAAAAGACCGACTGGACAACCCTCCCATCCACTTTCTGAATAATCCTCTCCAAGAAGTTCTGTCACTCAAGCTTTTGGGTCTCACTATCTGCCATGATCTTTCCTGGAAAAACCACATTTCAAATCTGGCCTCCAAAGCCAGTCGCCGACTGGGCATCCTCCGTCGTGCTAAGGCCTTCCTTGGCACACCTGAGCTCCTCACCACATACAAGGCTTTCATCCGCAGCTCAATGGAATACTGCTCTCCCCTCTGGGCTGGTGCTCCTGCCTCACACCTAGCTCGCCTTCGCGCTGTTGAAACCAAAGCATTCAGAATCATTGGAATCTCCCGCGATGAAGCTAACTCCAAGGGCCTCTCACTCACTCACCGCAGGCAGGTTGGTGGTCTTTCCGTCTTCTACCGACTCCTCTCTGGCCTTTCCCCCCCAGCTCTCTCTGGGCTCTGTCCCGCAAATATTCCTCCAGGTTGCACAAGATCTGCCTGCAACCCTCTTTTGGTTAAACTGCCAAAATCAAGACTCTCTGCTCACCTTCACTCCTTCATTCCTCTTTTCTCCCGCCTCTGGAACAAACTCCCTCACTCTCTTCAATCCCACTCCACCCTCCAAGTCTTTAAAACAGCTGTTCACCACCATATCTTATCTTCCCCCATCCAAAACCTTGATCTTTTCTACCCCTGCTAATTTCACCCCAATTCCCCTTTTTGAAATACCAACTTCTGTCCTGGAAGTCCTTGGTGTCCTTGTGCTTTATACTTCTCCCTCCCCCCCCCCCTTCCCATGCCTCCTCGCCCCAGGCCCTCTCCCTTCCACACATCTCCCTGCTCTCGGATGTTGTGTTTGTGTGCTTCCCCTTTTCTCCCCATCTTGTCTTCCGCTCTCTCTTTTTGTGTATTTTGTTTGTCTGGTCGATTTGTTTGTGAAGTAAATGTTAGCTCTTTCACGAGCCTCGATTCAGAATACCAAAAAAAAAAAAGAAAAAAAAAGAAGAAGAGCAGCAGACATTTGCAGGGAAGTTAGTCATAACCAAGGCCAGAAGAGAAGATACTCCATTGACTGAGATCCGGGTCGGGAAATTGACAGATTGTGTCGGTCCCAATGAGTCGCAGAAGTCCTTTGCTGAGGTGCCATGGCTGGTGAGAGATGAACCCACACCCAGCCAGCTGGCATGATGACAGTTGAAGTTGCCACATATGAGGAAGAGAGAGTTTGGATGAGTTGATAGAAGTTGGTCCATGTTGTCCGACAGCGAAATGTAAATGGAGTCATCACTGTTTGGAGGATGGTACAGAACACATATGAACAAAAGGTGGGAGCGGAGAGGAAGCCATAGCCAGAGGTACTCCTGGGGGTGGGGTGGAGAGAGGGCAGTGCAGGGAGAGTGAGGAAGACAGTTTTTGATAAAGATAGCAACCCCACCACCAGGACGAGGCTCAGGTCTATCATACCGGAGGAGGGAGTAACCAGGAAGAGATATTAAGGAATCAGAGACATCTTGAAGGAGGAAAGTTTCTGTTAAGCAGATCAAGTCTGGATTGCCAGAGGCAACCTGAATGGAGAGATCAATCAGGTTTGAGCGAAGGCCCCGGATGTTTGAGGTCCATACCGTTAATGAGGAGAGAGGGGGAGCATCGGGTGCAGGACAGGGGAGGGGAGGGGTAGGGTGAGATGAAGGGTGAGAGGGGGATGTAGGAAGAGCAGTTGATAGTGTGTCAGAGATTACAGAAGAGTTACAAGAAAGGGAAGGATGAGGAGGACGAAAGGTTTGATGGTGATGGGATGAGGCACAGTGAGGGGTTGTTTGAGGGGGGGGGCAGAGGAAAGTAGAAGGTTGGGGGAGGTGGAGATATGACATAGAAGGGAGATGAAGTGGGGAGGAGGCAGCGTTGAGGAGGAGGAGGGGGGGGGGATGTGGGAGAATTGGAAAGGGATGGTAGGGGGGGGGGGAGATTTGAAGGGGAAGGGATGGGGGGGGGGAGTTTTGAAGGGGAGGGGTGAGGGGGAGTTTGTGAGGGGAGGGGCGAGGGGGGAGATTTGGCGGGGAGGGGCGAGGGGGGAGTTTAGAATGTGGATGATTAATGAAAGACTAACATTTATAACAAATTGGGTTTATTGTGATTTTCAAGTCAGAGATCCGCTTAAGAACGATAGACAAGGGGTGGAATGAAGGTGAGTTTATAGAATGTAGTGAGGAAGAATTATTATAACGGATTGAATTTTTTTTTGAAGAGGAAATTGAAAACGGCCTTTTAAATAGGAAGAAAAACAGCGTGTTGTAATATACCACTGAATAAAACATTGCAGGGGAAAGATTAAACATTTAAATAATATTAAAACAGAACCGTGAAGAGCAATCTTGTATTCATAAAATACCAGCGGGGAGAGGGCCTAGAGGGACAACGACGAGTCTCGTGAACAGGGCAAACGGTGGAAGGCAAGGAGATAATGGGGCGGGGCGAGAGCGCACCTGGACAGAAGCACACGAAACAGCACACATGGAGAAAAGGAAATAAATGTTTGGGTTTTTTTGGGTGGGAGGGGGGGGGGCATTTAAAACGTTACACAAAGAGTAGAAGTTCGGGGAAGAAGGGAAAAATCTAAGAACCAAGCAAAACACGAAGTAAGGAACTTATATTAAGTTAACAACCACCGACGGGGGAAGCCTCAGGCTACAAGGCCACACACGCGGGGCAAACAGAAAACGATTAATTTATTACGAGTTACAGGAAATTCAAACCAAAACGAACGAGAAACAAACAATAATGGAAAGACGATAAAATAACGAGTGGAAATTTGACAAACACACGAATGGAAAAATAACTTAACTTTTGATGCCTGGAGAGAACAAAAGTCGCCACCTCGATCGAGAACCGGAAGCGGAAGTCCGTATCATTAAAACCATAAACGTGCATTAAAACCATAAACGTGCGTTAAAACCATAAACGTGCATTAAAACGGGCCTACCTGGCATTCTTTTTGCCTAAAAACAAACCTTTGAGGATGTTCACAAGTATGTTTGGCGAGGTTGGAACTCAGAACCTTGGGATCCCAAGCCCACCACCCAAACCATTAGGCCAACACAAGGTGATCCTGTGGGAGTATAATTCACCTTTCCTTTACCTCTCTTGTTGGGGTATCGTTCCGGGGGGAGTTGTGCTGCAGGGTGTGACGATGGTGCGGCCATTCTTGTTACATGCTTGAGACATTGGACTCTTTTCAACCCCTTGGACCCGAACTATTGTTGGAATGTACCGTTTAGACCATCTGGAACGATTCAGGTGCACACCACGCAAACATATGTAGTCTTGCAAAACACAGACTGTACTTTTTTCAGCAATTGTGCAAACTCAACCACCCAGAGGGTGGGGACTCAGCTGGTTTATAACTTTATATAATGATCCACTGAATGAAATGAAAACGTTCGTTGAGGTATGTTAATTACCATGGTTGTTAACATCCCCAAGTGATGTTAATCTAACAATGAAGTGTAATGTATAAAACTAGCAAGTTGCCCGTGCCCACATGGGATTCGAAATGGGGTAGGGATGGAGATGGCAAAAATACAAATGGTGTCTTCTGTCGAGCCGGAAATCTGGGAGCAACGATTCACATTTATTGCCACGTCTGATGCAATTTAAATGGTCTAATGGTGGCGAGGTGCTCCATTTGAAATTGTTCGATTATATGTAGCTTTTTGATTTTCAGGGTCTGCAATAGCAACTTGTTTTGGTGTTGAAACCAGCAATCAATTGCAAGTTAATAGTACGATGAACCAGTGAGTTATCGTATGAAGTTATCAATTGACACACTCTCTCTCTCTGTTTTACTGAATTTTACTTTGCTCTCCAGAACATGAACAAGTGGAGTCCTGAACGAGCGATCATGCTCCCTTGGATCGTTTTATTCCTTTCGGGTGAGATTTTTTTTCCTCTTTAACTCTTCTTTACCTTCTCCACTCTTTTCCCTCCTCTAAATTATCTGATAAATGTTCCTTGTTGAGTGCAAATGATGAACATGTTTGTATTTACTGTATTTGCACTTATTCTGTGCATTGGTGTCAAGTGCTCATCCTTAACATTTGAATTAAAAGTGAAAAACTTTGTATCTGAATGGACTGCAGAGTTAGTTTGAGAAAATAGTTGTTTCTGGAATCGGTCAGTACATGAGGTGAGCAGCTGGTCTCCATGGAAACGGTGAACAATGTCATGTTGAAATGCGTTCTCGTGAATCGCATATCAATTTCCGCTTTATCGTCATGGTATACACCACGGGCTTTGCACTCCAGTACTTGTTACCCCGCACTCGCGAAGCGAAAAGCAGGGTTAGGCATTCAGGTGCGTCCGTACATGCATACGTGTGGCGTGCCTGCGTTTTTAAAATTCATTTTCTCGGAAATCGTTGGTCTGATTGACACGAAATTTTACCATTGGAGCACCTCATCCTGTAGAATTCTTTTATGATAATTATGATGTAATAGGTCACGTGGTACAGCGGCCATCTTGGAAAAACTGATAAGCGTTGCACCTCCATCTCCAAAACCGATCCATGGAAAAATTGAATCGTGACTCATTGTAAAGAACTCCACATGGGGAATTGGTGGGGTTAATGATGTCATTGGTGTCATAATTATGACGACATAATTCAACGGGGACAACGCTTAGTCTGATCAGCTTTAAATTTATTGAGCGTGATCTATGCAACAATTATATTAGAGAATATAAATTGATGATGTAATCGCTCACGTGGTCTGGCAGCCATATTGGATCAAAGAAATTTAAAAAAAATCGTTCAAAAGCAGAAGAGTTGGCTCGCACTAAGTTGTCTGCACAGGCTAAGTATTCTATGAATACCATCTACTTTTTATTTATTTATTCAGTTTGCAAATAAAAACAAGACCAATAGTCATGTTAGCTTTAGCAGATCTTCAGCTCTGATTGGTGTATGTTTGAGGGGACATACATACATACATACATACATGCATACATGCATACATACATACATACATACATACGTACATACAGTCACGTGAAAAAGTAAGTACACCCCATGTAAAGTTTTGACTTTTTCAACATATTTCAACATACAGCTATTTGATCTTCATTTCAACAATATTGACAGATAAAGGTGATATAATATAACAAATATCATGAAACATTTACATTTTGTAGTCCATTGTATAATTTAAATCAACATAAATGCAAATTTTGCATGTGGAAAAAGTAAGTACACCCCAACATTTATCACTACTTCAAATACCTAAAATGAGAATCAGGTGCACCAGCTCAGGTGCAAATGATTAGAACATTGTGAGAGAGGATCTTGGAGGAACCTGTCTTATTTAAACCTCAGACATTTAGTTTGGTTTGCCTTGTGTTGTTGAAGTGTGTGGCGTCACCATGCCTAGATCAAAAGAGCTCTCCAGGGCCTTCAGAAAGAAGCTTATAGGTGCCTACGAGACTCCGAAGGGATTTAAAAAGATCTCCAAACAATTTGAAATCAATCATTCGACTGTCCGGAAGATCATCTACAAGTGGAGAAGATTCCAAACAACTGCCAACTTGTTCAGGCCAGTCCGCCCGAGCAAGTTCAGCCCGAGAGCAGACCGCAAGATGCTGAAAGAGGTCTCTAAGAACCCCAGAATGTCATCACGGGACCTACAGGTAGCTCTCGCCATTGTTGATGTCAAAGTGCACGAGTCTACCATTAGAAAGAGGCTGCACAAATTTGATCTACATGGGAGGTGTGCCAGGAGGAAACCTTTGCTGTTCAGAAAGAACATCAGGGCAAGACTAAAGTTTGCCAATGAACACCGAGGCAAAGACCCGCACTTCTGGAACAATGTGCTCTGGACAGATGAGTCAAAGGTAGAGCTATTTGGCCACAGCACCAGAAGACATGTTTGTTGAAAACCAAAGACAGCATTTGACCACAAGAACCTGATACCAACTGTAAAGCATGGTGGTGGAAATATTATGGTTTGTGGCAGCTTTGCTGCATCAGGGCCTGGGCAGCTCACCATCATAGAATCCACTATGAATTCTTCATTGTACCAGGGTGCTTGAGGATAATGTGAGGCCATCTGTTGGAAAGTTGAAGCTCAACCGAAGGTGGACCTTGCAACATGACAATGACCCTAAACATACCAGTAAATCGACCAAGGAATGGCTGAAAAGAAAGAAATGGAGGGTTCTGGAATGGCCAAGTCAAAGCCCGGATCTAAATCCTATCGAGATGTTGTGGGGGGATTTGAAACGAGCTGTGCATGCAAGAAACCCCTCAAACATCGCACAGCTGAAAGAATTCTGCATGGAGGAGTGGGCAAAAATTTCTCCCAGTCGATGTCAGAGACTGAATGAATGAATGAATGATCGTTTTAAGGCCATTTTCCCCGCTAAAGCGTGGTTAGCCTTGCGGGCCCCATGACAATTATGGTTCCATGGTTGAGGCAATGTTTTTATGGCCAGATGCCCTTCCTGACGCCAACCCTTGGTCACCTCTTACGATGCGCAGGGATACGGTGTTCCTATACTAAACCAGGGTACACACTGGGATCATTCATCCCAGCAAGCTGGTACTCAATTTGCCAACCTCAGAAGGATGACAGGCTGAGTCAACCCCCCTGGCCTTAATTCAGCGATCGACTGGGATTCGAACCCAGGATCCTCGGATCCTAAGCCGGCACCCTAACCGCTAAGCCAACACCAGGGATACTGGTAGACAGTTATAAGAAACGCCCACTTGAGGTTGTTTCTGCCAAAGGGGGCAATACCACCTATTAGGGCCAAGGTTGTACTTACTTTTTCCACATGCGAAATTTGCATTTATGTTTATTTAAATTATACAATGGACTACAAAATGTAAATGTTTCATGATATTTGTTATATTATATCACCTTTATCTATCAATATTGTTGAAATGAAGATCAAATACCTGTATGTTGAAATATGTTGAAAAAGTCAAAACTTTACATGGGGTGTACTTACTTTTTCACGTGACTGTACATACACACATACATACACACATACATACACACATACATACATACATACATACATACATACATACATACATATGGACAGACAAACTGTTCTAGACGGCTTTGCTCCTTGGGCCTACACTCCAAAATAAGTATTCCTTTTTGTTTAAAGTCTTATGATTATGTTAGTATGATTCTACATGATGCCCTGTCTCCTAGCAATCATAGAAATTGGTTTAAAATTCGGTGATACTGTGTTACATACCTTTAGTCGGTGTGGTATACTGTCCTGCTTTATTCTACCAGGTGTGCGCCCAGAGGTATTACCCTATTTTTATAGGCACGACTAAGAAATCTCTAAACTGTGAAACCATAGTTTATTCCTCAGTGAAAACTTTACTAAATTTATTCGTTGTGTTATTTTGATCTCCTTAGTGCCCACGAGCCAAGCTGACATGTCCAGCATCAAAGCGTCTCCTGGAGAAAATGTCACCATCAACTCAACCTTTGCTGTTCATCCAGATAAGAGCAGCTTAATCTCCATTTGGTGGAAGTGGAAACCAGTGGATGAAGTTGCTGAAATTGAGGTTTGTTTCACTTTTATCTCTTCCCTCCTTTGTACTCGGAAGACATTTTATCAGGAATCACAAAGTTTCCTGTGTTAGTTTTTCTGGAGCAACTGCAGGACCCTCATAGTTGTGTTTTGCTTTGCCCAGAAAATACTTCATTTCTCTGCCTCTGCAGCTGAAGGCCCGAGGTATTGTTTTCAGATTGTACTTCTGTTTTCAGAGTGGGTTTTTTTTCTGTTACCACAATTTTAAAGCTGCAGTTAAGCTCATGAAATCACTTGTCTGATGTCCCGGGTCATCCAAAAATTTTTATGATGCAAACAACTATGATGCACGAAAGGTCAAGGTCAAGGTCAAATGGTGGTCTGATAAAAAAAAAATCAGGCTTTTTTGCAACTGTTAGTCCCATGGACACGAAATTTTGACCATAGTAGCGCCTCTTCCTGTAAAAATTGTTAATTATGACATCATAGGTCACGTGCTTTTGGCGCCATCTTGGAAAAACCGAAAAACATCGCACCTCTGCAGAGTCGTGGCAAAAAATATTGGCACCTTGCACCTTTTTCAAATAATTCACCATTTGTTCCAGAAAATAGTTGAAATTTAAAAATCTTTTGGTGTCCACAAATATATTTCATTGGTTTGCAGTGGAACAAAACAAAAAAAGCTGAAAAAAAACTACTAAATCTGAGCTTATTCCACACAGAAACACTAAAATGGCTCGGACAATGTTATTGGCACCTTTTGGAAGTTTTTGGAAATAATTGGATTTCAAGCAGCTGATTCTCCTTTACTTTTGAATTGAACTCACGTGAGGTGAGATGCAGGTGCCTGTGATATAAAAATCACTCATTCAACCAGTTTGAAAAGAGAAAAGGAGTCATTCTGTTGGTTTGTGTCACTGTGTGTGCCACAATGAGCATGGAGAAAAGAAAGAAAACCAGAGAAATGTCTGAGGAGGTCAGACACAAGATTGTAGCCAAGCAAGGACAACCTCAAGGCTACAAGTCCATCTCCAGAGACCTTGATGTTCCTGTGTCCAACGTATGCAATGTTATCAGGAAGTTTAAGGCCCATGGCACTGTAGCCAACCTCCCTTGACGTGGCCGCAAGAATAAATTGATCAAAGATTGCCACGAAGGATTGTTTGAATGGTGGATGAAGCACCTTAACTGCCAAACAGATTTGATCTGACCTTCAGACACAAGGTACGACAGTTTCAACTCGTACCATCCGTCGCCAGCTTGATGAAAGGGGGTTCTACATTAGGAGACCCAGGAGGACCCCACTGCTGAGACAGAGACATAAGAAAGCCCAACTGGAGTTTTCCGAAACACACCTGAACAAGCCAAAATCCTTCTGGGAGAATGTCCTGTGGACAGATGAGACCACATTAGAGCTTTTTTTTAAAAGCACATCATCTCTATGTTTACAGAAAACAAAATGAAGCCTTCAAAGAAAAGAACACCTTCCCTACAGTCAAACATGGAGGAGGTCCAGTGATGTTTTGGGGTTGCTGTGCTGCCTCTGGCATTGGGTGCCTTGAATGTGTGCATGGCATCATTAAATCAGGAGATTACCAAGACATTTTGGAGTGCAATGTTCAACCCAGTGTCAGAAAGCTGGGTCTCCGTCGAAGGTCATGGGTCTTGCAGCAGGACAATGACCCCAAACACACTTCCAAAAGCACCCAGGAATGATTCAAAACAAAACGCTGGACGGTTCTGAAGTGGCCAGCAATGAGTCCAGATCTAAATCCCATTGAACACCTGCGGGGAGATCTGAAAACAGCAGGTGGGAGAAGGCACCCTTCAAATCTGGGAGAACTGGAGCAGTTTGCACAAGAGTGGGCCGGACTGCCAGTAGAGAGGTGTAGGAAGCTCATTCATGGCTATCGGAAGCACTTGACTGCAGTTATTTTGTCCAAAGTCTGTGCTATCAAATATTAAAGTGCTACCAAATATTAAAGTGCTACCAAATTATCAAATTGATTTTGCATCTAGTTTGTGTGCTACCAAATATTAAAGTGCTACCAAATATTAAAGTGCTACCAAATATTATCAAATTGATTTTTGCATCTAGTTTGTGTGCTACCAAATATATAGTCTTGGGTTTCAATAATTTTGTCAATGCCATTTCTTTTTATTTTCTGATTTAAAATGATATATGAAATGCTGAATCAAAAACAAAGGTCTGTACTATTAACAGTGAAATAAAGAATTGTGGAGACCAAATACGTCAATTTCAACTTATATTGAGAGAAAATTGTGAGTTATTTGAAAAAAGTGAAAGGGTGCCAATATTTTTGGCCACGACTATCTCCGAAACCTTTCCATGGAAAAAATTGAAATGTGATTCATTGTAAAGAACTCAGCATGGGGAATATGTTGTTAGCGATGACGTCATTGTTGCCTTAATTATGACGTCATAATTCAACAGGGACAACACTTGGACTGATCACTTTGAAATTTCTTGAGCATTATCTATGCAACAATTATATTAGAGAATATAAATTTTTGATGTAATCGCTCACGTGTTCTGGCAGCCATATTGGATCAATGAAAAAAAAATAAGCCTTCAAAAACAGAATTTGGCTTGCATCAAATTGACTGTGCAGGTTAAGTATTGTTCCATTTTTTGGGGGTAGGCAATGGAATACCTTAAGGCCAGGTAGGGTTGCATAGGTAGTGTGCTCCGACTGTCGTGAAGAAACCTCCATGTACATAAGTTGGGAATCCGTTCGACCGGATGTCGTGTAAGGTCGTACATTTGTCCCCCATGGCGATGGATGGGGCTATGTTAATTAGGTAGGGTTTAAGGGCACTTGATCCCCTGTATGTAATTGCCTCTGTGATTTTTCCATTGTTCCTTATGCCACTACACTACACACACTACCAGCCAGCGATCGGCACGTAATTAACAACACCAAATAAAGTCACCGAAACCAGGAAATTCAATTGCCGCTGACGCCGCCAGCCGAGTCATCATCGGGGACAGCGGGAGGGGCCATGGGCCCCGCCCCGAGGGGTGGTGATTGGTCTGGCCAATCGAGCGATGAGATGGACTCTGTGATTGGAGCGCGCGGGTGACATGAGTTAGAAGGTTCCAGGACCAGGAACGAAAAGGCAGAGCATCGCCATTTTCTCTCTTTTTGTGTCCTGAGCTGATGAAAGGCGGTCGCAGTTCATGCTCCTTTTCTCTTCCTCACTCTTGGTCCTGGCTTTGATCGCAGGCGGGCACATTTGTATTCTCTCTCTCTTGCTTGTGGACTCTTGGCGCTCTTGGTTCGTGGCTTTGTGATGGCTATGTGCCGTGCCGTGTGAGACCGGAGATACTGCGGTGCTTTGTGGAAGGAGGGACGAGAAAGGAGCGAGGGCCTGAGTGCTGCACGTCGACGGCTGGGGTGAACGCAGCTGCGCACCAAGGCCTGTTTTCCCACGCGGTGGCCGACGGGGTTGAGGACAGCTTGAAGAGACCGCAGAGTGCAGGCAAATGCACCAAACACATTTATTTTTCATTTTATCATCTCCTTGTGCTGTTTTACGAGTCCGTATGGGGGGCGCCTCAATTTAGGAATTAGTTTTACTGTGCATTTTCTTGTTACTTGGCATTATGTTTTATTAAGCCTGTTTATTTGTTGCATTTTAATTTCATGTCGGCATTGTTTGATTATCGTGGTTCGAGGATGCTCCAGTGGAAACCGTGCAGGTCAGCTTCGTCACCCTCCGGTCCCGCGTGTGTAAAGAAGAGCCACCATTGTTTGATTGAACACCTCAGAGATTAAGCTCGTTTCGCCACCCGTCACCTTGGGGGATCTTAATTCCCCCGGGAACACGATTGTATTCAATGAATTCCATCTAGTTTGTGTACATGTTCTATGTACGGCCACATCTTTTAATTTACAAGCTCCAAACTCAGGGTACAAATACAACTTTGCCTGTGGGATAACATAGGCTATCATGTGGCCGAGGCCTCATGCGGAGATGTGGGGGGTGGGAGGGGTTGAAATTGGTAATCCACACAGGCCGATATTGGCAGCTTTTCGGTAATAATCATCAGCCGCTTACCGATTAGAGTACCATTTTGTGTACAACCCAAAAATGTTGAGTAGTTTCACCCTTGTTTAGGGTGAATTTCAATAAACAAAAAACAGTGTTGAATTATAGACGTTTCAATGAGATGTGCGTAAACATTCCTTACAAACAGCTCACATTGGTAGTAAACATTTAGCTCGGTAATTTGGAAAACGTGTTACTACGGCAAACGGCTCCGGAATTGGGTGTTATCAAATTGATTTTGCTTTGAAAGTCACAGAGAAACGTGACCTTTCCAAAAACTCCAAGTTCATAAAAATTATCCAATTATTGCTTTCGATTGCACAAATCGATTGAATTTCTGTACAATTTGATGAATTTGATGATGAAATGTACAAATTGATGAATCAATTTTGATTAAATTGTACAAACAGCTGCTTGTACAAGTTAAAGCGCGATCACTCATACGCTGCAGAGGTTATCAGGTAAAACTGACTGTACCTTCTTGCTGTCAAGTACGTCTTGACATCATACGTTCCATGTGTACACGAGTGCATCAGAAGCGTTAGTTATATAATTTTTTCACATTCAAAGGCGGCCATCTGTATTCTAGGCCTCGTCTGTATTCTGGGCCTCGTCTGTATTCTGGGCCTCGTCTGTATTCTGGGCCTCGAGCAAAAGGGGCACATTTGAGGTGTAGTCTTTGACAGCCCCATGATATAACATGTTAACTTGTACGTATGTTATGAGTGCATGCTGCATTTCTGGTTCATGGTGCGCTGGCTTGAACATTTTGTTGAATTGAAAGTTGAAAGTCCAGAATTATTTGGAATTACTTTCTGATTAATATCCTGCTTGATCAAACTTTGGATGATCGATTTACTTTACTTGTGCTGTACGAACAATTGTTCGGATCGGAATCCCTGTGTAACTCGGGGGCTCCCTGTACTTTTTGTTGTTGTTTCGTATGCAACCTGTGGCTGCTGGTTGCATCGTTTTTCTGGAAGTGCATTTGTGCCACTGATGCAGTGCCCCAATTACCAGTGAGCTGGTACTCAATTTGCCGACCTTGGAAGGATGACAGGCTGAGTGAACCCCTTCCCCCCTCCCGGTGTTAATTCCACGATCGACCGGGATTCGAACTGAGGATCGTTGGATCCCAAGCCAGCACCCTAAACGATGTTTTTTATTTATCTATTATTTACTTATTTATGATTATTATTAAATCGTTATCAGTAAAATGTTCTGATTGGCCCAGCAGTAATATATACAGCAATATTTCACTTGGTGTTGTCGTTCCAGAAGGACACAATGTTAAGTGGGGTATAATTTCCCATGGACTTGGACGTATTAATGATGCGTTCCGACGATGTTATCATTGTAATTATATTTATTGTACAATTATACATTGTAACTTCCATTAGCATCATCGTTTTGCATGATGCAGATAAACATTTCCGCATATAGATGCCAAAATAATACATATCTGAAAAAATTACACTTAGTAAATAAATTAACAAGTTCACAAGTTCTTAATTCCTGGTGATTTCATTTGAAATATTCGTGTTTTTGTTCCAGATTTTTTTACATTATGGGGAATCCCACATCATTCCCAACACTCGTTTCTCCAATCGTTTGATTGTTACTGGAAACATAAATGTTGGCGTCGCATCTCTACTCATCAACAACGTCACCTCATTGGACTCTGGGATCTTTACCTGTGAGCATCGTCTCACTGCGCGTGTCATTTCCCAAACCATTCTGAGTGTTCGACTTCTCGAAGAACAGGAGACAAAGATCTGTCCCACAGGTAATCAATCACCTTTATTGTATTACCGCTATCACATGATTAATCATTGAATAATCTTCCGATTATAACAAGGTACAGATATTATTAAAATACATTTTCATGATTATTTAATTCACTCTATCAATGAAATGTAAATTTCTAAGTTGATCCAACACATCAATTGTAAAATCAACACAAAGTTTATGGTACATTTTATTAAATGTTATTGTTATATGTTTAATTGAAGCATGTGACAATGTGTCACCAATGTTATCTCTCTTCTTCACTCAAACACTCAGAATATTTCATGTTTAGTATCTTGATATGAATATCCGGAAGTCGGTAGATTCCTCCAAAGGGAATGGCACAGACACTCCACAGGTTTAACAGAACACAAATCTTCAAAAAGATTAACAAAATACAGAATTGAAACGATAAAGTACCTCCTAGGTGTTTGTGGAGAATTTCACATCCAGTAACACTTGTGAGACCTGGACAGCATCGTTGAACCACAAAACTTTTTGAGATCTCTGAAGTTGTTCATAATTCCCGTTGCTGCAATAATCACAGGTACAATTTTTGTGTTCTTCAGATTCCAGGATCTTTTCACTTCATTTTTGAGGTCTTGGTATTTGGTTATTTGTTTGATTTCTGTTTTGATTAAGCTGAAATCGCTGGATATTGAAACCTCAATTAATAAATGCTCGTTTTTACCTTCCTTGTACCGAAGTACCATATGCGGTCGCAATGCTTTGTTGGCTCACCTGGAACGAAGTTCAGGGGAGCTTATGTTGTGGCGCGTTGTCGGTCCGACCGTCCGTCCGTAAACACTTGCAACTTCATCTCCGAAACCACTCATGGGATTATGACTAAATTTGACACAAATTATACTTGTTGCGTTGTGACTAAAAGTTGTTCATGGCATTAGAAAAAAAACGCGGTCTAAGGGGGTTTACCGGGGGTCAAAGTGGATCCAGGTTTGACCCCTCCCCACACCCCCTCCCCCACCCCCCAAAAAGGAATTTCCTTTCTTCTCCCAAACTACACACATTATTTAGATGAAACTTGACTACAACCGACATCACCCATGTTGTACCAAAAATTTTTGTATACTGAATCGAGGCTCGTGAAAGAGCGAACATTTATTTCACAAACAAATCAACCAGACAAACAAAATATATAAAAAGAGGGAGCGAAAGACAAGATGGGGAGAGAAGGGGAAGCACACAAACACAACATTTGAGAGCAGGGAGAAGTGTGGGAGAGAGAGGGCTTGGGGGGAGGAGGTGTGGTAAGGGGGGGGGGGGGGGAGGGGTATAAAACACAAGGACACCAAGGACTTCCAGGACAGAAGTTGGTATTTCAACAAAAAAAAAAAAGTGTAGGATTTTGGGTGAAATTAGCGGGGGTAGAAAAGATCAAGGTTTTGGATGGGGGAAGATAAAAGTTGGCGGTGAACAGCTGTTTTAAAGACTTGGAGGGAGGAGTGGGATTGAAGAGAGTGAGGGAGTTTGTTCCAGAGGCAGGAGAAAAGAGGAATGAAGGAGTGAAGGTGAGTAGAGAGCCTAGATTTTGGCAGTTTAACCATAAGAGGGTTGCAGGCAGATCTTGTGCGACCTGTAGGAATATTTGGGGGACAGAGCACAGTGAGAGCTGGGGGAGCAAGGCCGGAAAGGAGTCGCTAGAAGACAAGGACCACCAACAGTCCAACATGCCTGCGGTGAGTGAGTGAAAGGCCCTCAAAGTTAGTTTCATTGCAGGAGTTAGCTTAATCGCTTCATCTTCATTTGTTTGGGACATTCTGGTTATTAATATGGAAGAGAAGGTTTCAACAACTTGTAAGAAGATTATCTCGAAATTTCTTGTGAAGGGATGTATGAGGATGGGGGTGGGAGGCCAGTGACAGAGAGGGGTGCAGTGTTGAGGACATTAGAAGGATTTTTCAAAGAGCTGTTGAACCCGGGAGGAAGCAACAGCAAGCTGGAACTTCCGTGTTATGCAGATGGGAAAGCTGTTCGTTTAAACCCAGTAAATGGAGAGATTTTCAGGGTTCACATTGCTGCACTTGTTTTTTTAGGTCCCTAAAGATTATCTGTTTAATAAGTTTACGGCATTAACAAAAATGGGGCCTGAGGTGGTCTTCAGGGGTGTTGCCCCCAAGAATAGGTATTTGCTTTCTTCTGAGAAACCGCACATACAATTCCGATGAAACTTGACTACAACGTTCCGATCATCACCCATGATGTACCAACGTTGGTTGCCGGCATTTAAAAAATCGGGGTCTAAGGCGGTCTATGGTGGAGGGGAGGGCATGTTTCCCCCCCCCCCCCCCCCCCCCAAGTAGGTATTTGCTCTTTTCTATGAAATTACATCCACAATTTCAATGAAACCTCACCACAATCTTAATCACCCATGATGTACCAGTGTTTGCTCAAGGTGTAACAAAAATTGGGGCCTGAGGAGGTACGGGGTGGGGGCAGGGGTCTTACCCCCGAAAAGTTTTTTTTGTTTGTTCTGTTTAAAGTCTTATGATTATGTCAGTATGATTCTACATGCTGCTCTGTCTTCTTGCAACCATTGAAATTTGTTTAAAATACCTTGTCTTTGTAGTACACTTTATTTCACAAGGTGAGCACCAGGGGTATTGCCCCGATTTGTTAAGCTTCATGCTCGATGGGATCATTAGGTTCTTACTTCATTATTCTTGATGAACGCTTTTGGTTCATGCTTCTGAGTTTTGTGGAACTGGGATATTGAGACTTTTGCAGATGTGCCGGTGGATTACTCAACACACTTTGTGCCTTTATGTGTACAGCTGTTCTGACATGAGTTTTTTACATCCCAATAGGAGGTGGCTCGCACTTTCTGTTTCTACCTTGCAGAATCTGCACTATCCGATTGATTCAGTCCCACTATTTTCTTAAAGCCATTGGTGTAGTATCCTTGGTCTTGGACATTTACAATTATTTGATTCTCCATCACAGTTGAGCTGACCTCTTCTTTGCCATTCCAATGATCCTTCTATGTCTTTGCCCAGTCTATCCAACTCTTCTTACTGCGTAGCCCATCGGGCAGAGTCATCTCGAACAGTGTTTGTCCATCCGTCCGTCTGCATGTATGTATGTATGTATGTATGGATGTACGTCCCCTCAAACGTATACCAATCAGAGCTGAAAATCTGGTCACATGACATGGTGATGTGATTACGTCTGATGTCATTACGGCGGTACGGCGGCTGACTCCGCACACCGCCATTTTGATTTATATGCCATTCAGGCCGAACATATCGTCGAACCTGTCATATATCACAATCGCCATGCTCTGCCTTTACGTTTTTCATTCAGTGTGAAACACAAACAAACCGATTGTTAAAATGATCATCAAGTATCGAAAGCATCGGTATTACGGCTCTTCCAACAATACGGTACATATAGGCCTTAGGCGTTATGACTCACTGTCCGCTTTGGACAAATTAAACCCAGGTTTCTTAATACAGTGGTATAGTTTCAGTAGTATCGTTTTTGTAGTAATAATATTATTATGGTAAATATAACCACAACACTTTAATCCCAATGTCGTGAATGGAAAGTTGATTTAATTGAAGCGGTGTAAAAGTGGAAGTAAGGAATTACCTTGATTTTTTTTTTTTTAATAATATAATTTTCGTAATAATAACGTAACTTTATTATGATAGTAAATCTAATCATAACAGTAATCCCTTTGTAGTGACCAACGTTACTGGAGGTTAAATATATATCTCATATACATAAAAGTAGCGGAAGTTTTGTGTCCGACCGTCATGCCACGTCATTTTGTATATGATGTCATTGTGGCGTAAACACCCGCTCAGTTCGAGTTTGGCAGGGAAAGGTAATTCCTCTTTGGGGTATATAGATTACAGTCGATCTATGGTCGGGTCTCAAGAACATTGGGTGTGTGTTCATTTGCCAAGTTTCTTGTGAAGAGATCGCCAAGTGGTTAAAGCATTCGAGCAAGCACTCCATACAAAACCCTTAAGGAATGGCTGGCTTGGCAAGCGCTAGCTAGCAGCTTGGTAAATGAGCACACCTCCAACCCTTGTGGGGTATATAGATTACAGTAGATCTTCACTCAGTTCTGGAAATAAAACCTACCTCACGGATGTCTGGATTCCTCCAAATTTCTTTGTTTAATGTTATAAACAGCATTAGTGACTGTTTAAAAAGCTAATCATGTGTGTTTGTGGTTTATAATATTTTACAAGCCCGGCTACACCGCTGTTAGACTTTTGGTCTTGTTTTTTATATCCTCCTGCTATTATCATTCTCCCAGTTGTTGTCATTCTGTGCACTTGGTTGAATTCCATCAGGAATATCTCCATCTCGGCAGGCACATTTTCAGGATGCATAGATTTTTTTTAGAACATTGTGGAAAGTGAGTCTGTTGATATCAACTTTGTTTGTTTTGATACATAGTTTCTTGTTTTCCGCTTGTGGCCAATTCATAATTCCGCAGCTGTATTGGAATACTGGTCGTGCTTGTTGGTTCGTGGCTTCGATTTGTTCATTGGTTTTACGTGTTCACTCCCGAAACTCCAGTTACGGTGCCCCTCAGAGTCTCGAGAGGGAATACGGCAGAAAGATTTGTTATTTTGAGTGTTCTAATAAACCATGGTAAAACCACACAAATGCAATTGCGGAGAACAAAACAAGTAAGTGTATGAAGAACTCTCACATACACAATAATAACACTCAAAGAAAGTACCATGAAAATATCACTTGCATCAAATTAACAATACCTTTGATGGTACCATCATGCCCCAATGCTCTCAAAGCAATAAACTCATGATACGCCAAACATGAGTGTCATGTAACACTCCCAAAGTCCGTGCACAAATCCCCATGTGGGGTGAAGGTTGAAGTCGTGCAGAACGACAAGAACAGGCAGGTATCGGTACGGCGGCGGACGAGTAGTTACGAGGTGAGAGGTCGATATGGGAATTGAGATGATATTGAAACCAACGGCCCTCCACACGATGATGTCGATATGGGAATCCCCAAAGACAAAACACGATGCACCAGACAGACGGCTTCCTCGAGGGGAAATAGCGGATCAGCTTGTAATGGAGGCTCTTGCTTCCCCGCCAACACTAGCTCATGCTTGGTAATAAAACCTAAGAGGCGGGTTTAATTGCAATTGCAATATAGGATGATGTCGCAGGCAATCCCTTTCACGGGAAGCCTCAACTCATTCACGACCAATATCAAAAAAGTCCGCTCGCAGTCTCGATGCGACTCAGGCCTGTATCTCTCTCATGGCCGTCTCCTCCCTGCCTATCTCCTCCTCTCTCCTCTTCCGGTTTATTTGCTGCGTTTTCCTTTTTCCTTCACAAACATTTATTTTTACCTTTTACAAAAGTCATCTCCATTTCACACAAAAATCTTAACAATATTACCTGAAACTGAAAATCCTAACGGTATATAATAACAACAAGGGCGGAAGTGACGAATCCGTAACACTCCCCACCTTCAAGGAAGAAAGTTTGAACCTGGTGAAAACTTTCTTTCCATACAAAAGTATCTTCAACAACCAAAAGTAATGCTCACACCTATAAAACTACAAATCAAAACTATGGCTGATCAAATCCCTTAAGCAACAAAAATTCCAAACAACGCACAGGAATCCTAAAGGTTAATTCACTCTGGATAAAGCATCGGCGACTACATTGTCTCTGCCCTTTACATGCCGAATTTCCAAGTTAAACTCTTGCAAAGACAAGCTCCTTGAGTTTAATTTCCTTCTGATACTCCATGTCCCATTCCTTTAAGGCCCTTTCAGCTTTCCTTTCTTCTGCTCTTTCCTCTGCTCTTTTCTCCTCGGGTTCCTTTCCTGCTTTCCTTTCCTCTCATTCCTTTTCTGCTTTCAATTCCAACTCTTTTAATCTTTCCTGGCTCTGCAGTTACATCTCCCTTTTCCAGAGTTCCATATTTCCTTTTCCAGAACCCTAACCCTAACCCTAACCCTAATATTTCCTTTTTCCTCTGGCAAACAATCTAATGCTACCTCTTCCCATTTTCTCTCTCGCACTAAATATTCTATCTCCAACGTCTGAATCTCTGCCTTCTTCATATTAACTCGGACCTCCAAGTGACAGTATTTGGCCAATGTCCTAAGTTCCGATCTTTTTAATGTGCCTCATTAGGGGACGTCACAAAATTTTCCACGTCAAACACTATTGTGACTATTAGTTAGCAAACCTGTTAACCTGCACACAAAAATTGTCAAATTTGGGAATGTGAGGGAATGTCAAATTTGGGAATGTTAGGGAATGTCAAATATGGGGATGTTAGGGAATTCAATCCCGGACGAGAATGTTAGGGAATTCAATCCCGGACAAGCCCAAAATTTATTTTACGTGTTACCTCACCAAACTCTGGTTACGGTGCCCCTCAGAGTCTCGAGAGGAAACATGGCAGAAAGATTTGTTATTTTGAGTGTTCCAACAAAACCATGGTAAAACCACAAAAAATGCAATTGGAGAACAAAACAAGTAATTGTATTACGAACTCTTACATACACAATAATAACACTCTTAAAGAAAGTACAATGAAAATATCACTTGCATCAAATGAACAATACATATGATGGTACCATCACTCCCCAATGCTCTCAAAGCAATAAACTCACGATACGCCAAACGTGAGTGTAATGTAACACTCCCAAAGTCTGTGCACAAATCTCCATGTGGGGTGAATTAACAGGGGTAGAAAATATCAAGGTTTTGGATGGGGGAAGATAACAGATGGTGGTGAACAGCTGTTTTAAAGACCTGGAGGGATGAGTGGGATTGAAGAGAGTGAGAGAGTTCGTTCCAGAGGCGGGAGAAATTGACGGGAATACCCACCTGGTCCCCAGGGCTGGTTTTACAATGGCTCCAATGGCACCTCGGCGCCAAGCCCACAATCAGAAGGGGCCCATAATGACAGATACTTTTTTTGAGTGTATACATTGCGATACGTTTAAATAAAGAATATGTTTAATATTTAATGCTACTTTTAAAAAACATGATTTAAATTGAAAAAAAACATACTACCATTTCCTGGTGAGTGACATCACCATACTGTTCATGGCGTACATTCCAGTTGGGATACATTCCAAACAGTTGATTGGCACATCCGAGCTTAGCTCCGACATCACCAGACCTCTGCATCAAAGTTTGTCCAGTCTGTCTTCAAACTGCGACACGTGGCAGAGCTCCGTGATTAACATGGACCAGAGTCTCACGCCGCTCACAGGCGAAGGGGGGAATTTGGGGACCGCTTAATTATTTGTGGGGGGCGAACGGAGTGATTATATATCCACAGGATGCTAATGGCCAAATGGTGCTTGCTTCTTCAGAGGTACATGGTGCACGGAGAATGGAGATGGTTGTGGCTGCTCTTAGCGCAACCTTCCTCACGTTTCCAAGCTGTGGGGTGCGTAGATGAGATAGGAGCAAGGTGGACAGTTCATGTGTGGTTGAAGCGACGTTATGGTTAGCTGGTTGTGGTGTTTTTGGGTCGTGGAGCAATGAACGGCATGTATCGTGTCTTTATGTCATGTAAACTTAAAGGGAAAATTATAATGAAAGCAAAATAAAGTGTAATGAAAAATATACTCAGAGGCAAAAGTTATTGTGACATGGAATTTTGTCATTGGTAATCTTGTGAATGAGTTTTTGGATTTGAACCAGAGAAAGAGTGTTAAAATGGTCGAAGAAACGCAACCAAGCAGTTGTTCGAATTGCATGGTTTTTTTTTTTTTTTTTTTTTTTTTTTTTTTTTGTATACTGAATCGAGGCTCGTGAAAGAGCTAACATTTATTTCACAAACAAATCAACCAGACAAACAAAATATACAAAACGAGGGAGCGGAAGACAAGATGGGGAGAGAAGGGGAAGCACACAACCACAACATTTGAGAGCAGGGAGAAGTGTGGGAGGGAGAGGGCTTGGGGGCAGGAGGCATGGGAAGGGGGGGGGGGGGGGTGGGAGAGGTATAAAACACAAGGGGACCGAAATTAGCGGGGGTAGAAAAGATCAAGGTTTTGGATGGGGGAGGATAAGAGATGGTGGTGAACAGCTGTTTTGAAGACCTGGAGGGTGGAGTGGGATTGAAGAGAGTGAGGGAGTTTGTTCCAGAGGCGGGAGAAAAGAGGAATGAAGGAGTGAAGGTGAGCAGAAAGTCTTGATTTTGGCAGTTTAACCATAAGAGGGTTGCAGGCAGATCTTGTGCGACCTGTAGGAATATTTGGGGGACAGAGCCCAGAGAGAGCTGGGGGGGCAGGGCCAGAGAGGAGTCGGTAGAAGACGGAAAGACCACCAACCTGCCTGCGGTGAGTGAGTGAAAGGCCCTTGGAGTTAGCTTCATCGCGGGAGATTCCAATGATTCTGAACGCTTTGGTTTCAACAGCGTGAAGACGAGCTAGGTGTGAGGCAGGAGCACCAGACCAGAGGGGAGAGCAGTATTCCATAGAGCTGCGGATGAAAGCCTTGTATGTGGTGAGGAGCTCAGGTGTGCCAAGGAAGGACTTCGCACGACGGAGGATGCCCAGTCGGCGACTGGCTTTGGAGGCCAGCTTGGAAATGTGGTTTTCCCAGGAAAGATCATGGCAAATAGTGAGACCCAAAAGCTTGAGTGACAGAACTTCTTGGAGAGGATTATTCAGAAAGTGGATGGGAGGGTTTTCCAGTCGGTCTTTTCGGAGAGACATCGTAAGAGTGTGAGATTTATCAGGATTGAAAGACATGTTCCATTTGTTTGCCCAGTCTGATTTTGTCCAGGTCTGCAGAGAGTGAGGAGGCTGCAGACTGCCAATCTGAGGGATGAGGAATGGAGCGACAGAGAGTAGAGTCGTCAGCAAAGAGATAGAGAGGATTTTCAAGAGAGTCAGAGAGATCATTGATGAAGACCAGAAAAAGCACAGGGCCCAGAACACTACCTTGGGGAACTCCAGCCTGAACAGGAAGAGGAGATGAGAGAAACCCATTCAGGGCCACACGTTGACTATGACCAGAGAGGAAGTCCGCCAGCCATGCGTGGAGATTTCCATGGATACCAAAGGAGGAGAGTTTGGTGAGCAGAGCGGGGTGCCAGACCGTATCGAAGGCACGTGAAATGTCAAGGGAGACAGCTCTAATTTCCTGTTTGGCGTTGAGGACCTCCATCCATTGTTGAGAAAGCAGAAGCAGCATGTCCAGAGTAGAGTGACCAGGTCTGAAACCAAATTGATGATCAGAGATCAAGCCATTGGAGAAGAGGAAAGATTTCATATCTGAAGCAATGATGGATTCCATGACTTTGCTGATAATTGGGAGAAGGCTGATTGGTCTGTAGTTGCTAGGATCTGTTTTTGCACCTTTTTTGTGCAAAGCGGTGATGTTGGCTGATTTCCAAGCAGATGGCAGATGACCTTGAGCAAAAGAGAGGGTGAAGAGAACAGAAAGAGGGAGTGAAAGAGCGGAAGAACATGATTTTAGGACCCGTGGGCTGATGCCGTCAGGACCAGTTGCAGAATCAGAGTTGAGGGTTGACAGAAACTTTTCCACCTTGTCAGGAGGAAAGGACACAGAGTCCAGGAGCAGCTGGGTACGACTGGGTATGGTGGGTACAGAGAGGGATGGGTTTGGGACACAAGATTTAGAGGCAAACACAGAGTTGAGGCATTCAGCTTTTTCACGTGCGGAGTCAGCCGTTAAGCCGTTTGAGGTGAGGGAGGGGAGGGAGGGGATGGAGGGGGAACAAACACCAGAAACAGATTTGACCAGACGCCACCAGGATTTGGAAGAGGGAGACAGATAAGAGAGTTCGGTCTTGAGAACGGTGAGATATTGTTTCCTGGCTCTCCTGAGGGTGGACACACACTTGTTTCGGGCTTTGTGAAAGGAAATGAGATTTCCTTCCGTTGGATTTGCTTTCCAGGAGACGAAAGCAAGTTGTTTCAGGGCAACAGCCTCACCACAAGATTCTGTGTACCATGGACGGGAGGAAGGGTATGACAACTGAAGACGAGATGGGATAAATCTGTGCATGAGAGAGAGCAATTTACTTTGAAAGAATTCCCTGGATGAGTTGATGTCAGAGGCGGTGGAGATGGGAGACCAGTCCAGATGATTGATGGCTGCTTGAAGACCGTGCCAGTTGGCCTGAGTGAAATGCCAGACTCGTCGACGCTGAGGAGGCTCTCTGAGAATGGTCAGAGAGATGTCCACTTTGACAAGCACATGATCAGATGAGCCGATTGTAGCAGAAGAAGAGCAGCATACATTTTCAGGGAAGTTAGTCATAACCAAATCCAGAAGAGAAGATGCTCCGTTGACTGAGATCCGGGTCGGGAAATTGACAGATTGTGTCAGTCCCATTGAGTCGCAGAAGTCCTTTGCTGAAGAGCCATGGCTGGTGAGAGAGGTACCCACACCCAGCCAACTGGCATTGTGACAATTGAAATCACCACATATGAGGAAGAGAGAGTTGGGATGGGTAGATAGAAGTTGGTCCATATTATCAGACAGCGAGATGTAGATGGAGTCATCACTGTTTGGTGGACGGTACAACACACATATGAACAAAAGGTGGGAGCGAAGGGGAAGCCATAGTCAAAGGTATTCCTGGGGGTGAGGTGGAGAGAGGGCAGTGGAGGGCGAGTGAGGAAGAGAGTTTTTTTATAAAGATAGCAACCCCACCTCCAGGACGAGGCTCAGGTCTATCATACCGGAGGAGGGAGTAACCTGGGAGAGATACCAAGGCATCAGAGACATCATGAAGGAGGAAAGTTTCTGTTAAGCAGATCACATCTGGTTTGTCAGAAGCAACCTGTATGGAGAGATCAGTCAAGTTTGAGCGAAGGCCCCGGATGTTTGAGGTCCATACCGTTAATGAAGAGGAAGGGGGAGCATCGGGTACAGAACAGGGGGGGGGGGGGGGTAGGGTAAGATGTGGAAGAGGTAGGGAGAGCTGTTGAAGGTGTGTCAGATTTCAGAGATTTCAGAATAGCTTGGAGAAAGGGAAGAATGGGGCGGACAAAAGGTTTGATGGAGATTGGGTGAGGCACAGTGAGGTGATATTTGAGGAGGGGGAAGAGCGAGGCAGAAGGTTGGGGGAGATGAAGGTGAAAGTTGGAAGGGGGAAGAAGCAGGGAGGATGCTTTGAGGAGGAGGGGTGAGAGGGGAGTCTCGGAGGGGAGGGGTGTGGGGGGAGTTTAGGAGGGAAGGGGGGATGGGGAAGATTTGGAGGGGAGGGGTGAGATTGGATTTTGAAAAGTGTGCGATTCATGGGAAACGAACATTTTTTGCAAAATGAGTTTGAGACCTTCGAGTCAAAAATACGTTTGAGGATGCTGAAGGAGGGGTGGAGTTCTGGATAGTTTAGGGAATGTAGAAAGGAGGAACTGTAAGAGATGGTATTATATATATTTTTTGGAATGAATAGATTTGGTGAGCAAGACGAAAGCATCCTTTTGTAGGAGAAGAAGAAAAAGGTGTTATAATATATGAGAGAAAATATTTGTTCAGGGGAGAGATTATACATTTCTAACCGCGTGATCGCGAACAACGTGAATGAAGAACGAAGGAACAAATAAGAACAACAAATAAATGAATAAGCCCTGAGAAGGAAATATTTTTTGGGTTTTTTTTTTTTTGAGAGATATTAAACAAGGAGGTATGGGGTGAACGACTGGGACGAAACAGAGAACGAAAATAATTGCAGCGCATTCGACGAATCGCTGAGAGAAAAACAAAACCACAAGGTCGGAGACGGTACGGTAGCCTAAGCCTACGAGTACTAGGCCTCAGAATACTCGATACGCATTCACCGACGATTGTGTATACATGTACGAAAAATTAGCACCGAAAATTTTCCAAAAGATACGCTATAGGTACATACACCGAAAGATAGACAAGTTTGCAAGAAGCATGACATATTCGAGAAAAATGGCCAGCAATGTTCACTTTAAAAGGCCAGACAACCAGACGCTAATCATTTCCACTCAATGCAGTCTTAAGAAGTGCAGAAGTCAGAAAAACACCTCTATTCATCGTTCTGGAACAAGTTCGACATGCCACGCCTCGGGGAAATGGTTCTTAATCAGAACAATGTTAATGTGTTACCCTGGATCCTGGATGTTACCCTGCAAGTTCCCCTGATTTGTCACCCATTGAACACGTCTGGGATGAAATGGAGTGACGTTTACGACGTCATCCGAATCCTCCAACAACGCTGCAGGAGCTCCGCCAAATCCTTCCTCGGATATGGAATGATCTTCCCCAGGACTTTCATCGACGTGTGGTGGCCTCAATGTGGCGAAGGTGCCAGGCCTGCATCAATGCACAAGGTGGACACACTCGCTACTGACCGTGTGAACTTGCTTGTGAACCCCCTCTTGTGTTGTGGCTCATTTGCATATGCAAGGTGCGCTGTTCTTATGGACTGTTGATCGTTACCACACCTTGAAACATTTGTCTTTCCATGTAATAACATTTCATTCACGGCAGTAAAAGTTTAACACCGATTCTGTTTGTTGTTTGTGTGTCACAATAACTTTTGCCTTTGAGTATATGTTAAAAAATATGTTGTCCTTTTCATGTATCTAAAGGGAAGATTTAGAGACGGGGAGGACGAGTGGCAGTTGGGATTTGGTGCGCGATTCATACGCCTTTTGGCTAACTACGGCGACTAATTCGCACACCACCACAGAGTTATTAAAGTAAAACATGATGTGCATACATAACAATTACCCCATAGGAAATGGAGAGAAAAGGGGGGAAACCTCTTCATCACGTATCACATTCTAACCCACTCGACAAGGAAAAGAGACAATTCTGTTCTTGTATTATGGAAATAACTGGGCTACGAGACATGTATGTTGAGTGGAATTACCTTTGGGGTTGTTTCACAGAACCGCAAAAATATTGTTGCGTTTGTGGGGTAGGGGATGAAATGCCATCGTGGATAGGTTTGTGTAGTTATTGGCATGGACCGTGGATGCATAGGAGACATTTTGATGTACGTAAGTGTTACGGACTAATGATTGTGGTTATGAGTATTGCTGTTGGTTCGAAGTATTCTAGATATTATGCTTCGTGACTTAAGGGAACGGGTTGTTGTGAGTAAAAGATTTAAAAGCGCTCCTGGTGCAATGTGAAAAAAAAATCCGGATCGAGACCGGAAGAGGTGGAGCGAAGAAAAGGGAGGTGGGAGGAGATCGAAAAGAGACGTGGTGGTGGAGGCTCCGGGCCGAGCGCTCAACGTACAATGCGAGGGAACCTTGCGTCCTGAAAAGGGAGTTCGGTCGATAAGAAATATCGGCGGAGTGCGGGGAGCCGGTGTCGCCGGGTATTCTCAGCAAGGTTTCGGAGGATCCAGACCTTGAGAGCCCGGGTTGGAGCGAAAGCCGCCCGCCATTCTGGCCACGCGAGCACCCTGCAGGGAACAGGCTTTCGTCGTGTCGGCTGGGCATTATTCCCTGGTGGATTGCCGGGAACGGCCGTGCCAGAGAGGGGCACGTGCGAATTCTACGGAGGCTCGCGGGTTGAACCGCAACGTGTACATCAAGCGAATCTTTGTGAGGTTCCTCTCCACCGCTGTGTTGCTGAGCACGTGACCTCGGGGGCGTCTCGCTCGTCGACGCCTCAATTCGAATCTTTGTGAGGTTCCTCTCCACCGCTGTACTGCTGGGGGCTGAGCACGCGACCTTGGGGTCATCTCGCTCGTCGACGCCTCAGTTGACCATCGGGCCTCGACTCCCCGATCACGGGAGCGCACAGAGACATTGGGACTTCGCCTTGGAGTGGAGCAGAGACATTGGGGGAGGTGCCGTGAGTGTGGGGTTGAGGGGCTTGATAAGGATATTATCATAGGATTTGAAAGTGTGTGATTGCCCCATTGCTGTATGGCTTGCCCCATTGCGGTATGGCTCTTTGTGTGGGATTTATAATACTAGGGCATGCCCGTACTATATCTATATCTAAAATTATATCCCCCCCCTCTATTTACATGAAATGGTTTGGTCCAAAGCGAACGGCTTGCGAGTGGTGACAATCCCCCCCCTCTATTTACATGAAATGGTTCGGTCCAAAGCGAACGGCTTCCGGAGTTTGGTAAAGAAATCGCCATCGCGTACACAAACGCGCAGGAAAGCGAATGAATCGCAAATTCGTTTTTATTAGTTTTAAAACATCGTTTAACGCCAACATAGCGCCAACATAGTTTGCAAACGTGAAATAAATGAATACGCTGTCAAATGTGCCATCCGAGGCAGAGTGTGCCCGCCACGTTCGGCACACGCGATCGTTCGCTGCTCTCTGATTGGTTGAATCGTTTTTTGGACATAGCTCGGTAAGTAATTGTCCGATTAATATGAAACCTTGAAAAGGCACATCCTCGGGTCCCCAGCAATATACCTGGCAAGTTTCAAGTATATCGGACCGGTAGTTGTCGAGAAACAGCGGTCACAGACAAACAAACAAACGTACAGACAGACAGACAGAGATTACTGGAATTATAGATAGATATTATTTATAATATATTATGGTTTGCTTACAACCGGGTGGGGTTGCATCATTTGACTCGACTGTTTCATTTGCTGGTTCCAGTGAGGGATAAAAACATCTTTCTGCCGGGGACCCTCTCGGGGTCCGGAGGTCCACCGAGACCAGGGGTAAGGCGGGGGGGGACCCCGTAACAGTAAGCAGGGAAACTGTTAAGCTTAAGATTGTTTCTGTGTCTTTACACAGGGGGTGGAGCTTGTGGTAACTGGGTAGGGTTAAGATTAATCTCCCTAGTATGTGATTGTCCCCTGTGAGTTTCCCCATGTTCTTACAATTCTAACCAGCCGGCCATGCAAAAACCAACAATAACAATGAACGCTCCATTAAACCACAACAACTGGCATAATCTCCGACAGTACCCGAGCAGAGCGATCGACAAGTAAGCCCGTCCCACCAACCGGCTAAGGAAAAAGGCGCAGCAAAGTAAAGGCGGAGAATTGTTGGGCGGTGAAGAAGGCCGTCGGGCCCCACCCCCGAAGTGCATGATTGGTCAGGGTGACGTCATCGAGAGACTTTGAGAGCGGAGGAAGAAGAATCGGTCTCTCTCTCTCTCTCTCTCTCTCTCTGGTGTTGGCTTTCTCGTTTCTCTCTCTCATTTCTCATGTGCGCTTGGGGAGAACTGTTCGGAGCCCAGAGAACCTTGCAGCGTTGGAGCCAGGGGTGTTGCTTTACTTGGTGCTCTTTGAGGGAACCAAGTACCGTGTGTGCTGGCTGGCCTGGGATAGAGCGGGAGATGTTTGGCTGCATGCTGCATGGCTCGGTGTGCTGGGTGATTGATCGGCGCCATTGTTCGGGCACTTTGACGCACGGTTCTCTCGTCCACCGACACCACCAAAGTGCTCATCGAGACCATAGCTGAGTGCCGGCAAATAAAAAGGGGGGATTTTCTTTTGTTTTCTTTTATTTTTCCCCTCATCTGTTTTTGAGTCTGTGTGTGGAGGTACCCCGATTAAAATTATAGTTTTAGCTCGACATTATTTTTATCGTGTTGCCTTCATTTTCATTTGTTGTGTTGTCGATTTTCCTTGTCTCGTTTCTGTGGGTTCGAGGAATAAACCCGTGTGGCTTTCGTCCGTGCAAGTAAGAGCTTTGATCCCCTCACTCGCGTGCGACGGATCGCCCGCCATTTTCGGCTGCGCGCCTTGAAATTTAAAACCGTTACGGCCATTCATCACCCTGCGATGTTAACTGTTCGGGCTGACAGCACAATATACAAAGTACACACAGTAATTATAAATCGTGCACAGTACACACAGTAATTATAAACCATGCACATAAAACACGCAGCAATTATAAATCACGGGCGAAGTACACACAGTAATTATAAATCATCTACAGAGTAAACACAGTAATTATAAATCATGTACATAGTACACACATTTTTTTTTGTTTGCTTTGTTTTTTTTTGTATACAGGATCGAGGCTCATGAAAGAGCTAACATTTATCACACAAAAAAAAAAAATCAAACAGACACACAAAACATATAATAAGAGTGGAGGTAGACAAGATGGGGAGAGAAGGGGAAGTATACAAACAACATTTGAGAGCAGGGGCATCGGGAGATGTGTGGGAGGAGGAGGCGTGGTAAGGGGGTGGGGGTGTGAAGTATAAAACAAGGACAACAAGGACTTCCAGGAAACGAGTTGAATTTCAAAAAAGTGGATTTGGGGTGAAATTAGCGGGGGTAGAAAAGATCAAGGTTTTGGATAGGGGAAGATAAGAGATGGTGGTGAACAGCTGTTTTAAAGACCTGGAGGGAGGAGTGGGATTGAATAGAGTGAGGGAGTTTGTTTCAAAGGCGGGAGAAAAGAGGAATGAAGGAGTGAAGGTGAGCAGAGAGCCTAGATTTTGGCAGTTTAACCAGAAGAGGTTTGCAGGCGGATCTTGTGCGACCTAAAGGAATATTGGGGGGACAGAGCACAGAGAGAGCTGGGGGCGCAAGGCCGGAGAGGAGTCGGTGGAAGACAGAGACCACCAACCTGCCAGCGGTAAGTAAGTGAGATGCCCTCGGAGTTAGCTTCATCGCGGGAGATTCCGATGATTCTGAAAGTTTTGGTTTCAACAGCGTGAAGCTGAGCTAGGTGTGAGGCAGGAGCACCAGACCAGAGGGGAGAGCAGTATTCCATTGAGCTGCGGATGAAAGCCTTGTATGTGGTGAGGAGCTCAGGTGTGCCAAGGAAGGACTTCGCATGACGGAGGATGCCCAGTCGGCGACTGGCTTTGGAGGCCAGATTTAAAATGTGGTTTTCCCAGGAAAGATCATGGCAGATAGTGAGACCCAAAAGTTTGAGTGACAGAACTTCTTGGAGAGGATTGTTCAGAAAGTGGATGGGAGGGTTGTCCAGTCGGTCTTTTCGGAGAAACATCGTAAGAGTGTGATATTTGTCAGGATTGAAAGACATGTTCCACTTGTTTGACCAGTATGTGATTTTGTCCAGGTCTGCAGAGAGTGAGGAGGCTGCAGACTGCCGATCTGAGGGACGAGGAATGGAGCGGCAGAGAGTGGAGTCATCAGCAAAGAGATAGAGAGGATTTTCAAGAGAGCCAGAGAGATCATTGATGAAGATCAGAAAAAGCACATGGCCCAGAACACTGCCTTGGGGAACTCCAGCCTGAACAGGAAGGGGAGATGAGAGAAACCCATTCAGGGCCACACGTTGACTACGACTGGAGAGGAAGTCCGAAAGCCATGCATGGAGATTTCCATGGATACCATATAGTCTAGTAGGAAGACTAGGTCCCCCTGCACCCCCCGGAGATATACTTCTAATCAGTGTTTCTAGATTGGAAAAAATGTGTAGAAAATGACTAGCTATGGCCCCAAGCTGAAAAAATGTCCCACATACCATTTTTATGCAAATTACTGCTGCCATTATCAAAAAAACGATTTTTGACATATCTCAGCCAATATTGCAGATAATTGAAAAATGAAGGTGTCTAGACCCATGTTTTGAAGGGCATAGATCATGATAGAACTATTCATAACATGATTACATGTGTCTATGGTATACTAGTATGCATATTAATGCTGTAATTACAAAATAATCAGTTTTACAAATGATAAGGATACGTTAATACTGCAGATAACTTAACATGGTACATAAGGGGTCTAAACCCAGGTATTTTCAAGGTTAAATGTCAACAAGATGCTCCTGAGTCTTGCATAGGGGCGGGACATTGGCAGTAACATTGGTACCACTCAACTTTTCTTCCCACCATTGACTTTGTATTGCGAGAGATTTTCACTTGCTTATTTAAAGGTTTCTCACCCAGCCCACGTAAAATCTACCAACTCCTGCTGTTAACTCCCAAACATATTTTTTTATGTTATCCAATCACAGTGCAGAAATGACAGACTAGAGATCCAAATTAGTGCTGCTATAGCTGCCATTTTACATTTCCATCCATGTAACATGCACGCTCGCGCGCTCGTATCAATTGGTAATGTCGCGCGCTCGTATCAATTGGTAACGTTGATGTTATTGAATACCTCAGTTGAAAGTTCAGTCTTCCATTCCATCTGTGTGTTGTTCTTGGTATTCATCCTCCAATCTAGCCAGGTAAGATGCTAACTATAATGTTACTCACACTCTTGACTTCAGTTTCTGCATGAAATCATAAACAGGCAGAATAACAGCTGAGCCAGCTAGCACCATGTTAGCTAACGTTAAAGCTAGCCTCATCTATGTACAGTATGTTCCTAATGTCGGTGTAACTTAAACTTTTGTTAATGCCAAACATGAGACATATCTGTTGACTTCTGTATATGAATTGAACCAGAAAGAGGCACGACAGCTGAGCTAGCTACAGTAACTTAGCACAATGTTTCATGGCCTAGATAGCTAACGTTAGTGTGGAAGAATTTAGATGTTTTAGCTATTAGCACTTTTGATGCCACTAAACATGGTTTAGTCAGCTAAAAAGTACCCTAGTGTAGAACATGACTCAGAACCTCTGTTACCTCACTGAAAACTCAGAGCCTCCTTTCACAGGCACTTTTAACATCATTCGTGATTTCTTATTTGTCATTTAACAGTGATGGTAGACATCGACAGCAAGCATGCCCAAAAGAAAACGGAGTGTAGAACCTGCAGCCCAAAGCTCTCCTCCTACATGCATCCTTCATGTACCATCCATGTCTGATCATGGGGATTTCACGCCCCTCCGTAAAATTAAAGGATCTGCTTCAGAAAAACTGCAACTGCTTCAAAAGATCCGGGATAGACGTCTCAACCAACCGCATGACTCCCCATGTCGTATGCAATCAGTATGTGATCAGATCCCGGCAACTCTTCCTGATGACCTAGAAAGAGTAGGATATCACAGCAAGTGTTATAAGCACTTTGTCCGCCACTTTCATCGTCTGGGAGATGATACAGAACCAGGGCCATCAACCTCATCATGGCATCACTCTCCTCGTAAACCAGGAGGTTCTGCTGAACCCATCTTCCCGCCAGAGTGTATATTTTGTGAGAAAGTTGAGACCAAAGATGCTCATCGCAATACTGAGAGGCCTACAACCTTCCCATCCTTTAAAAACAAAGAAAATGCATGGGAGCAAATCGAAACACGGGCTGAGAAAATGGGTCTCTATCGACTCCATCGAAAGGTGAAAAACAAAGACCTCTTTGCATGTGAGGCCAAACACCATCCGTCATGTTTTAAAGCTTTCCGCACAGCATTCTACAACTATGAGCGTGCGATTCACAGAGCCGAAGCACCAAAGGAGCAGGCTTGCATGTCAGCCGCCCATGAAAAGGCATTCAACTCAGTACTGGAACACATTCAAACCCAGGTCATCCAGCAGAATAAAGTTCTACAGCTTTCTTCCTTGCGCTTGCTCTATGTCGAGGAACTGAAACTGAATGGATATGAGAACTCAAATTATCGGTCAGAGAAACTACTGAAACGCCTACAGAATGACCCAATCAAGGAGCATATCCACTTCACGAAGGTTGATCATGACAAATGTGATGTCATTTCTTTCTGGCTTGTGCACAGCTCAAACATAACAGTTTCCAATGCTCTCGCACGAGCATTCACACTCGGAAGCACAAACAAGAACCAAAATGTTGCCCTCCAACTTCGCCAGGGTATTCTACAGGCTTTCAGAGAGTGTAAAGACCAACCATGGCCACCAACAGCTGAAGACATGGAGCTCAATCCTGAAGACATCCTACCTCCAGACCTTGTCCGCTTTCTCAGCGTGCTAATGACTGGCAAGGAGGGCATCGAGACAGAAAAGGTGAAGCGTCTGGTCTTCTCCATTGGACAAGATCTGTGCCATGCAGTGTCAGATGGAAAATGGAAGTTACCAAAGCACATTCTCCTCTGTGTGACTGTAAGGCACCTGTTCCGAAGCAAACAGCTCACCACAATACTACACAGGCTTGGACACTCTGAGAGCTACGATTTCGCCTTGGAGTTGGAAACTGCTCTCGCCAAGGTCCTGGATGAAGTCTCAACTTATCGTACACCACAAATTGTGACAGGAGAGGGCAACCTTGTATTCCACTGTGAGTGGGACAACTTGAATAAAACCACTACCAGTGTGCACGGCAGCAACATTGTAAACAGTGCTGGAGGAATCATGGTGCAGGAGGTCAAGCCCGGGTTCGAGAGCAGCAAGGACCGAATGCTACCTACCATCAATAGGTCACAACAGCGTAGCCTGAAGGTCGACACACCAAAAACTCTCCCACCCTTGCACTTTACTCGCGTTGGCCCGAAGTTCCCTGAAGGCTCATCATTCACACCGCCAGCAGAGAATGACACAGTCTATGCCACTACGATGCAAGAGTACTACATCTGGCTCTTCATCAGATACATCGGAAGCTGTGGCCTGCAGCCTGTGCCTGGGCTAGGGGGTTTCACCTCTGCAACTGGTTCTCCCCCACCCAGCAAATCAACAGTCGACTACTGCACGCCTATCCACCAACCGATCACAGACAACGCAGTTGTTCGTGAGCTACTGAAGCGTTCCGAGGCAGCAACTGCTGAGGTGGGTCAGAGATGGGTCCTGAATACATTTGATCTGGGTGTCTGCATGAAAGCCCTTCCCATCATCTGGCGCTGGCCAAATGAATTTGCTAGTCATGTAGTAACGATTGGACCCTTCCACACATCCATGAACTACATCGGGATGCTCACTGGACACAAGATGCGTGGTTCTGGATATGCAGAGATTCTCTTTGAGGCACAACTAGTAACAAGTGGATCTCTCAAAGGTGTTCTCAGTGGAAAGGCCTACGCAAAGTCCCTCTTTTGCCTCAAAACAGTGTGTGAGGCAATGGAGAGGCTGTTGATGGAGAGAGGCAGTTAGAAAAATTCACCTGTGTGATGTACGGCCAGAGTCGCGAGTCATCAGTGGACATTGTCCGTGCCAAGCTGCTACGAAAAATGGTGGGAGAGGACAAGACCCTCACATCCAAGTCCAAGGTTGATCTGGCTCGCCTTCCTCCATGCCAGTCTGCCCTGAAGCCGCACATCCAGCGTGTGAACCACCGCGTAGCATTGTACAAAAGAGCCGATCAACCTATCATCGAAAAGCCAAAACCTTATGAGGAGCAAGGATGGATAAGGACTGATGAAGGACTGTTGAAACCAATGTGGTCCAGTGGTCCCATCCTACCAACCTCACTGGTGGATCTTCTGAACACAGGAGAGCACGAAGAGGAGGAGGAAGAGGAAGGAGAAGAAGAGTTTGACTCTGATGATTTCGATGAAAATGATGATGACTGACTCAGTGTAGAATCACTAATGCTAATGATGTTTATCTAAAACAAGCAAGAGAAGAGTGGTCACATTGAGTGCTAGGACTATTTTGACAGTTGTAATATTTAGAAAAATAAAACTTTGTGTTAACGTCTGTGTAGACGGACCTTAATATGAGTCTATTATTTCGTAAAACTGTGATTATTTTGTAAATAAAGCACTAATTAGCATACTAGTATACCATAGACACATGTAATCATGTTATGAATAGTTCTATCATGATCTATGCCCTTCAAAACATGGGTCTAGACACCTTCATTTTTCAATTATCTGCAATATTGGCTGAGATATGTCAAAAATCGTTTTTTTGATAATGGCAGCAGTAATTTGCATAAAAATGGTATGTGGGACATTTTTTCAGCTTGGGGCCATAGCTAGTCATTTTCTACACATTTTTTCCAATCTAGAAACACTGATTAGAAGTATATCTCCGGGGGGTGCAGGGGGACCTAGTCTTCCTACTAGACTAATAGGAGGACAGTTTGGTGAGCAGAGCTGGGCGCCAGACCGTATCGAAGGCACGTGATATGTCAAGGGAGACAGCTCTAATTTCCTGTTTGGCATTGATGACCTCCATCCATTGTTGAGACAGCAGAAGCAGCATGCCCAGAATAGAGTGACCTGGTCTGAAACCAAATTGATGATTAGAGATCAAGCCATTGGAGAAGAGGAAAGATTTGATATCCGAAGCAATGATGGATTCCATGACTTTGCTGATAATTGGGAGAAGGCTGATTGGTCTGTCGTTGCAAGGATCTGTTTTTGCACCTTTTTTGTGTAAAGTGGTGACGTTGGCTGATTTCCAAGCTGATAGCAGATGACCTTGAGCAAAAGGGGGTGAAGAGAACAGAGAGAGGGAGTGAAAGAGCTGCAGAACAGGAATTTAGGACCCGTGGGCTGATGCCGTCAGGTCCAGTTGCAGAATCAGTCGAGGGCTGACAGAAACTTCTCCACCTTGTCAGGAGGAAAGGACACAGAGTCCGGGAGCAGCTCGGTATGACTGGGTAGGGTGGGGTGGGTACAGAGAGGGATGGGTTTGGGACACAAGATTTTGAGGCAAACACAGAGTTGAGGCATTCAGCTTTTTCACGTGCGGAGTCAGCTGTGCAGCCGTTTGAGGTCAGGGAGGGGATGAAGGGGGAACAAACACCAGAAACAGATTTGATCAGACGCCACCAGGATTTGGAAGAGGGAGACAGTTTTTGAGAGTTCGGTCTTGAGAGTGGAGAGATATTGTTTCCTGGCTCTCCTGAGGGTGGACACACACTTGTTTCGGGCTTTGTGAAAGGAAATTAGATTTCCTTCCATTGTATTTGCTTTCCAGGAGACGAAGGCAAGTTGTTTCTGGGCAACTGCCCCCCCCCCCCCCCAAGATTCCGTGAACCATGGACGGGAGGAAGGGTATGACAACTGAAGACGCGATGGGATAAATCTGTGCATGAGAGAGAGCAATTTACTTTGGAAGAATTCCCAGGATGAGTTGATGTCAGAGGCGGTGGAGATGAGAGACCAGTCCAGATGATTGATGGCTCCTTGAAGACCGTGCCAGTTGGCCTGAGTGAAATGCCAGACTTGTCGACGCTGAGGAGGCTCTCTGAGAATGGTCACAGAGATGTCTACTTTAACAAGCACATGATCAGATGAGCCGATTGGAGCAGAAGAAGAGCAGCAGACATTTGCAGGGAAGTTAGTCAAAACCAAGTCCAGAAGAGAAGATGCTCCGTTGACTGAGATCCGGGTCGGGAAATTGACAGATTGTGTCAGTCCCAGTGAGTTGCAGAAGTGCTTTGCTGAGGAGCCATGGCTGGTCAGAGAGGTACCCACACCCAGCCAACTGGCATGGTGACAATTGAAATCACCACATATGAGGAAGAGAGAGTTGGGATGAGTAGATAGAAGTTGGTCCATATTATCAGACAGGGAGATGTAGATGGAGTCATCACTGTTTGGTGGACGGTACAACACACATATGAACAAAAGGTGGGAGTGAAGGGGAAGCCGGAGCCAGAGGTACTCCTGGGGGTGAGGTGGAGAGAGGGCAGTGCAGGGCGAGTGAGGAAGAGAGTTTTTGATAAAGATGGCAACCCCACCTCCAGCACGAGGCTCAGGTCTATCATACCGGAGGAGGGAGTAACCCGGAGAGGTATTAAAGAATCAGAGACATGAAGGAGGAAAGTTTGTTAAGCAGATCACGTCTGGTTTGGCAGAAGCAACCTGTGTGGAGAGATCAGTCAAGTTTGAGCGAAGGCCCCGGATGTTTGAGGTCCATACCGTTAATGAAGAGGAAGGGGGAGCATCGGATACAGAACAGGGGGGGGGGGGGGGAGAGGGGTAGGGTAAGATGTGGAAGAGGAGGAAGAGGTAGAGAGCTGTTGAAAGTGTGTCAGAGATTTCAGAATAGCTTGGAGAAAGGGAAGGATGGAGCGGACAAAAGGCTTGATGGTGATTGGGTGATTGGGTGAGGCACAGTGAGGTGTTATTTGAGGGGGGGTGGGGGGGAGAGCGAGGAAGAAGGTTGGGGGAGATGGAGGTGAGAGTTGGACGGGGGAAGAAGTGGGGAGGATGCTTTGAGGAGGAGGGGTGAGAGGGGGGAAATGGAGAAAAAATGAGGGTGGGGAGATTGGAAGGGGAGGGGCTAGGGGGAGTTTATGAGGGGAGGGCTTCGGGGGAGTTTTGGAGGGAAGGGGCAAGGGGGAGATTTGAAAGGGATGGGTGATGGGGAAGATTTGGAGGGGAGGGGGTGAGTTTGGATTTTAGAAAGTGTTGCACGATTAATGGGAAACGAACATTTATTGCAAAATGAGCTTCTTGTCACCTTCGAGTCAGATACGTTTAAGGACGCTGGTGACTGGTGAGTTCAGGGAATTTAGGAAAGAGGAATTGGAAGAGATGGAATTTTTTTTGGGGGAATTAATAGATTTGGTGAGCAAGTTGAAAGCAACCTTTTAAAGAAGAAGAAGAAAAAGGTGGTGTAATATACGACAGAATATAGCACTTCAGGGGAAAGTTTAAACATTTTTAAATTGAACAATAAAAACTATCTGGGGAAATGAGGGTGAAACACGTGGTCGAGAAGAACGAACGAACGAACGAATAAGAACAAAGAAGGAAATGTTTTTGGTTTTTGTTTGAGTTAAGATTTTAACAAGGAAGTATGGGGTGAAAAGACTGGGAAAAGCTGAGAATGAAAGTAATTGGACCACAATCGACCGCTGAGAGAAAACAAAGCCTCAAGGTAGGAAACAAGGTACTCGGCTGCAAAAAACGTGGCACAAAATAACCGACGATTTTTTATACAGGTATGAAAGTAAATACTGTAATTGTAAATCATGTGCATAGTACACAGTAATTATAAATCAAGTACATAGTACACACAGCAAATATAAATCACAGACATAGCACATACATCACCTCAGCAAACTTCAAAGATTAATATTGTTTTGAATTTGGTGGAGCAATATGTAGAGCAGAGTAGATCTGAGTAGGTAACATGCTTCGAGATGTCGCGATAGGGAATCTACCTGTAATAAGTCATGTGTAGGTGTTTTGTCGGCTGAGATGTATGATTGTGAATCTACCGGGAGATTCGTGTGTTGAGTAGTGTAGGGAATAATGAGTAGAGCCCTTGTATGTCTCACCTGGTAGTCAAACCTTTGTCCATTATGGCACTGCAAACCACATAAACATTAGTTAGGACCTTTAGTACAACACTAAATGACGCCTCCCCTCCCCCCCCCCAACCCCCCCGACATGACATGACTTGGGAAGAAATCAGGCGAGAACACTGCCACAATTGGCCGCCACCATTTGCACCTCCGAGAGGCCTACCCACCTCGCATAGCACGTGCTATAAGACAAGGACCACGGAGTAGGGGACGAGTTGGAGTGACGCAGTGGGCGTGCACAGGGGTGAGTCGGTGGAGGCTCTGATTGGCAGAGCAGTGCGCCAAAGCTGACGTCATCGGCTGGAGATATTAACAAGAGCCGGACGCCATTTCGAGACCAGAGTGAGGAGTGCGGATCTGATCAGGAGTTCGTTTTGAGGTGCGATCCTGACAGTCGAGTTCAGCACGAGTTGAGTGACATTCCTGGCGCAGTTGATCCAGAGCAGTTGGATTCCTGGCAGTGCAGTGCAGAGCCCGAGTCTGTTTTGAGCAGTTGGGTTTGAGACGCGGCAGGACTTTGGTCGGAGTCGACCCCGTGTGAAGCCGCAAGCCTGCGTGGGATGCGTGGCGTTTGGAGCGAGGCCTTGTGGGACTTGGAGCGAAGGACCTCGTGGTGTGCGGTCGGGTCGGTGTTGGACAGCAGCCAAGGAAGACGACGAGACAGCTAAGCCCGAGCTCCGCGTACATTTTACACCAAAAGACGTGTTTATTTCGTATTTCATCTCCCTTGTCCCATCTCTGATATCTGTTGTGTGCGGGATCCCGATTTCGAATAGTTCATTACCGGCGCGTGCTTTTCAGTCTTTGCTTTTCCCAATAAACCCTTGCATTACTTTTTGTATATAATCTCTGGACGTAGTTTACCGGGTGATTGATTTGACAGTTAAGGCTGCGGGGATTTGCGCTGTTTCCCTCCATTCCGCGTGCATCGGTGTGTTAGATATTGGTATCCGCCATTGAGCTTCCGCCTCGGAGTTAAAGCTTTCGTGATCGGCATCCGCGATCGCCTGATATAAATTTCGGCGGTTGCGCGACAATATTGTGGAAAAGAGGCGAAGCTTATACAAGTTTTATTTTAATCCATTTCCAATTTTTTTTTGATCAGTTGATAAAATGTGATTAATCGATTCAGGTCCGAATGTCACGTGTTCCTCTGATCTGTCGTAATTGTGTTGGGACCCCAAACCATTAATGGTCCAAACAGGTTCCACACCACTGGAAGCTGGAAGGATGGAAGTTGTACAATGAATCTCTGGGTGGAAGTTGTACGTTTAAACACTTGATGGAAGTTGTACATGTAATCTCTTGATGAAAGTTGCCCATTTAACCTCTTGATGGAAGTTGTACGGAATAATCTGTAATAATTTGGGTTTTTAATTGTGAATTATAATTGTTGTTTTGTTTTGCAGGGAATGTGGTTCCAAGGATCATCTTGATCATCTTCACAATATTTCTTATCATGATCATCGTGGTGATGATTGTGTACATTGTGGTGAACAAGACACGAAATGCTAGATCTGATAATTCACTTAACGATAAACAATAACGTTAATTAATTAATTAATTATGCAATTATTTAACAATTAACAATTAATTAACAATTAATAACAATAACAAATTAATAACAAATTTAATAATTAATTATTATTAATAATTAATAATTAATAATTTATTAATTATTATTATTAATATTATTAAATAATATTATTAATATATTTTATTATATATTTTATTATATATTTTATTATATATTATATATATATATATATATATTATATATATATATATATATATATATATTATATATTATATATTTATTATATATTAAATTATAATATATTAATATATAATTAATAATAATAATATTAAATTATTATTAATAATTATTAATTAAAAAATAATTATTAATTAAAAATTAATAAATAATTAATTAATAATTATTAATTAATAATTAAAATTAATAACAAAATTAATAACAAATTAACAATAACAATTAATAATTAACAATTAACAATAACAATTAATTAACAATTGGGCTTCCGTTTCCGGTCTTGCTGGCGAGGGTTCGTTTATTCTCAGCTCTCCATGCTATCCATCGAAATCGAAGTTAAGTAATTATTCCCATTTGTATTTTCGTTATAACTATTTATTTTATGGTGTATATATCGTCTCCCGACGAAGATTTTCGGTGCAAATCTTTCATACCTGTATTGAAAATCGTGTTAATTCGGGTCGTGTTTTGAGGCCTTGTAGTTGTACAGTGAACACTGTACAACCTTGAGGCTTTGTTTTTCGCTCAGCGGTCCGTGTTTTTGTGATCCAATAACTTTCGTTCTCTGTTTTCCCAATCTTTTCACCCCATAGCCCTCTTCCTTGTGTAAATCACAACTCAAAAAAATCCAAAAAAAAAACATTTCCTTCTCTGTTCTCATTCGTTTATTCATTCTTATTCGTTCGTTCTTCGACCACGTGTTTCTCCCCCATTTCCCCAGATAGATTGTCAAATTTCAACTCGTTATTTTATCGTCCATGCGTTATTCTTTTGATTATAGTTACTTTTGGTTTGAATTTCCTGTAACTTGTAATTATTTAATCGTGTTCTGCTCCTCGTGTGTGGCCTTGTAGTTGTACCCCCGTCGGTGTTTGTTATCTGTCGGTGTTTGTTATCTTAATCGTGTTTTGCTTGGCTCTTAGTTTTTTTCCCTTCTACCCCGAACATAATACTCTGTCTAACGTTCTAAATCCCCACCTCCCCCCTCCCCCACCCCCAAAAACCAAACAAAAACAAAAAAAACCAAAAACATTTATTTTCCTTTCTCCACGTGTACTGTTGACTCATCCTGTATTTTCTGTCCAGGTGTGCTGTTCGCCCCGCCCCCATTAACTCCTTGCCATCCACCGTTTGCCCTTCACGTGACTCGTGGTGGTCCCTCTCGGCTCTCCCCCCGTTGGTATTTTTGTGCACATAAGATTGTTCACGGTTCTGTTTAAATATTATTTAAATATGTATAACCTTTCCCCTTCAGTGTTTTACTCAGTGGTATTTTACAACACGCTGTTTTTCTTCCTATTTAAAAGGCTTTTCTCAATTTCCTCTCCAACTCATTCCACCTCAAAAAAAAGAAATTCAATATCTTATACATCTCCCTCACTACATGGTCTAAATTCACATTCATTCCATCCCTCCTCCATCATTCTGAACCGGATTGCTAACTTGAAAATCACAACAAACCCAATTTGTTTTCAATGTTCGTCTTTCATTAATCATCCACTTTCTAAACTCCCCTCTTGCCCCTCCCATCCAAATCCCTCCCCTTGCACCTACACTCCTAAACTCCCCCCTTGCCCCACCACTCTTAAACTCCCCCCCTACCCCTCCACTCCTGAACTCCCCCCTTGCCCTTCCACTCCTGAACTCCCCCCTTGCCCTTCCCCTCCTAAACTGCCCCCTCACTCCTCCCCTTCAAAACTCCCCCCCAACCCCTCCCATTCAAATCTCCCCCCATACCATTCCTCTCCAATTCTCCCTCCTCCCCCCTCCTCCTCAAAGCTGCCTCCTCCCCACTTCGTCTCCCTTCTATCTCATACCTCCACACCCCCCCCAACCTTCTTCTTTCCTCTGCCCCCCCTCAAACAACCCCTCTCTGTGCCTCATCCCTTCACCTTCAAACCTTTCATCCTCCTCATCCTTCCCTTTCTTGGAACTCTTCTGCAATCGCTGACACACTAACAACTGCTCTCCCTACCTCCCCCTCTCATCCTTCATCTTACCCTACTCCTCCCCTCCCCTGTCCTGTACCCGATGCTCCCCCTCTCTCTTCATTAACGGTATGGACCTCAAACATCCGGGGCCTTCGCTCAAACCTGACTGATCTCTCCATACAGGTTGCTTCTGACAATCCAGACTTGATCTGCTTAACAGAGACTTTCCTCCTTCAAGATGTCTCTGATTCCTTAATATCTCTTCCTGGTTACTCCCTCCTCCGGTATGATAGACCTGAGCCTCGGCCTGGTGGTGGGGTGGCTATCTTTATCAAAAACTCTCTTCCTCACTCTCCTTGCACTGCCCTCTCTCCTCCTCACCCCCAAGAGTACCTCTGGCTACGGCTTCCTCTCCGCTCCCACCTTTTGTTCATATGTGTTCTGTACCATCCCCCAAACAGTGATGACTCCATCTACATTTCACTGTCTGACAACATGGACCAACTTCTATCCACTCATCCCAACTCTCTCTTCCTCATATGTGGTGACTTCAATTGTCATCATGCTACCTGGTTGGGTGTGGGTTCCTCTCTCACCAGTCATGGCACCTCAGCAAAGGACTTCTGTGACTCACTGGGATTGACACAATCTGTCAATTTCCCGACCCGGATCTCAGCCAATGGAGTATCTTCTCTTCTAGACTTGCTTATGACTAACTTCCCTGCTAATGTCTGCTGCTCTTCTTCTGCTCCAATCGGTTCTTCTGATCATGTGCTTGTCAAAGTGGACATCTCTCTGGCCATTCTCAGAGAGCCTCCTCAGCGTCGACGAGTCTGGCATTTCACTCAGGCCGACTGGGACGGTCTTCAAGCAGCCATCAATCGTCTGGATTGGTCTCCCATCTCCACTGCCTCTGACATCAATTCTTCCTGGGAATTCTTCCAAAGCAAACTGATCTCTCTCATGCACAGATTTATCCCATCTCGCCTTCAGTTGTCTTACCCTTCCTCCCGTCCATGGTACACTGAATCTTGTGGTGAGGCAGTTGCCCTGAAACAACTTGCCTTTGCCTCTTGGAAGGCTAATCCAACTGAAGGAAATCTCAGTTCCTTCCACCAAGCTCGGAACAAGTGTGTGTCTACCCTCAGGAGTGCCAGGAAGCACTATCTCTCCTCACTCAAGAATGAACTCTCAAACCTGTTTCCTTCCTCCAAATCCTGGTGGCGTCTGGTCAAATCCGTTTCTGGTGTTTGTTCCCCCTCCATCCCCTCCCTTACCTCAAATGGCCACACAGTTGACATCGCACGTGACAAAGCCGAATGCCTCAACTCTGTGTTTGCCTGAAAATCCTTAGTCCCAAACCCATCTCTCTCTGTTCCCACCTTTCCCAGTCGAACCAAACTGCTCCTGGACTCTGTGACCTTCTCTCCTGACAAGGTGGAGGAGTTTTTGTCAAACCTCGACTCTGATTCTGCAACTGGACCAGATGGCATCAGCCCACGGGTCCTAAAATCCTGCTCTGCCGCTCTATCTCACCCTCTCTCTGTTCTTTTCACCCTATCCTTTGCTCAAGGTCATCTGCCAGCATCCTGGAAATCAGCAAGCATTACCGCTTTACACAAAAAAGGTGCAAAAACAGATCCTTGCAACTACAGACCAATCAGCCTGCTCCCAATTATCAGCAGTCATGGAATCCATCATTGCTTCGGATATGAAATCTTTCCTCTTCTCCAATGGCTTGATCTCTGATCATCAATTTGGTTTCAGACCAGGTCACTCTACTCTGGACATGCTGCTTCTGCTGTCTCAACAATGGATGGAGGTCCTCAATGCCAAACAGGAAATCAGAGCTGTCTCCCTTGACATATCACGTGCCTTCGATACGGTCTGGCACCCAGCTCTGCTCACCAAACTCTCCTCCTATGGTATCCATGGAAATCTCCATGCATGGCTTGCGGACTTCCTCTCTGGTCGTAGTCAACGTGTGGCCCTGAATGGATTTCTCTCATCTCCCCTTCCCGTTCAGGCTGGAGTTCCCCAAGGCAGTGTGATGGGCCCTGTGCTTTTTCTGGTCTTTATCAATGATCTCTCCGACTCTCTGGAAAATCCTCTGTATCTCTTTGCTGATGACTCCACTCTCTGCCGCTCCATTCCTCTTCCCTCAGATCGGCAGTCTGCAGCCTCCTCACTCTCTGAAGACCTGGACAAAATCACAGACTGGTCAAACATGTGGAACTTGTCTTTCAATCCTGACAAATCTCACACTCTTACTATGTCTCTCCGAAAAGATCGACTGGACAACCCTCCCATCTACTTTCTCAACAATCCTCTCCAAGAAGTTCTGTCGCTCAAGCTTTTGGGTCTCACCATCTGCCATGATCTTTCTTGGGAAAACCACATTTCCAAGCTGGCCTCCAAAGCCAGTCGCCGACTGGGCATCCTCCGTCGTGCGAAGTCCTTCCTAGGCACACCTGAGCTCCTCACCACATACAAGGCTTTCATCCGCAGCTCAATGGAATACTGTTCTCCCCTATGGGCTGGTGCTCCTGCCTCACACCTGGCTCGGCTTCACGCTGTTGAATCCAAAGCTTTCAGAATCATTGGAATCTCCCGCGATGAAGCTATCTCTGAGGGCCTTTCACTCACTCACCGCAGGCAGGTAGGTGGTCTTTCTGTCTTCTACCGACTCCTCTCCGGCCTTGCTCCCCCAGCTCTCTCTGTGCTCTGTCCCCCAAATATTCCTACAGGTCGCACAAGATCTGCCAGCCACCCTCTGATGGTTAAACTGCCGAAATCCCGGCTCTCTGCTCACCTTCACTCTTTCATTCCTCTTTTCTCCCGCCTCTGGAACAAACTCCCACACTCACTTCAATCACACTCCTCCCTCCAGGTCTTCAAAACAGCTGTTCACCACCATCTCTTATCTTCCCCCATCCAAAACCTTGATCTTTTCTACCCCCACTAATTCACCCCAGATCCACCTTGTTTGAAATTCCAACTTCTTTCCTGGAAGTCTTGGCAGTGTCCATATGTTTTATACCTTTCCCCCCCCCCCCCCTTCCCATGCCTCCCCCCCAAAGCCCTCTCCCTCCCACAGTTCTCTCGATGTCTTCATGTCTCTCGGTCCCTGCTCTCAAATGTTGTGTTTGTGTCCTTCCCCCTCTCTACCCATCTTGTCTACCGCTCCCGATGTTATTTGTTTTGTGTGTCTGTCTTTCTGTGTGATTAATGTTCGCTCTTTCACGAGCCTCGATCTTGTATACAAAAAACAAACAAACAAACAAACAAAAAAATTAACAACAACAATAACAATAACAATTAACAATAACAATTAACAATAACAATTAACAAAATAACAATTAACAATAACTTAACGATAACGAATTCACTTAACGATGAACCAGGTGGTCAAATCTTCTCAAAGTAATTTGTCCTGAAAGTGGCACAGAGAGAGGACTAGAGTAACAGCTTGAAATTTGAAAATGATGCAACGAACATTTAACCAAATTTCTAACTTTGAGTTGGTGTTGTCGTTGAGGGACAATGAAGAGAATTTTGTAAGTTAGAGAATAATTATATTTTGATAAAACCTTCATCAGTTCCATGAAAGTGAAATATTGTACACCAGGGGGACCCTTAAATATCGTGGGGGTTACGTTCCTGGAAAATGCGTTTGTGCCACAACCGTTTCTCCTCGTGTGTAACATCTGGTATTAGGAGGTATTAAGAACCGCAAAGGTATAAAGAACAAACCACTGTAATAAGAACTGTAATCACTTCAGTTACCATCAAACCTTACTGCAGCATATATAAATCACAATAGAGTTACCTACAGTAATTCTAAGGTTAACTTAAACTGTAAGTAAGAGTAAAACTACTTTTAACTAGAGTACATCATTTTCACCTGGATCTGAGTGAGAATAATTCGTAATTTTCAAAATGTTACAATTTCACTTATTCTAAGTGGAAGTTTAAACCAAAGCATCCTCCCCTAAGCTTCCAGAGATGGGGAAGTGAACTTTTCTCGCACTATATATATATAATTAATTAGTAAGGATGGGTGATTGATGAAGGTGATATTTTGTAACTTCCAGGAGATGAAGAAGAACTCAGGCAATGATCGTGTGAAACTGTGTAGAGCAGAATGTTTGTAAAACACTTTTTTTGGTTTACAAGATCGAGGCTCATGAAAGAGCTAATATTAATCACACAAAAAGTCAAACCAACACAAAAAACACAAAAAATAAGGGGAGCGGTAGATAAGATCGGGAGAGAGGGGGAAGGACACAAACATAACATTTGAGAGCAGGGATATCGGGAGAACTGAGGGAGGGAGAGGGCTTGGGGGGAAATGGGAGAGGTATAAAACATGTGGACACTGCAAGGACTTCCAGGAAAGAAGTTCGGAAAGAACAACTCCTCATGATGCTGATATTGTTATTATTATTATTTAATATATGCTTTGTTCCAATATTATGATTGTTTTTGTTATTTATTTTGAAATTAAAATGCCATACCATGGAAGGACCCATTAATCTGCTCTCTACACCTTAACATGGTGTGTGGTTACAACATGGGAATTCTTTCATATTATTTGTTAATTATCGTAATCAAGTCAAGAGGCCATGACAACAATTGTGGTGGATCGCATTCCACATCAGCTCCAGCTGAAATACATAAATATTAACATGATACACATACCTCATCCATTTATAGTATTCACTTCCTGTTAAAAAAAAAATCTGTTACTTTGCATTAAACGTGACTCATGAAAGCTGAACTCTGTTCTGGTACATCTGATTTATTGTGGACTATTTATTTAGGTCTCCAAGTGAAGGTGACCTTCATACGGATGTTTAACAAAAGGTGATTTTATTTAAACCACAGTAAGTATTTTTTTATTTACTTCACTCGTTTTGAACTGGGGGGTTTGGATTGGTTGTTTGATGGTTTTTGGGACTCGTACCTGAACATTGGAATATTGCTGTTTCATGTTCATCAAAATGGACCAGTCCAAGGTAGTCCCGATTTCCCGATGTTTTACAAATACCTGAGATGAAACCTTTAGGTGCTTCGGAAGGATTTGATACTTTGAGGAACAAATGTACGAACTCAATTGATTGATTGATGGACCATTGCAAATTATAATAAATAAATAAATTTACCAAAATGGCGGATTTGGAGTAAAAATTTAATTCCATAAAACAAAACAATAATATAGTACATTGGTTAGATTGGGAATCTCATTTCACACCGATAGAAGATGATGCTCAGGATCTGGGAATCTCAAACGTCTCCCAACAAAAGGTCAAGGTAAAGGTCGTGCTCCTCTTCCTCCAGGTACGAGTTAATCCACCTGATGAACCCACAATCTTTGCTCTTGATAACCTACTTTGTGTGAACCCATCATGTTATCATGAGTATACTCACTTTACATCCTCTATGGGATTTAGTAAACTAACAATTGAAAGGTAACCGGTCAATGGATGGATGTGGGATCAACGAAGAGAACAAAAGTTTATCCTCTCGAGCAGCGAACTCTCATTAAATAGGTTCATGGAGTTTGTTTATTAATTAAATGTTTATCATATAATTACAATTAGTCATTTTGATTTTCCTTCTATGCCTCATCATCCGAGAGCGTGAGGTTTTCTACGTTGTCCCGTCCTCCAACCACCAGCTCCGCAAGCTCTTCCTGATCAATCGTGGCCTTTACTTTCTTGGTCGCAGCATCTGAAAACCAAGAACAAAGGGATGAAGTTTGTCTCGGCCCAACACAGCGGTTCTTACCTCGGAGGCAAACGTTGGTTTTTATGATCTTCCAAGAGAGCAGATACCTGGAGCCTGTTCTTTGTGGGCCCACATTTAATCACATGATCCCACATTATTTATTCAGTTATCACGTGACTTTCAGGGTTCCCTACACCAATACTGGGTTATTGTCCCTTGTCGCACCGCGGAGCGAAATGGGGATTATTGTTTTCCCATCCGTCCGTGTGTCCGTCCGTTCGTGCATGCATGCGTGCGTGCTGGCGTAAGTGAAGGACCGCATTCGAATGTGGTGTGCGGGTGCAACCCACGTCAAAATACAAGATGGCCGCCGCCATGTATGTCTGATGCCATCTATGTCTGAACCTTGAGCGGAATATCTTGAAAAATAAGCGGAGTACCAACTTCTAATATGGTGTGTGGGTGTATCTCGGCACAAGGAAGAACGCTATTGAAAATTGGGTCGCCCCGTCAAAATCCAAGATGGCCGCCACCATATAAATGTCTGAAATTTGTGAGCGAAATATCATGAAAAATAAACGAACTACTAACTTCTAATCTGGTGTGTGGGTGTACCTACGCATAAGGAAGAACGCTATTGAAAATTGGGTCGCCACGTCAAAATCCAAGATGGCCACCGCCATGTATGTCTGAACATTGAGAGCGAAATATCTTGAAAAATAAGTGAAGTACCAACTTCTACTCTGGTGTGTGGGTGTATCTAGGCACAAGGAGGAACGCTATTGAAAATTGGGTCGCCACGTCAAAATCCAAGATGGCCGCCTCCATGTATGTCTGAACCTTGTGAGAGAAATATCATATCATGGCATGTTTTCTGCGTCTTCCACTTTGTCAACTCACATCACTTCCCCGACGGAGGACCTAGGCGTAACGCTTGTTACAAGTTAAAACATCTCGTTCATAAACTCTAATCAAGCCCATTGGGCTAAAGGTTTAGTGACCATCTTGGATTTACAAAATAATTTGAGCTTCCAGGGAAGCAGAACTCAACTGAACTGACTGGACAACTTTAAAGTAGGTCGGGTCTCACATGCCAAGTTTGATGAAAATTCGTCAATATATGTGGACGCTAGATTGTTAACGTCGTTTCAGAGCTGAAAAAATATGCCGGCCTATGGCGGCCATTTTGTGACAGATCGGGTTGGAATGCAATAGAAACCTACCTTGTGTGGTAAGGGTTAAACATTAAGTTTGATCAAAATCTGTTAATATTTGTAGACGCCAGAGTGTTAACGTCGTTTTCATGACCAAAAAGAAAAATGGTCGCCTATGTACGCCATTTTTCAACGGATCGGGCTGAAATGTAATACCAACCTGGTCCTTGTGGTAAGGATGCTGCATGTCAAGTTTGATCCGAATTGGTTGATATTTGTGGACGCTGGAGTGTTAGTGTTACGAGAAAAACTACTACCCCCATTTTCATTACTACCACCCCATAAAAAAACCTCAAAATAATGATGATTAATATTAAAACGCAGAAGGCAGCCTGAATGATAAAGAGTGGAGATGCAATCGCTGACCACCGGGTGTTAACAACACAGTTGCTCTTACAGCGCCTCAGTTGCCGCGAACGGCGTATCGGAAGGCACCAAGCCTGCATCTCCTGTTTTATATCTGCGATTATTATACAATTCAGAATAATGACGAGATTAATATTAAAATTCAGAAACCAGTCCGAATAATAATAATGAGTGGAGATGCAGCCCCGGACCATCTGCTGTGAACAACACCACTGTTCTTACAGCACATCCGGTTGCGGCGAATATTGTGTTTGAATGCGCCAGGCCGGCATCTCATGTTGTGCATCTTTGATTATTATTCCAGGTATGGATCAATTTCTCTCAAAATAGTGAATATTGAGGCACGATGTTGTTGAGTTTATCATCAATGTTGCAAGTAAATTCGTATAGTGCATTATTGGGTTGTTATTAGTTAAGGCCTACAAACTCGGGGAACAATGGAGGCATTTAGTCAAACCATCTCTGTCAATCCATCATACCAAATGTGTTCTGGGGACAATTATGGTACAGTGATACTGTAGCGGCTACCGCTGGGTTTTCACAATCGCCTTGCACCTATCAAGGACGCGGAGCGATCACCATGCCGGGCTCGTCCAGGACGCCCGGGCAGGCTCGCCCTCAACTTGCCAGGACGCTCGGCCACGCCCCCTCTCGCCTTTCCTGGGCAAACGCTCCGGGATAATGTGTGTATATATATTGCTGCCCGATAAACGGGCTTTTCAGAGTACCTGAGTGTTTTGTTTGAATAAAGCAACTCGGACGAATTCCAGCTTTTTGTCGCGTCCATTCTTCCGATCGACGTGGGAGCCCGAGCTCCTTCATTGGTGACCTACCGACATGGACACGGCAGTCGCCCTTAAACTGCATACCTTCTGGGAGGCTCACGCAGCGGTTTGGTTCGCACAGGCGGACTCCCTGTTCGCCCTGCGAGGCATCACGGCCGACGACACCCGCTTCCACCATGTGGTAGCAGCGCTCGGTTCAGCCACCGCGGCCCACGCCCTGAGCCTCCTCGAGAGCCCGCCAGCCGATGACAAATACGGCGCGATTAAAAAGCTCCTCCTCGACGCTTTTGCCCTCCCATCGGCGGAACGCGCACGGCGCCTGCTCGACCTGCCTGAGCTCGGCGACACGCGCCCTTCCGAGCGAATGGACAACATGCTTTCGCTGCTCGGCGAGCACTCTCCGGCATTCCTGTTCCGGGAGCTGTTCCTCCGTCAGCTGCCTAGCCCGGTACGCCTCGCCCTGGCAAGCACGATGATCACGGATCCCCGTGCCCTTGCCAGGGAAGCCGACAAGATCTCCGCCGCAGACCAGCGCATCGCAGCAGCGACCTGGGGCCCACCGCCGTCCGACGCAACACCCATGGCGCTCGAGCACCCGGCACGGTCGACGACCGAACTGCCGACGCAATTGCCGGCCGCTACACCGACCCGACCACCTCCAGCACGACGACCGGGGCCTCCACCTGACCAAGCGTGGTGTTACTATCATGCCAGGTTCGGACAGAAGGCCCGGACATGCCGACCCCCATGCACCTTCGGCAGGCCGGGAAACGGCCGGGCCGGCGTTCATTACCAGCCATGAGCGCCGGCCACACGGGCAACTTACTGTTCATCACGGATAAAGCGTCCGGACGGAGCTTCCTGTGCGACACCGGCGCCCAACTGAGCGTCATACCCGCCTCTGACCAGGACAGGCAGTCAGCGGTTTGCGGCCCCTCCTTGGTTGCGGCCAACGGATCGGCCATCCGCACCTTCGGCCCGCGCAACGTCACCCTCTGCTTCGGCGGCCAACGCTTTACTTGGACGTTTGTAACCGCAAACGTGCCCATGGCTCTGCTAGGCGCCGACTTCCTCTGCGCACACGGACTGCTGGTGGACGTCCAACGGCGTCGTTTAATCAACGCCGAAACCTTCAGCTCCTTGGTATGCACATTGAGCAGCTCCGCGCCGACCGAGCTGGTATGCGCCCTCCCGGCGGCGAACGAGTTTGCTCGCCTGCTCAAGGAGTTCCTGGCCCTCACGCGGCCGACGTTTTCGGCCGTCTCAGTACGGCATGGGATCGAGCACCACATACCAACCACGGGCCCGCCGGTCTACGCCAGAGCCCGCCGCCTCGACCCAGCCAAGCTCGCCGTGGCCAAAGCCGAGTTCGACGCTTTAGAACACCTCGGCATCGTGCGGCGCTCCGATAGCGCGTGGGCTTCGCCACTACACATCGTCCCAAAGCCAGGGGGCGGCTGGCGCCCATGTGGCGACTACCGCCGCCTTAACGACGCTACCACCCCCGACAGGTATCCGATCCCGCACATCCAAGACTTCTCCGCCCGTCTGGCGGGACGGGTCATTTTTTCGAAAATTGATCTCATACGGGGATATCACCAGGTACCTGTCAGGGCGGCCGACGTCCCTAAAACGGCAGTCATCACGCCGTTCGGCTTATTCGAATTATTACGGATGCTGTTTGGTCTCAAGAACGCGGCTCAGGCGTTCCAGCGCTTGATGGACGGCGTGCTGCGTGACCTGCCGTTCCTTTTCGTTTACCTGGACGACATCCTCGTCGCCAGCACGTCCTGGGCCGAGCACCTCCTCCACCTACGAACACTGTTCAGGCGCCTCAGCGAGCACGGCCTCATCGTCAACCCGGCCAAATGCCACTTCGGCACGACGGCCGTTGATTTTTTGGGCCACCACATCACCAAGAACGGGGCCGTGCCGCTGCCAACCAAGGTCGAGGCCATCACCACGTTCCCGCGTCCCCGCACCATAAAGGCCCTGCAGGAATTCCTGGGAATGGTGAATTTTTATCACCACTTCGTGCCCCGCGCTGCTCAACTCATGCGGCCCCTCTACGAAGCCCTCCGGGGCAAGCCGGCCAAGCACGACATCGCCTGGTCCGCAGCAATGGACGCGGCCTTCCAAAGCTCAAAGCGGGCCCTCGCCGCCGCAACACTGCTCGCTCACCCGGTGCTCAACGCTCCCATCGCCCTCACCACGGATGCCTCCGACTACGCGGTGGGCGCCGTACATGAGCAATGGGTGAACGGGGTTTGGCAGCCACTCGCTTTTTTCAGCCGGCAGCTCCGGCCGAACGAGCTCAAATACAGCACATTTGACCGTGAGCTCCTCGGTCTACACCTGGCCGTCCGCCATTTCTGCCACCTCCTGGAGGGCCGACCTTTCACGGCGTTCGTCGACCACAAGCCATTGGTTTACACAATGGCCAAGGTCAAGGAGCCGTGGTCGGCCCGCCAACAGCGCCACCTCTCCGCCGTGTAGGAGTTTACCACGGACATCCGGCACGTCGCCGGCAAAAACAACGCCGTGGCTGACTGTCTTTCCCGGGCCAGCGCGAACGCGGTCCACCTGGGCGTTGACTTCGCGCTTATGGCGGCGGACCAAACCACCGACACCACGGTGCAAGCCCTCCGGGCGGCGGACACGGGCCTCCGCCTGGCCGACATCCCCTTCGCGGACACTGTCTTGCTCTGCGACGTCTCCCAAGGCCAGCTACCCATCGTGCCCGTCACCTGGCAACGCCGCATCTTCGCCTCCCTCCACGGCCTTTCCCACCCGGGCCGGAAAGCTTCCCAGAAGCTGGTGTCGGCGCGATTCGTCTGGCACGGCCTTCGTCGGGACGTCCGCGATTGGACCAGCACCTGCACAGCCTGCCAATGGGCCAAGGTCCACCGACACACCCAGGCCCCGCTGGCACCTTTCACCGTGCCCGAACGACGTTTCGACCACGTCAACGTGGATCTGGTGGGCCCCCTCCCCCCGTCACGGGGGTTCACACACCTGCTCACCATGGTGGACAGGACCACCAGGTGGCCAGAGGCCGTTCCCCTCGTCTCCACCACCACCGCTGACGTGGCGCAGGCTTTCATCGCCACCTGGGTCGCCCGCTTTGGCGCACCGGCGGACATCTCGTCAGACCGCGGACCACAGTTCACCTCCGAGATGTGGGGTGCGGTCGCCCGCAACCTGGGGGTCAAGCTCCACCGTACTACGGCCTACCACCCCCAAGCAAACGGGTTGTGCGAGCGATTCCACCGCTCCATGAAGGCCGCGCTCATGGCCGGCCTTCAAGACGGCGGTTGGGCGGACCGGCTGCCGTGGGTCCTTTTGGGCCTCCGCACGGCCCCCAAGGAGGACCTCCAGGCATCCACCGCCGAGTTTGTCTACGGCCAGGTGCTACGCGTCCCGGGCGAATTCGTGTCCGACGCTACCAGTCCCTGGTCCGCAGCTCACCAGCGCTCGGACCTCCAGGAGGCCGCCCGATGGTTTGCCCCCATGCCAACATCCCACCACGGTGACCCCCAGTCCTACGTCCCCCCAGCACTTCGCACAGCGGAGTATGTTTTTGTGCGTCACGACGCACATCGGGGGCCACTCCGGCAGCCGTACGACGGGCCCTTCCGGGTCCTGCGACGGGACGACAAGTCGTTCGTCATCGACATCAGCGGCAGGTCGGACCGGATTGCGGTGGACCGCCTCAAGCCGGCGCACGTGGACGTCGACCAACCACTACGGGTGGCCCTTCCACCGTGGCGAGGCCGCCCCCCGTCCACGGTGCCCCCCACTCGACCGCCCACCACCACACCGGACCCCCCCCCCGACCCGCCAGGGGTCGCTTTGGCCGGGTCATCAGGACCCCCCTCAAATTGACCCTGCCGGTGCAAGTCGATTCTGGGGGGACGTGTGTAGCGGCTGCCGCTGGGTTTTCACAATCGCCTTGCACCTATCAAGGACGCGGAGCGATCACCATGCCGGGCTCGTCCAGGACGCCCGGGCAGGCTCGCCCTCAACTTGCCAGGCCGCAGCCAGGACGCTCGGCCACGCACCCTCTCGCCTTTCCTGGGCAAACGCTCCGGGATAATGTGTGTATATATATTGCTGCCCGATAAACGGGCTTTTCAGAGTACCTGAGTGTTTTGTTTGAATAAAGCAACTCGGACGAATTCCAGCTTTTTGTCGCGTCCATTCTTCCGATCGACGTGGGAGCCCGAGCTCCTTCAATACCGTGATTGATTACGTTGTTTGGTTGGCGATGTTATTTGTTGGGATATTAGGATTAATGCAAGCATTCTGTGCATGATTAATTGAACAGTAAACAACATCACTGCTCTTACACTCACAGCACATCCGGTTGCGGCGAATATTGTGTGTGAATGCGCCAGGCCGGCATCTCATGTTGTGCATCTTTGATTATTATTCCAGTAAAAGAATTTGGAATTGCGACTCTGCTCTGATCCATCTACCTCATCACCCTGCACCATCACACCGGAATACTGTTATAGTGCAACATTAACGTCGAAAAGTTAACGTTACAAGTTTATAACGTCACAAGTCGAAAAGTTACAAGTTTATAAAAGGATGCGGAATTTGATAGAAAATTTACAAAATGTAACTTTGTAGTGAACAAGACTCACCGAGCACTTCATTTTCCTCCTCATCCTCATCGGTGAGACTTCCATCGGAAGAATCACGTGATCCCTCCTCGTCATCGCTTTCCTTCCTTCGTTTGTCTGGTACGGGAAGGACAAAGGACCGCAGGAAATAAATATATTAAAATAAAAACAAATATCGAATAAAACATTAAAAAGGAGAAGGAAATGAGTACCAGGAGAGGAAGGTGCGACGAAATTACACGATCGCATCATGTTCAAAATGACGGAAATGAGACAAAGGAACCGGAGGTATTCCACACACCACCACATCTGAGTGGTTACATCGTGTTTCACTATTTTTCCCACGTGCGGTGGTTGATTCTTCATCACTTCACAACAGGAAATACAAACAAGGCAGCTGTCGATAGTTTCTACCTTTAGGTGACAAAGCCACAACTTATCTTTCGGTACAAGGCCATCGTCATCATCATCATCATCATCATCATCATGTTCGTCATCAGATGGGAAAAGCTCACCGAGCTCTTTCCGTTCCTTTTCCCCGGCTTTTTGGGGCTTCCTCCGTATTGAGGGGATACTTGTGTCATCAAGCTGGGAATGTGGGAAGATGGTGGAAAAGAGGATGGTAGAGGGTGTAGCGGCTACCGCTGGGTTTTCACAATCGCCTTGCACCTATCAAGGACGCGGAGCGATCACCATGCCGGGCTCGTCCAGGACGCCCGGGCAGGCCCGCGCTCAACTTGCCAGGCCACAGCCAGGACGCTGGGCCACGCCCCCTCTCGCCTTTCCTGGGCAAACGCTCCGGGATAATATGTATATATATTGCTGCCCGATAAACGGGCTTTTCAGAGTGCCTGAGTGTTTGGTTTGATTAAAGCAACTCGGATGAATTCCAGCTTTTTGTCGCGTCCATTCTTCCGATCGATGTGGGAGCCCTAGCTCCTTCAAGGGGAACAAATTGAGAATAGAGGGGAAAACAGGCAAGAGGGGGATGGGGATGGGTTAACAGTGGGGGCAGGGGAGTGTTAGCAAAGGTCATTATGACGTCACTTCACAAATGTCGCTTACAAACTAGACAAGGTGAGCACAAAACAAAGGAAAACGGGATATTGTAATCTGCTCCATCCGTCTGTCACGCTAACTCCTCAAACGTTTGGGCAAAAATTCACCAAACATGGCAGTTGTGATCATCACATGGCAAGAGGATGCCAGAGCAGTATCATACTTGGCCCACCCACTGGGGTCAAAGGTCAAATACCAAAAAATGCGATTATGGGCACATTTTAAAATGAAACGTTACATATTTCATGCGTTCCCCAATGTTGATTGGATATTTAACCTTTTCTTGGATTTGATCACAGGGTCCATGCCCCAGGGATTGGGACTTTCGATCACATGGGTCAAAAATGGAAAAAATGGTTTTCCTCAAAATCTGATATTGGGTCATTCCTGGTGGAACTTTTTGCGAACGGACAATAAAGTATGAAAGGAAAACCCGAAAGGCGCATGATTGGTGAACTATTTCCTATCAGTACATATCCATACAATAATGGATTCATCCTTGAAATGTAAAGATGGAAAACACAAGGCCAATGATGATGTTGGAAAATCCTTGTTTTGTTCTTTGAGAGAAAATAAATAAACATGAAAACAATGTGATGACGCCACCAAGGTGTAGACCACACTTGGATCAGATCACCCCGGGAGTTCGGCCAACCCACTGCTCTCCATACATCCAGGCCAAGACCCTCATGCACCCCACTTCGACCTCCATTCCAAACCTAAAATCCTGCCTGAGGATCCTCGCCCATCCCATAATCCCCCAGCTCACCCTTTCTTTGCCACTGATTTCCAGTTGAATCTCACGATCCCGAAGTTTCCTCCACAACTCGTAGTAACGCATGAGTGGTGTTTTCTGGGTCTTCATCTGCTCCTCCCAGGCATCCTGAAGGACAATGGAACACGTGCCATTTGGGAAACCAGCGGAATGTGGAATTATTTGTCGATTTGGAGCGGAGGATGACATTTCCAATACTGAGGGAAATCCAGGTAGAGGGAGAGCCCGGAGCAGGATGAAAGGGAAAAGCAAGGAATGATCAAAACATTACACAGCAAGGCGAGGAAGCTGCAAAAACAATGACACCAATGGAAGCGATCGAGGCAGTCGTCGTTACAGCATTCGAGAAACATACACAAGATATCCAGGTATACAGGTACAACAAACGTTCAGACAGGACCACCTGGACATCCGATCGTCCCTCACCATGGACTGGGAATCCCCGAGCCGCCCATTCCGCTTGCGCGACAGGAAATTCGAATTTTCCTCGAGCTTTTCCAGGAGCTGGCGAACCTGCTTTTTGTACCTGCCAATCTTGCAGCTGGAAAGGAATCTTCGCAGCTGCACAGGAGCAGGAAGCAGAGAAACAAAACTGGAGAAACGTCCATGAAACAGGAAATAGAGAGTTATCCTCAAAATGAGCAGCATGGTCAGCTTGTGAAATTGAACACGTGACAATGTTATGCTTGTTCACTTCAAAATAAAAACATCTATTCATTAAAATTCAACTTAACGAAGGAAAACAAGAATGACTGCACTGTGGGCACAACTTTCGACACTACATACTAAGGAAGCTGCTTGCTGACGGAACTCACTGAGGAAGCCGCTTTCTAACGGAACTCGCTGAGGAAGCTGCTTGCTAACGGAACTCGGAACTAACGGAACTTGCTAACCGTTTCCACATTTCCATTCCCCTCGTGTTTCCCCATTTCCATTCCCCCTCATCTGTTTCCACATTTCAATTCCCCCTCATCTGTTTCCACATTTCCATTCCCCCTCGTCTGTTTCCACATTTCCATTCCCCCTCGTCTGTTTCCGCATTTCCATTCCCCATCGTCTGTTTCCACATTTCCATTCCTCCTCATCTGTTTCCACATTTCCATTCCCCCTCGTCTGTTTCCACATTTCCATTCCCCCTCGTCTGTTTCCACATTTCCATACCTCCTCGTCTGTTTCCACATTTCCATTCCTCCTCATCTGTTTCCACATTTCCATTCCCCCTCATCTGTTTCCACATTTCCATTCCACCTCATCTGTTTCCACATTTCGATTCCCCATCGTCTGTTTCCACATTTCCATTCCCCATCATCTGTTTCTACATTTCCATTCCCCCTCATCTGTTTCCACATTTCCATTCCCCTCCCCCTCATCTGTTTCCACATTTCCATTCCCCCTCATCTGTTTCCACATTTCCATTCCCCCTCATCTGTTTCCAGATTTTCATTCCCCTCCCCCTCATCTGTTTCCACATTTCCATTCCCCCTCATCTGTTTCCACATTTCCATTCCCCCTCATCTGTTTCCACATTTCCATTCCCCTCCCCCTCATCTGTTTCCACATTTCCATTCCCCATCATCTGTTTCTACATTTCCATTCCCCCTCATCTGTTTCCACATTTCCATTCCCCTCCCCCTCATCTGTTTCCACATTTCCATTCCTCCTCGTCTGTTTCCACATTTCCATTCCCCCTCATCTGTTTCCAGATTTTCATTCCCCCTCGTCTGTTTCCACATTTCCATTCCCCCTCGTCTGTTTCCACATTTCCATTCCGCTCGTCTGTTTCAACATTTCCATTCCCCACATCTGTTTCCACATTGCCATTCCCCCTCGTCTGTTTCCACATTTCCATTCCCCCTCGTCTGTTTCCACATTTCCATTCCCCCTCGTCTGTTTCCACATTTCCATTCCCCACGTCTGTTTCCACATTTCCATTCCCCCTCGTCTGTTTCCACATTTCCATTCCCCCTCGTCTGTTTCCACATTTCCATTCCTCCTCGTCTGTTTCCACATTTCCATTCCCCCTCGTCTGTTTCCACATTTACATTCCCCCTCATCTGTTTCCACATTTCCATTCCCTCTCATCCATTTCCACATTTCCATTCCCCTCGTGTTTCCCCATTTCCATTCCCCCTCCTCTGTTTCCCCATTTCCATTCCCCCTCTTCTGTTTCCACATTTCCATTCCCCCTCATCTGTTTCCACATTTCCAATCCCCCTCGTCCGTTTCCACATTTCCATTTCCATTCCCCTCGTCCGTTTCCACATTTCCATTCCCCCTCATCTGTTTCCACATTTCCATTCCCCCTTGTCTGTTTCCACATTTCCATTCCTCCTCATCTGTTTCCACATTTCCATTCCCCCTCGTCTGTTTCCACATTTCCATTCCCCTTGTCTGTTTCCACATTTCCATTCCCCCTCGTCTGTTTCCACATTTCCATACCTCCTCGTCTGTTTCCACATTTCCATTCCCCCTCATCTGTTTCCAGATTTTCATTCCCCCTCGTCTGTTTCCACATTTCCATTCCCCCTCGTCTGTTTCCACATTTCCATTCCGCTCGTCTGTTTCAACATTTCCATTCCCCACATCTGTTTCCACATTGCCATTCCCCCTCGTCTGTTTCCACATTTCCATTCCCCCTCGTCTGTTTCCACATTTCCATTCCCCCTCGTCTGTTTCCACATTTCCATTCCCCACGTCTGTTTCCACATTTCCATTCCCCCTCGTCTGTTTCCACATTTCCATTCCCCCTCGTCTGTTTCCACATTTCCATTCCTCCTCGTCTGTTTCCACATTTCCATTCCCCCTCGTCTGTTTCCACATTTACATTCCCCCTCATCTGTTTCCACATTTCCATTCCCTCTCATCCATTTCCACATTTCCATTCCCCTCGTGTTTCCCCATTTCCATTCCCCCTCCTCTGTTTCCCCATTTCCATTCCCCCTCTTCTGTTTCCACATTTCCATTCCCCCTCATCTGTTTCCACATTTCCAATCCCCCTCGTCCGTTTCCACATTTCCATTTCCATTCCCCTCGTCCGTTTCCACATTTCCATTCCCCCTCATCTGTTTCCACATTTCCATTCCCCCTTGTCTGTTTCCACATTTCCATTCCTCCTCGTCTGTTTCCACATTTCCATTCCCCCTCATCTGTTTCCACATTTCCATTCCACCTCATCTGTTTCCCCATTTCGATTCCCCATCGTCTGTTTCCACATTTCCATTCCCCATCGTCTGTTTCTACATTTCCATTCCCCCTCATCTGTTTCCCCATTCCCCTTCCCCTCATCTGTTTCCACATTTCCATTCCCCTTCCCCTCGTCTGTTTCCACATTTCCATTCCCCCTCGTCTGTTTCCACATTTCCATTCCCCCTCGTCTGTTTCCACATTTCCATTCCCCCTCGTCTGTTTCCACATTTCCATTCCCCCTCGTCTGTTTCCACATTCCCATTCCCCACGTCTGTTTCCACATTTCCATTCCCCCTCGTCTGTTTCCACATTTCCATTCCCCCTAGTCTGTTTCCACATTTCCATTCCTCCTCGTCTGTTTCCACATTTCCATTCCCCCTCGTCTGTTTCCACATTTACATTCCCCCTCATCTGTTTCCACATTTCCATTCCCTCTCATCCATTTCCACATTTCCATTCCCCTCGTGTTTCCCCATTTCCATTCCCCCTCCTCTGTTTCCCCATTTCCATTCCCCCTCTTCTGTTTCCACATTTCCATTCCCCCTCATCTGTTTCCACATTTCCAATCCCCCTCGTCCGTTTCCACATTTCCATTTCCATTCCCCTCGTCCGTTTCCACATTTCCATTCCCCCTCATCTGTTTCCACATTTCCATTCCCCCTTGTCTGTTTCCACATTTCCATTCCTCCTCGTCTGTTTCCACATTTCCATTCCCCCTCATCTGTTTCCACATTTCCATTCCACCTCATCTGTTTCCCCATTTCGATTCCCCATCGTCTGTTTCCACATTTCCATTCCCCATCGTCTGTTTCTACATTTCCATTCCCCCTCATCTGTTTCCACATTTCCATTCCCCTTCCCCTCATCTGTTTCCACATTTCCATTCCCCTTCCCCTCGTCTGTTTCCACATTTCCATTCCCCCTCGTCTGTTTCCACATTTCCATTGCCCCTCGTCTGTTTCCACATTTCCATTCCCCCTCATCTGTTTCCACATGTCCCTTCCCCCTCGTCTGTTTCCACATTTCCATTCCTCCTCGTCTGTTTCCACATTTCCATTCCTCCTCGTCTGTTTCCACATTTCCATTCCCCCTCGTCTGTTTTCACATTTTGATTCCCCCTCGTCTGTTTCCACATTTCCATTCCCCCTCGTCTGTTTCCACATTTCCATTCCTCCTCGTCTGTTTCCACATTTCCATTCCCCCTCATCTGTTTCCACATATCCATTCCCCCTCGTCTGTTTCCACATTTCCAATCCCCCTCGTCTGTTTCCACATTTCCATTCCCCCTCATCTGTTTCCACATTTCCATTCCCATTTCCACATTTCCATTCCCCTCGTCTGTTTCCACATTTCCATTCCCCCTCGTCTGTTTCCACATGTCCATTCCCCCTCGTCTGTTTCCACATTTCCATTCCTCCTCGTCTGTTTCCACATTTCCATTCCCCCTCGTCTGTTTCCACATTTCCAATCCCCCTCGTCTGTTTCCACATTTCCAATCCCCCTCGTCTGTTTCCACATTTCCATTCCCCCTCATCTGTTTCCACATTTCCATTCCCCCACATCTGTTTCCACATTTCCATTCCCCTTCGTCTGTTTCCACATTTCCATTCCTCCTCATCCGTTTCCACATTTCCATTCCCCCTCGTCCGTTTCCACATTTCCATTCCCCTTGTGTTTCCCCATTTCCATTCCCCCTCATCTGTTTCCACATTTCCATTCCCCCTCATCTGTTTCCACATTTCCAACCCCCCTCGTCTGTTTCCACATTTCCATTCCCCATCGTCTGTTTCCACATTTCCATTCCTCCTCATCTGTTTCCACATTTCTATTCCCCCTCATCTGTTTCCACATTTCGATTCCCCATCGTCTGTTTCCACATTTCCATTCCTCCTCATCTGTTTCCACATTTCCATTCCCCCTCATCTGTTTCCACATTTCTATTCCCCCTCATCTGTTTCCACATTTCGATTCCCCATCGTCTGTTTCCACATTTCCATTCCTCCTCATCTGTTTCCACATTTCCATTCCCCATCGTCTGTTTCCACATTTCCATTCCCCATTGTCTGTTTCCATATTTCCATTCCCCCTCGTCCGTTTCCACATTTCCATTCCCCCTCGTGTTTCCCCATTTCCATTCCCCACGTCTGTTTCCACATTTCCATTCCCCCTCGTCTGTTTCTACATTTCCATTCCCCCTCGTCTGTTTCCACATTTCCATTCCTCCTCGTCTGTTTCCACATTTCCATTCCCCCTCATCTGTTTCCACATTTACATTCCCCCTCATCTGTTTCCACATTTCCATTCCCCTCGTGTTTCCCCATTTCCATTCCTCCTCCTCTGTTTCTACATTTCCATTCCCCCTCGTCTGTTTCCACATTTCCATTTCCATTCCCCCTCGTCTGTTTCCACATTTCCATTCCCCCTCGTCTGTTTCAACATTTCCATTCCCCCTCGTCTGTTTCCACATTTCCATTCCCCATTGTCTGTTTCCACTTTTCCATTCCCCCTCGTCCGTTTCCACATTTCCATTCCCCTCGTGTTTCCCCATTTCCATTCCCCCTCCTCTGTTTCCACATTTCCATTCCCCCTCGTCTGTTTCCACATTTCCATTCATCCTCGTCTGTTTCCACATTTCCATTCCCCTTCCCCTCGTCCATTTCCACATTTCCATTCCCCTTCCCCTCATCTGTTTCCACATTTCCATTCCCCCTCATCTGTTTCCACATTTCCATTCCCCCTCGTCTGTTTCCACATTTCCAATTCCCCCTCGTCTGTTTCCATATTTCCATTCCCCCTCGTCTGTTTCCACATTTCCATTCCCCCTCGTCTGTTTCCACATTTCCATTCCCCACGTCTGTTTCCACATTTCCATTCCCCCTCGTCTGTTTCCACATTTCCATTCCCCCTCGTCTGTTTCCACATTTCCATTCCTCCTCGTCTGTTTCCACATTTCCATTCCCCCTCATCTGTTTCCACATTTACATTCCCCCTCATCTGTTTCCACATTTCCATTCCCTCTCGTCCATTTCCACATTTCCATTCCCCTCGTGTTTCCCCATTTCCATTCCCCCTCCTCTGTTTCCCCATTTCCATGGCCCCTCTTCTGTTTCCACATTTCCATTCCCCCTCATCTGTTTCCACATTTCCAATCCCCCTCGTCCGTTTCCACATTTCCATTTCCATTCCCCTCGTCCGTTTCCACATTTCCATTCCCCCTCATCTGTTTCCACATTTCCATTCCCCCTTGTCTGTTTCCACATTTCCATTCCTCCTCATCTGTTTCCACATTTCCATTCCCCCTCATCTGTTTCCACATTTCCATTCCACCTCATCTGTTTCCACATTTCGATTCCCCATCGTCTGTTTCCACATTTCCATTCCCCATCATCTGTTTCTACATTTCCATTCCCCCTCATCTGTTTCCACATTTCCATTCCCCTCCCCCTCATCTGTTTCCACATTTCCATTCCCCTTCCCCTCGTCTGTTTCCACATTTCCATTCCCCCTCGTCTGTTTCCACATTTCCATTCCCCCTCGTCTGTTTCCACATTTCCATTCCCCCTCATCTGTTTCCACATTTCCATTCCCCCTCATCTGTTTCCACATTTCCATTCCCCCTCGTCTGTTTCCACATTTCCATTCCTCCTCGTCTGTTTCCACATTTCCATTCCCCCTCGTCTGTTTTCACATTTTGATTCCCCCTCGTCTGTTTCCACATTTCCATTCCCCCTCGTCTGTTTCCACATTTCCATTCCTCCTCGTCTGTTTCCACATTTCCAATCCCCCTCGTCTGTTTCCACATTTCCAATCCACCTCATCTGTTTTTCCACATTTCCATTCCCATTTCCACATTTCCATTCCCCTCGTCTGTTTCCACATTTCCATTCCCCCTCGTCTGTTTCCACATGTCCATTCCCCCTCGTCTGTTTCCACATTTCCATTCCTCCTCGTCTGTTTCCACATTTCCATTCCCCCTCGTCTGTTTCCACATTTCCAATCCCCCCTCGTCTGTTTCCACATTTCCAATCCCCCTCGTCTGTTTCCACATTTCCATTCCCCCTCATCTGTTTCCACATTTCCATTCCCCCACATCTGTTTCCACATTTCCATTCCCCTCGTCTGTTTCCACATTTCCATTCCTCCTCATCTGTTTCCACATTTCCATTCCCCTTCGTCTGTTTCCACATTTCCATTCCTCCTCATCCGTTTCCACATTTCCATTCCCCCTCGTCCGTTTCCACATTTCCATTCCCCCTGTGTTTCCCCATTTCCATTCCCCCTCATCTGTTTCCACATTTCCATTCCCCCTCATCTGTTTCCACATTTCCAACCCCCCTCGTCTGTTTCCACATTTCCATTCCCCATCGTCTGTTTCCACATTTCCATTCCTCCTCGTCTGTTTCCACATTTCCATTCCCCCTCATCTGTTTCCACATTTCCATTCCTCCTCATCTGTTTCCACATTTCCATTCCCCATCGTCTGTTTCCACATTTCCATTTCCATTCCCCATCGTCTGTTTCCACATTTCCATTCCCCCTCGTCTGTTTCAACATTTCCATTCCCCCTCGTCTGTTTCCACATTTCCATTCCCCATCGTCTGTTTCCACATTTCCATTCCCCCTCGTCCGTTTCCATATTTCCATTCCCCTCGTGTTTCCCCATTTCCATTCCCCCTCCTCTGTTTCCACATTTCCATTCCCCCTCGTCTGTTTCCACATTTCTATTCATCCTCGTCTGTTTCCACATTTCCATTCCCCTTCCCCTCGTCCGTTTCCACATTTCCATTCCCCTTCCCCTCGTCTGTTTCCACATTTCCATTCCCCTTCCCCTCGTCTGTTTCCACATTTCCATTCATCCTCGTCTGTTTCCACATTTCCATTCCCCTTCCCCTCGTCCGTTTCCACATTTCCATTCCCCTTCCCCTCATCTGTTTCCACATTACCATTCCCCTCATCTGTTTCCACATTTCCATTCCTCCTCGTCTGTTTCCACATTTCCATTCCCCTTCCCCTCATCTGTTTCCACATTACCATTCCCCCTCGTCTGTTTCCACATTTCCATTCCCCTCATCTGTTTCCACATTTCCATTCCCCTTCCCCTCATCTGTTTCCACATTACCATTCCCCTCATCTGTTTCCACATTACCATTCCCCTCATCTGTTTCCACATTTCCATTCCTCCTCGTCTGTTTCCACATTTCCATTCCCCTTCCCCTCGTCTGTTTCCACATTTCCATTCCCCTTCCCCTCGTCTGTTTCCACATTTCCATTCCCCTTCCCCTCGTCTGTTTCCCCATTTCCATTCCCCTTCCCCTCGTCTGTTTCCACATTTCCATTCCCCTTCCCCTCGTCTGTTTCCACATTTCCATTCCCCTTCCCCTCGTCTGTTTCCACATTTCCATTCCCCTTCCCCTCGTCTGTTTCCACATTTCCATTCCCCTTCCCCTCGTCTGTTTCCACATTTCCATTCCCCTTCCCCTCGTCTGTTTCCACATTTCCATTCATCCTCGTCTGTTTCCACATTTCCATTCCCCTTCCCCTCGTCTGTTTCCACATTTCCATTCCCCTTCCCCTCGTCTGTTTCCACATTTCCATTCCCCTTCCCCTCGTCTGTTTCCACATTTCCATTCCCCTTCGTCTGTGGGCGAGTGGTTAATGTGCACGGTGGTCCATATGTCCGGTTACACAAAAGCAGCAAATAACATATTGTTATCGGATGTTTGTGAGATTCATTTGTGTTTTCACAACAAACAGTAATAAAAGACTCGCACTAAATGTTTGGATACCAGGATGGTTCTTTCTTTGTGGATAAAGGTTTAAGATTGTGCATGGATTGCTTCACTCCCAAAGGAAGGAACATTTGCTCCTGCTCTCGTGGAATTTTTATTTGTAACCGGCTCAATTGTTCAATCTCAGAGACACAAATTCATGAAACCGACAGAGTTAACTCCGTATGAATGAAGTTCTACCTGTAAGGGGTATTCCTGGGTATCTGAACAAATGTACAAGACATAAGGTACAAGTCATTGGCCTGCAGTTGGTCACATGCTGTCTGAACATCAGAAGCGATGGAGAATATCATTCAGTCGCAGTGATGAGGAGTCCTGGGACATCTGTGGAGTCGCAGTGATGGGGAGTCCTGGGACATCTGTGGAGTCGCAGTGATGGGGAGTCCTGGGACATCTGTGGAGTCGCAGTGATGAGGAGTCCTGGGACATCTGTGGAGTCGCAGTGATGAGGAGTCCTGGGACATCTGTGGAGTCACAGTGATGAGGAGTCCTGGGACATCTGTGGACATCTGTGGAGTCGCAGTGATGAGGAGTCCCGGGACATCTGTGGAGTGATGGAGTCCTGGGACATCTGACCCTCGTCCGCACTTCTCATGAACAGGAAACAGGTAAGAAAAATACTTTAAAAGTGGAATCCATTTCAGCTTCAGTTTGCCCAGGAACGTTCAGCAGGTAATAATATTTTTCATTATGTTTTTGGGTTGTCGGTCTGTCTGTCCGTTCTTACGGCCTAAACCTCGTTTGTCTCAGCAACCACATGTCCAAATGCGACAAAGCTTTCAGGGTAGGAGCAACACCCATGTGGGATGTTTTTATGATAATTGTGACGTCATTGGTCACGTGGTTTGGCAGCCATATTAGATGGAAAAAAACAACCTTATCCAAAAAAAAACAACCTTTACACAAAACTTCACAATCGTGATCCCCCACCCATACATATGCAGAGTGTACATTTTTTAAGGTCATAAGTCACATGATGTGGCAGCCATAATAACCTGAAAACCGATATTTTAAAAAATCCCTTCTCTGAAACCACTTTACCGATTGATGTGAAACCTGTCGCGTCTGGTCAAAATGTGATACTTGAGAACAGCTGAAGAGATTTAAATCAAACTCGTTTATTTTTAGGACTGTCAATGAGGGCATCTACCCATTGCCATGGGCAGGGACTACGCAGAGGCATATTGGCGACGCAGTCACATTGCTGTAGTTTTCAAAATTTTTGGTATTCATGATCGAGGTTCATAGATGAGCTAGGGCAGAAATGGAAGAGAACACCATGGAAAGGGTGAAATACCAATCGCAGCGTAGAATTGAGAGCGAGACCAAGGGAAGGGGGTCAAGGCCAAATGGGAGTGAACAAGGTGCATACAAGCTGAATGAAACACAGGAAGAAGAGGAAGGCGAAAGTGGGGATGAAACAGAAAAGGAACAAACCAATCGACAACTAAAAAATGAAAAGAGGTGAGGGAGAGAGGGGGGGAACATCACAAATACCTGGAAAAAGGAGTGCTTGGGAATGGGGTCATTTGGGGGAAGAAGAGATCAGGAATATGGATGTGTATGTATTAGACCTGAGGTCGTGGTGAACGGCTGTCTTGAAACTCCAGAGGGAAGAATGGGACTGAACAGACTTGGGAAGTTGGTTCCACGGGCAAGAGATAAGAGGAGAAAATGAGTGGAGGTGAGCAGTGAGCCTGGATTTTGGGAGTTTAATGAGAAGAGGGTTACTGGCAAACCATGTGCTCCCTGCAGAAACCTGGGAGGGATGGAGCCAAGAGAGGACAGAGGGTGAAAGACCAAAATGGAGGAGGTGAATACAGAGAGGCCACCAACCTGTCTTCGATGCGAAAGTAGCAGACAGAGATACTCAGCTTTGTTGTGGGAGATCCCAATGATTTTGTGGCCATTGCTTTCCAAGTTATCAAGAAGGGCAAGGGGTGTGAGGATAAATGAACATGTTGACATTCATGGAATTTTTAAGTCTTTCTCTGGAGTATGCTCCCCCTCCACCTCCATCCATTCCCTCACTTCAAATGGCACCACTGCAGAAGGCCGAATGTCTCAAGTGGATTTGCTTCCATATCTCGTGTCCCCCAACCCCTCGATTTCTGTACCCTCCTAACCAGTCGCACCCAACCGCTCCTGGATTATGTCTTTTACACTTGAGAAGGTGGGTACGTTTCTGGCAAACTTCCATTTTGATTCTACAACTGGAACAGACGGCATCAGCTGATTACATGTCCTAAATCCTCTCTCTGCTGGTAAGTTGGTAAGCATGTCCAAGGTGGAGTGACCTGGTCTGAAACCAAATTGGTGATCTGAAATGAGGTTGGTGGAGAAAGGGAAGGATTTCATATCAACTGCGATGATGGATTCCATGGAAAATATGATGAAAAGGAAGGAAGACCTATATGCAACCATGACCTTCCTAATGATTGGAAGTAAGCTGATAGGTCTATAGCTAAGGGGATGAGGTTTTACACCCTTTATGTAATGCAGTGACGTTGGCTGATTTCCAAGCAGATGGAAGATGACCTGCGGTAAATGATGGTGAAAGGGCAGAGATAGGATGGGGAAGAGCAGAGGATTTTAGGACACGTGAGCAGTGATTGTGGATTAGAAATGATCAATTTGAGTTATTTATGGATTAGAAATGATCAATTTGAGTTATTTGTGGATTAGAAATGCTCAATTGGAGTTAGTTTGTGTACGTTTTTGGATATGATCAATTTGAGTTATTTGTGGATTATAAATGATCAATTGAAGTTATTTGTGGATTATAAATGATGAAAAGGCTGCTTTAAAAGGCTGCTTTCGACTTGCTCACCAAATCAATTCATCCCAAAAAAAATATCCATCTCCTATAGTGCCTTTGTTCTACATTCCCTAAACTCTCCTGCACTCCATCCTCCATCCAGCGTCCTTAAACGTATTTTTAACTCGAAGGTCACAAGAAACTCATTTTGCAATAAATGTTCGTTTCCCATAAATCGAACACTTTCAAAAATCCAATCTCACCCCTCCCCTCCAAATCTTCCCCATAACCCCTCCCCTCCAAATCTTCCCCATCACCCCTCCCCTCCAAATCTTCCCCATCACCCATCCCTTTCAAATCTCCCCCCTTGCCCCCTCCCTCCTAAACTACCCCCTCACCCCTCCCCGCCAAGACGCCCCCTCGCCCCTCCCCTCCTAGAATCCTGCCTCACCCCTCCCCTCCAAATCTCCCCCATATCCCATCCCTTTCAAATCCCTCCCCTTGTCCCTTCCCTCCCAAACTCCCCCCTCACCCCTCCCCTTCAAATCTCCCCACCCTCATTGCTTCTCAATTTCCCCCCGCTCACTCCCCCTCCTCAAAGCGTCCTCCCCGCTTCTTCCCCCTTCAAACTCTCACCTCCATCTCCCCCAACCTTCTGCCTCGCTCTTCCCCCTCCTCAAATAACACCTCATTGTGGCTCACCCAATCACCATCAAACCTTTTGTCCGCCCCATCCTTCCCTTTCTCCGAGCTATTCTGAAATCTCTGACACACCTTCAACAGCTCTCCCTACCTCTTCCACCTCTTCCACATCTTACCCTACCCCTCCTCCCCCCTGTTCTGTATCTGATGCTCCCCCTTCCTCTTCATTAACGGTATGGACCTCAAACATCCGGGGCCTTCGTTCAAACTTAACCGATCTCTCCATACAGGTTGCTTCTGTCAAACCAGACGTGATCTGCTTAACAGAAACTTTCCTCCTTTATGATGTCTCTGATTCCATAGTATCTCTCCCGGGCTACTCCCTCCTCCGGTATGATAGACCTGAGCCTCGTCCTGGAGGCGGGGTTGCTATCTTTATCAAAAACTCTCTTCCTCACTCGCCCTGCACTGCACTCTCTCCACCTCACCCCCAGGAATACCTCTGGCTACGGCTTCCCCTTCGCTCCCACCTCTTGTTCATATGTGTGTTGTACCGTCCACCAAACAGTGATGACTCCATCTACATCTCGCTGTCTGATGATATGGACCAACTTCTATCTACTCATCCCAACTCTCTCTTCCTCATATGTGGTGATTTCAACTGTCATCATGCCAGTTGGCTGGGTGTGGGTACCTCTCTCACCAGCCATGGCTCCTCAGCAAAGGACTTCTGCGACTCACTGGGACTGACACAATCTGTCAATTTCCCGACCCGGATCTCAGTCAACGGAACATCTTCTCTTCTGGACTTGGTTATGACTAACTTCCCTGAAAATGTCTGCTGCTCTTCTTCTGCTCCGATCGGAACATCTGATCATGTCCTTGTTAAAGTGGACATCTCTCTGACCATCCTCAGGGAGCCTGCTCAGCGTCGACGAGTCTGGCATTTCACTCAGGCCAACTGGCACGGTCTTCAAGCAGCCATCAATCATCTGGACTGGTCTCCCATCTCTACCACCTCTGACATCAACTCATCCTGGGAATTCTTCCAAAGTAAATTGCTCTCTCTCATGCACAGATTTATCCCATCTCGTCTTCAGTTGTCATACCCTTCCTCCCGTCCATGGTACACGGAATCTTGTGGTGAGGCTGTTGCCCAGAAACAACTTGCCTTCGTCTCCTGGAAAGCAAATCCAACGGAAGGAAATCTCATTTCCTTTCACAAAGCCCGAAACAAGTGTGTGTCCACCCTCAGGAGAGCCAGGAAACAATATCTCTCCGTTCTCAAGACCGAACTCTCTTATCTGTCTCCCTCTTCCAAATCCTGGTGGCGTCTGGTCAAATCCGTTTCTGGTGTTTGTTCCCCCTCCATCCCCTCCCTTACCTCAAACGGCTACACAGCTGACTCCGCACGTGAAAAAGCTGAATGCCTCAACTCTGTGTTTGCCTCTAAATCTTGTGTCCCAAACCCATCCCTCTCTGTACCCACCATACCCAGTCGTACCCTGCTGCTCCTGGACTCCGTGTCCTTTCCTCCTGATAAGGTGGAAAAGTTTCTGTCAACCCTCGACTCTGATTCTGCAACTGGACCCGACGGCATCAGCCCACGGGTCCTAAAATCCTGCTCTGCTGCTCTATCTCACCCTCTCTCTGTTCTCTTCACCCTCTCTTTTGCTCAAGGTCAACTGCCATCTGCTTGGAAATCAGCCAACATCACCGCTTTGCACAAAAAAGGTGCAAAAACAGATCCTAGCAACTACAGACCAATCAGCCTTCTCCCAATTATCAGCAAAGTCATGGAATCCATCATTGCTTCTGATATGAAATCTTTCCTCTTCTCCAATGGCTTGATCTCTGATCATCAATTTGGTTTCAGACCAGGTCACTCTACTCTGGACATGCTGCTTCTGCTGTCTCAACAATGGATGGAGGTCCTCAATGCCAAACAGGAAATTAGAGCTGTCTCCCTCGACATATCACGTGCCTTCGACACGGTCTGGCACCCCGCTCTGCTCACCAAACTCTCCTCTTTTGGTATCCATGGAAATCTCCACGCATGGCTGGCGGACTTCCTCTCTAGTCGTCGTCAACGTGTGGCCCTGAATGGGTTTCTCTCATCTCCTCTTCCTGTTCAGGCTGGAGTTCCCCAAGGCAGTGTTCTGGGCCCCGTGCTTTTTCTGGTCTTCATCAATGATCTCTCTGACTCTCTCGAAAATCCTCTCTATCTCTTTGCTGATGACTCCACTCTCTGCCGCTCCATTCCTCTTCCCTCAGATCGGCAGTCTGCAGCCTCCTCACTCTCTGAAGACCTGGACAAAATCACAGACTGGTCAAACAAGTGGAACATGTCTTTCAATCCTGACAAATCTCACACTCTTACTATGTCTCTCCGAAAAGATCGACTGGACAACCCTCCCATCTACTTTCTCAACAATCCTCTCCAAGAAGTTCTGTCGCTCAAGATTTTGGGTCTCACTATCTGCCATGATCTTTCTTGGGAAAACCACATTTCCAAGCTGGCCTCCAAAGCCAGTCGCCGACTGGGCATCCTCCGTCGTGCGAAGTCCTTCCTCGGCACACCTGAGCTCCTCACCACATACAAGGCTTTCATCCGCAGCTCAATGGAATACTGTTCTCCCCTATGGGCCGGTGCTCCTGCCTCACACCTAGCTCGGCTTCACGCTGTTGAAACCAAAGCTTTCAGAATTATTGGAATCTCCCGCGATGAAGCTATCTCTGAGGGCCTTTCACTCACTCACCGCAGGCAGGTAGGTGGTCTTTCTGTCTTCTACCAACTCCTCTCCGGCCTTGCACCCCCAGCTCTCTCTGTGCTCCGTCCCCCAAATATTCCTACAGGTCGCACAAGATCTGCCAGCAACCCTCTGATGGTTAAACTGCCGAAATCTCGGCTCTCCGCTCACCTTCACTCTTTCATTCCTCTTTTCTCCCGCCTCTGGAACAAACTCCCTCACTCCCTTCAATCCCACTCCTCCCTCCAGGTCTTTAAAACAGCTGTTCACCACCATCTCTTATCTTCCCCCATCCAAAACCTTGATCTTTTCTACCCCCGCTAATTCACCCCAGATCCACCTTGTTTGAAATTCCAACTTCTTTCCTGGAAGTCCTGGCAGTGTCCATATGTTTTATACCTCTCCCACTGCCCCCTTCCCACGCCCCCCCCCCCAAAGCCCTCGCCCTCTCTCAGATCTCTCGATGTCTCCATGTCTCTCGGTCCCTGCTCTCAAATGTTGTGTTTGTGTCCTTCCCCCTCTCTCCCCATCTTGTCTACCGCTCCCTATGTTATATGTTTTATGTGTCGGTTTGTCTTTCTGTGTGATTAATGTTCGCTCTTTCACGAGCCTCGATATTGTATACAAAAAAAAAAAAAAAAAAAAAAAAAAAAAAAAAATTGAAGTTATTTGTAGGTTATAAATAATTATCAATTGAAGTTATTCATGGGTTCGAAATAATCAATTGAAGTTATTTGTGGATTAGAAATGATCAATTGAAGTTATTTGTGGATTAGAAATGATCAATTGAAGTTATTTGTGGATTATAAATTATAATCAATTGAAGTTATTTGTGGATTATAAATAATCAATTGAAGTTATTTTGTGTACGTATTGGAAATGATCAATTGAAGTTATTTGTGGATTAGAAATAATCAATTGAAGTTATTTTGTGAACGTATTGGAAATAATCAATTGAAGTTATTTGTGGATTATAAATAATCAATTGAAGTTATTTATGGATTAGAACTAATCAATTGAAGTTATTTGTGGATTATAAATAATCAATTGAAGTTATTTTGTGTATGTATTGGAAATGATCAATTGAAGTTATTTGTGGATGAGAAATGATCAATTGAAGTTATTTGTGGATTATAAATAATCAATTGAAGTTATTTTGTGTATGTATTGGAAATGATCAATTGAAGTTATTTGTGGATTATATATGATCAATTGAAGTTATTTTGTGTACGTATTGGAAATGATCAATTGAAGTTATTTATGGATTATAAATAAATAATCAAATTATAAATAGATTATAAATAAATAAAAATAAATAAAAATAACTCAAAACTCGAAATAACTTAAAATAAATAAAAATAACTAAGAAGTTATTTTGTGAAGGTATTAGAATAGAATCTCCAGGTTGGAATGTCCAAAGTATTGAAGAATCAATGCAGAAAGCAAACTAGAATAGCACTCAGTAGAGAGCATACCTCCACCTGGTTGGCCATATCACTCAATGGTGAAGAATCACTTAAAAGATTATACTAGCTGGATCTGGATCCGGATCTTCACCAAAATCGAATCGATTCTTCCAAGGCATATCAAGGCATATTTCCCGGTGACAACGTCTGCGTAATGTGCTTCGCAAGCAAAGAAGTCCATTCCTCTGATCCGCATAAGAAGCTTTTCATCATTTTAAATTTCTGCCAATGTAGTCTCCTCTCCATCAAATTCAAATCTTGAAGTAGGTTCCATTGCGTGTGGACATATCCTTGATATTTTTCTTTTTATAACATTATTTGGTACAGAATATGCAGTCGGGCTTGAATGTGTGTTTGGCTCCATCTGCTGAGGATCTCCTTGATCTACAGCTACATGAATGATGGTTCAGAATTGGATTCAGTAGATTTGGCCCAATCTGTTTTCGGTTCTTTCTGAGTGACGGTAACTTCCCAAGCTCAGTGCACGTGTTACATGTTTGTCTTGTCAGCAAATGTTGTTTCAGAGAAGAATGTGAAATGTTCACTCTTAGAAGCACTGAAGTGAAGCACACAATCTTCTGTCTTTGTGGACTCAAAGTCTTCACCGTCCTTGTGCTTTCTCATCTTTGTCATCTCCGGTTGATCCATTATTCAGCTTCAGACAATATATCAGTCAACGTTATCTGTAGGAAAAAGGCACTGACACTAACATGGCTGGATTGGTATTCTTGCACGAAGTGTTTCAATGTCTGCAACAGAAGATTGCGAAACAATCCTGCACATACTCCCACAAGAAGAAGTCTTAAGGGCCTATCTCATTGGCGGAGACGTCGCCGCGACTGCCGCGACTGATCAGTCGCGGCAACTCGGGCGACTCGGGAGACCAAAAAATGGCTTGCGCTCTCACCAAGGCGACGCCAGGGCGACTGTACTGTACTGTTTACATTTGTTAAATATTGCTTGTACTGTTCTCAATTGTAAATTTGATTGCAAATAATAAATTTATTCTTTAATATTGTTGTATTTCGTTGTTAAATAAAAAGTAGCATGAAACAACATATTTCAAAGTCAAACTTTGTATTTTTATTATTGTGAAAAATAATAAAAACTACACAACTTTGTACAGCAAATATCAAATACATTTTTCATGTGACAATAAAGGCACAAGAAACTTGGTACATCAGTACACAAGTGCAAAATGGTAGTCATACTCTCTCCAATGCATTGAACATGGTGCAAACTTCCAGAGAAGTTTGCACTATGTGCATTGCATTGTCGAAAGGAAGTACAGACCTCCCTCAAGTTTTCTAAATTTCTGACCAGCACATACACCCAAACTTGGTACAAAGGTACACAAATGCAAAGTTAAAGTTAAACTCTCTACAATGCATTGCACATGGTGCAAACTTCAAACTGATGGGGGAGGGTGATGGGGCCTCCCTATAGAAGTCAGTACCTCCAACGACACAGGCGCGCATTCATGCCGCGTGACGTGGTGACGTCATCGCGCTTTCACCTTAAAAGATTTATTTGATATAAATTGATATTTTGATATAAGCCTTAGAAAACCAACCCTACAGAAGTCAAATGGTCCAATAAAGGGTGATGGGAGGGTGATGGCAGGGTGATGGGAGGGTGGTGGGAGGGTGATGGCAGGGTGGTGGGAGGGTGATGGCAAGATGATGGGAGGGTGATGGCAGGGTGATGGCAGGGTGGTGGGAGGGTGATGGGGCAGGGTGATGGGGCAGGGTGATGAGAGGGTGATGGGAGGGTGATGGGAGGGTGATGGCAGGGTGATGGCAGGGTGATGGGATGAGAGGGAGGAGTTTGTTTTGACGTTCCGTGACAGGCCCCGCACCCCCACCTCCGGGCCGACCGGGCGACCGGAATGAATCCCGGTGTCCCGATCCGAACCTTCAGAGCGGGCCGGCTGGGGAGTGCCAAGCACCCCGTACCTGCACTTTCCGTCCCTACGGTCCCAAATACCAGAACCACCCGAATACCACTTTATTCGACAAAATGAGGTGCGGCCTACAGCCTTAGAAAACCAACCCTATATAAGTCAATACCTCCAACGACACAGGCGCGCATTCGTGCCGCGTGACGTGGTGACGTCATCGCGCTTTCACCTTAAAAGATTTATTTGATATAAATTGATATTTTGATATAAGCCTTAGAAAACCAACCCTACAGAAGTCAAATGGTCCAATAAAGGGTGATGGCAGGGTGATGGGAGGGTGGTGGGAGGGTGATGGCAGGGTGGTGGCAGGGTGATGGCAAGGTGATGGGAGGGTGAAGGCAGGGTGATGGGAGGGTGATGGGAGGGTGATGGGAGGGTGATGGGAGGGTGATGGGAGGGTGATGGGGCCTCCCTATAGAAGTCAGTACCTCCAACGACACAGGCGCGCATTCGTGCCGCGTGACGTGGTGACGTCATCACACTTTCACCTCAAAAGACCCATTTGATATAAGTTAATATTCTGATATAAGCTTTAGAAAACCAACCCTATATAAGTCAATACCTCCAACGATACAGGTGCGCATTCGTGCCGCGTGACGTGGTGACGTCATCGCGCTTTCACCTCAAAAGATTTATTTGATATAAGTTAATATTTTGAATTACTCGGTCAATATCAGTCCGAATTTCGCCAAAGTAAGGTTCCCGTTATCCACAGATACCCCTGTATCCTCCTAGAGGCGAAGTCAGGATGAATTTCGCAAAAAATAAAGTCCTTCGGCAACGAAAATTTAACATGGGGCTTTCCTATGTAACTTTACCCCGAGGTAATTCCACCAAAAATCCCCGAAATTTTGCGGGTCCCATTCTATTGAGTGTTAAGCTAATCTAGCGACTGCAAAATCTGAAAACAGAATTAAGATCCGAGTCCCCGTTCACTCTCGAGGGCCTCCAAGAGCAAATCGCATATATTCCTAATGAAAAAACCCCGGAGTTCCTAAATCCCAAATCCCATGCCATCCGATGTCAATCCATATATCTATACCTCACTACGAACGTTATGCATCTAATGATAAGCATTAAAACCATCAAAAAATATTTTGTGACCACTTTATTTAACAAAATGAGGTGCGGCCTAGCATCTAGTCGAGACCAAGTCACCCAGGACGACCACCCATTCCGACCCCAAATTCCTCATCGACGATAACTAAACAATATATTATATGAATCGCACCATACATACCTCCTTCTAGATCTTGATCTTGTCTTGATATACTCACTCAGGCTCACCCTATCACGACTGAGTCCTCTCAGCTCTTCCAAATGGCGCCCGCTCCGCCTCGTGTCCAGTCCAACTCCGAGCTCTTCTTCTTCGAAAGACCTTCGACACTCATGGTGGGGGCGTGATGGCGTCACTGCGCTTCAGTCTTAGAAAACTAAGGGCGTGATGACGTCACTGCGCTTCAGTCTTAGAAAACTAATTTTTATATAAGTTAATATTTTCAATAACTCCTAGAGGCGAAGTCTTAGAGAATTTCGCAATAAGAAATAGAGTCCTTCGGCGACGGAAATTTAACACGGTGTTTTCCTATGTAACTTTACCCTGAGGTAATTTTACCAAAAATCCCCGAAATTTCACGGGTCCAGCCCTATTGAGTGCCTGCGGCCTCTCAAGTCCCTTCACAGAGTCGGGCTAGAGTCAAGCTCAAAAGGGTTTTCTTTCCCCACTGATTCCGCCAAGCCCGTTCCCTTGGCTGTGGCTTCGCTGGATAGTAGATAGGGACAGTGAGGATCTCGTTCATCCATTCATGCGCGTCACTGTTTAGATGACGAAATGAATGAGTTCATTCATTTACGCTGCATGATTTTTCGGGTGACACCGTCACAATTTCGGTCTTCGAGGCCGGCCGATAGGCACAGTGTGACCGGAAGGGACGAGGTTCTCCTGACCACGTGGCCCTTGACTTGGTTTGTCCGCACAATGTGGGCGCTTTCAGGATGAACTTTAGCCGGGGAGCGTTTGGGCGCCCCAGTCTGATACTGCCGCCCACGCGCAGAACAACTTGTGAGTGCACGTGGGTCCCGGCGGTCCCACTGGCCTAGCGCTACCATGTTTAGACAGCGAACTCCGTCCCCGGGCACCGGCACCTACTCCCGGAAGCAAGAGAGATCAGCAGTGCCGGGCACGGTAGGACACCCACGGAGCCCCGGCGGACCAGGGGCGCTCGAGCCTACGCGTTAGCGTGCTACGGCAGAATCAACGGCTTCGGCCACGGCCGGGCCGATATTCGGCCCGGTTGCCCGGAAATGAACTGGTTCGACGCCCGCGCTAGAGAGGTCGCGGGCGACTGAGATGTATTAACAAATAATTAATTAATTTGAGACGTCCGATTTCTAGTGTTTGGAAATTTGGAAGAGCTTGACCCTAGCCTTTCCTTTGCGAGGGCAAGGAGGAACTTAACACTTGACACTTAAGCTTAGTTTGAAGTACACCCTGCCAGCGCTCCCGATGGGATGGCAGGGCAACCAGAAGGGACGAGGTTCTCCTGACCACGTGGCCCTCGATCTGGGAAGCAAGAGGCGTTCCATTAGTGGACGCGCCCCTCACGCCCGACTTTTTGGCGGCCCCGGCAGGCCGTTTGTTTTGACGTTCCGTGACAGGCCCCGCACCCCCACCTCCGGGCCGACCGGGCGACCGGAATGAATCCCGGTGTCCCGATCCGAACCTTCAGAGCGGGCCGGCTGGGGAGTGCCAAGCACCCCGTACCTGCACTTTCCGTCCCTACGGTCCCAAATACCGGAACCACCCGAATACCACTTTATTCGACAAAATGAGGTGCGGCATACAGCCTTAGAAAACCAACCCTATATAAGTCAATACCTCCAACGATACAGGCGCGCATTCGTGCCGCGTGACGTGGTGACGTCATCGCGCTTTCACCTTAAAAGATTTATTTGATATAAATTGATATTTTGATATAAGCCTTAGAAAACCAACCCTATAGAAGTCAAATGGTCCAATAAAGGGTGATGGGAGGGTGATGGGAGGGTGATGGCAGGGTGATGGGAGGGTGATGGCAGGGTGATGGGAGGGTGATGGCAGGGTGATGGGAGGGTGATGGCAGGGTGCAATAATCCGGTGCAATAATCGAAAACCGATTCAAAATGGCCCCTCGCTACGATTTTCCACGATCACATTTTATTTTCACCACTTCAAATCGACCGAATTTCACCAAATAAGATACCACATTCGATGCACTGATGTCATTTTTACGGCAAAAGTGAAAACAGATTTTAATTTGGAAATAAAACGAAAGCGTGCACAATGGAATCATTCGTGTCGCGTGACACGGTGACGTCATCGCGTTTCCACCTTAAAAGACTTATTTGATATAAGTTAATCTATTGATATAAGCCTTAGAAAACCAACCCTATAGAAGTCAAATGGTCCAATAAAGGGTGATGGGAGGGTGATGGCAGGGTGATGGGAGGGTGATGGCAGGGTGATGGGGGAGGGTGATGGGGCCTCCCTATAGAAGTCAGTACCTCCAACGACACAGGCGCGCATTCGTGCCGCGTGACGTGGTGACGTCATCACACTTTCACCTCAAAAGACCCATTTGATATAAGTTAATATTCTGATATAAGCTTTAGAAAACCAACCCTATATAAGTCAATACCTCCAACGATACAGGTGCGCATTCGTGCCGCGTGACGTGGTGACGTCATCGCGCTTTCACCTCAAAAGATTTATTTGATATAAGTTAATATTTTGAATTACTCGGTCAATATCAGTCCGAATTTCGCCAAAGTAAGGTTCCCGTTATCCACAGATACCCCTGTATCCTCCTAGAGGCGAAGTCAGGATGAATTTCGCAAAAAATAAAGTCCTTCGGCAACGAAAATTTAACATGGGGCTTTCCTATGTAACTTTACCCCGAGGTAATTCCACCAAAAATCCCCGAAATTTTGCGGGTCCCATTCTATTGAGTGTTAAGCTAATCTAGCGACTGCAAAATCTGAAAACAGAATTAAGATCCGAGTCCCCGTTCACTCTCGAGGGCCTCCAAGAGCAAATCGCATATATTCCTAATGAAAAAACCCCGGAGTTCCTAAATCCCAAATCCCATGCCATCCGATGTCAATCCATATATCTATACCTCACTACGAACGTTATGCATCTAATGATAAGCATTAAAACCATCAAAAAATATTTTGTGACCACTTTATTTAACAAAATGAGGTGCGGCCTAGCATCTAGTCGAGACCAAGTCACCCAGGACGACCACCCATTCCGACCCCAAATTCCTCATCGACGATAACTAAACAATATATTATATGAATCGCACCATACATACCTCCTTCTAGATCTTGATCTTGTCTTGATATACTCACTCAGGCTCACCCTATCACGACTGAGTCCTCTCAGCTCTTCCAAATGGCGCCCGCTCCGCCTCGTGTCCAGTCCAACTCCGAGCTCTTCTTCTTCGAAAGACCTTCGACACTCATGGTGGGGGCGTGATGGCGTCACTGCGCTTCAGTCTTAGAAAACTAAGGGCGTGATGACGTCACTGCGCTTCAGTCTTAGAAAACTAATTTTTATATAAGTTAATATTTTCAATAACTCCTAGAGGCGAAGTCTTAGAGAATTTCGCAATAAGAAATAGAGTCCTTCGGCGACGGAAATTTAACACGGTGTTTTCCTATGTAACTTTACCCTGAGGTAATTTTACCAAAAATCCCCGAAATTTCACGGGTCCAGCCCTATTGAGTGCCTGCGGCCTCTCAAGTCCCTTCACAGAGTCGGGCTAGAGTCAAGCTCAAAAGGGTTTTCTTTCCCCACTGATTCCGCCAAGCCCGTTCCCTTGGCTGTGGCTTCGCTGGGTAGTAGATAGGGACAGTGAGGATCTCGTTCATCCATTCATGCGCGTCACTGTTTAGATGACGAAATGAATGAGTTCATTCATTTACGCTGCATGATTTTTCGGGTGACACCGTCACAATTTCGGTCTTCGAGGCCGGCCGATAGGCACAGTGTGACCGGAAGGGACGAGGTTCTCCTGACCACGTGGCCCTTGACTTGGTTTGTCCGCACAATGTGGGCGCTTTCAGGATGAACTTTAGCCGGGGAGCGTTTGGGCGCCCCAGTCTGATACTGCCGCCCACGCGCAGAACAACTTGTGAGTGCACGTGGGTCCCGGCGGTCCCACTGGCCTAGCGCTACCATGTTTAGACAGCGAACTCCGTCCCCGGGCACCGGCACCTACTCCCGGAAGCAAGAGAGATCAGCAGTGCCGGGCACGGTAGGACACCCACGGAGCCCCGGCGGACCAGGGGCGCTCGAGCCTACGCGTTAGCGTGCTACGGCAGAATCAACGGCTTCGGCCACGGCCGGGCCGATATTCGGCCCGGTTGCCCGGAAATGAACTGGTTCGACGCCCGCGCTAGAGAGGTCGCGGGCGACTGAGATGTATTAACAAATAATTAATTAATTTGAGACGTCCGATTTCTAGTGTTTGGAAATTTGGAAGAGCTTGACCCTAGCCTTTCCTTTGCGAGGGCAAGGAGGAACTTAACACTTGACACTTAAGCTTAGTTTGAAGTACACCCTGCCAGCGCTCCCGATGGGATGGCAGGGCAACCAGAAGGGACGAGGTTCTCCTGACCACGTGGCCCTCGATCTGGGAAGCAAGAGGCGTTCCATTAGTGGACGCGCCCCTCACGCCCGACTTTTTGGCGGCCCCGGCAGGCCGTTTGTTTTGACGTTCCGTGACAGGCCCCGCACCCCCACCTCCGGGCCGACCGGGCGACCGGAATGAATCCCGGTGTCCCGATCCGAACCTTCAGAGCGGGCCGGCTGGGGAGTGCCAAGCACCCCGTACCTGCACTTTCCGTCCCTACGGTCCCAAATACCGGAACCACCCGAATACCACTTTATTCGACAAAATGAGGTGCGGCATACAGCCTTAGAAAACCAACCCTATATAAGTCAATACCTCCAACGATACAGGCGCGCATTCGTGCCGCGTGACGTGGTGACGTCATCGCGCTTTCACCTTAAAAGATTTATTTGATATAAATTGATATTTTGATATAAGCCTTAGAAAACCAACCCTATAGAAGTCAAATGGTCCAATAAAGGGTGATGGGAGGGTGATGGGAGGGTGATGGCAGGGTGATGGCAGGGTGATGGGAGGGTGATGGCAGGGTGATGGGAGGGTGATGGCAGGGTGCAATAATCCGGTGCAATAATCGAAAACCGATTCAAAATGGCCCCTCGCTACGATTTTCCACGATCACATTTTATTTTCACCACTTCAAATCGACCGAATTTCACCAAATAAGATACCACATTCGATGCACTGATGTCATTTTTACGGCAAAAGTGAAAACAGATTTTAATTTGGAAATAAAACGAAAGCGTGCACAATGGAATCATTCGTGTCGCGTGACACGGTGACGTCATCGCGTTTCCACCTTAAAAGACTTATTTGATATAAGTTAATCTATTGATATAAGCCTTAGAAAACCAACCCTATAGAAGTCAAATGGTCCAATAAAGGGTGATGGGAGGGTGATGGCAGGGTGATGGGAGGGTGATGGCAGGGTGATGGGGGAGGGTGATGGGGCCTCCCTATAGAAGTCAGTACCTCCAACGACACAGGCGCGCATTCGTGCCGCGTGACGTGGTGACGTCATCACACTTTCACCTCAAAAGACCCATTTGATATAAGTTAATATTCTGATATAAGCTTTAGAAAACCAACCCTATATAAGTCAATACCTCCAACGATACAGGTGCGCATTCGTGCCGCGTGACGTGGTGACGTCATCGCGCTTTCACCTCAAAAGATTTATTTGATATAAGTTAATATTTTGAATTACTCGGTCAATATCAGTCCGAATTTCGCCAAAGTAAGGTTCCCGTTATCCACAGATACCCCTGTATCCTCCTAGAGGCGAAGTCAGGATGAATTTCGCAAAAAATAAAGTCCTTCGGCAACGAAAATTTAACATGGGGCTTTCCTATGTAACTTTACCCCGAGGTAATTCCACCAAAAATCCCCGAAATTTTGCGGGTCCCATTCTATTGAGTGTTAAGCTAATCTAGCGACTGCAAAATCTGAAAACAGAATTAAGATCCGAGTCCCCGTTCACTCTCGAGGGCCTCCAAGAGCAAATCGCATATATTCCTAATGAAAAAACCCCGGAGTTCCTAAATCCCAAATCCCATGCCATCCGATGTCAATCCATATATCTATACCTCACTACGAACGTTATGCATCTAATGATAAGCATTAAAACCATCAAAAAATATTTTGTGACCACTTTATTTAACAAAATGAGGTGCGGCCTAGCATCTAGTCGAGACCAAGTCACCCAGGACGACCACCCATTCCGACCCCAAATTCCTCATCGACGATAACTAAACAATATATTATATGAATCGCACCATACATACCTCCTTCTAGATCTTGATCTTGTCTTGATATACTCACTCAGGCTCACCCTATCACGACTGAGTCCTCTCAGCTCTTCCAAATGGCGCCCGCTCCGCCTCGTGTCCAGTCCAACTCCGAGCTCTTCTTCTTCGAAAGACCTTCGACACTCATGGTGGGGGCGTGATGGCGTCACTGCGCTTCAGTCTTAGAAAACTAAGGGCGTGATGACGTCACTGCGCTTCAGTCTTAGAAAACTAATTTTTATATAAGTTAATATTTTCAATAACTCCTAGAGGCGAAGTCTTAGAGAATTTCGCAATAAGAAATAGAGTCCTTCGGCGACGGAAATTTAACACGGTGTTTTCCTATGTAACTTTACCCTGAGGTAATTTTACCAAAAATCCCCGAAATTTCACGGGTCCAGCCCTATTGAGTGCCTGCGGCCTCTCAAGTCCCTTCACAGAGTCGGGCTAGAGTCAAGCTCAAAAGGGTTTTCTTTCCCCACTGATTCCGCCAAGCCCGTTCCCTTGGCTGTGGCTTCGCTGGATAGTAGATAGGGACAGTGAGGATCTCGTTCATCCATTCATGCGCGTCACTGTTTAGATGACGAAATGAATGAGTTCATTCATTTACGCTGCATGATTTTTCGGGTGACACCGTCACAATTTCGGTCTTCGAGGCCGGCCGATAGGCACAGTGTGACCGGAAGGGACGAGGTTCTCCTGACCACGTGGCCCTTGACTTGGTTTGTCCGCACAATGTGGGCGCTTTCAGGATGAACTTTAGCCGGGGAGCGTTTGGGCGCCCCAGTCTGATACTGCCGCCCACGCGCAGAACAACTTGTGAGTGCACGTGGGTCCCGGCGGTCCCACTGGCCTAGCGCTACCATGTTTAGACAGCGAACTCCGTCCCCGGGCACCGGCACCTACTCCCGGAAGCAAGAGAGATCAGCAGTGCCGGGCACGGTAGGACACCCACGGAGCCCCGGCGGACCAGGGGCGCTCGAGCCTACGCGTTAGCGTGCTACGGCAGAATCAACGGCTTCGGCCACGGCCGGGCCGATATTCGGCCCGGTTGCCCGGAAATGAACTGGTTCGACGCCCGCGCTAGAGAGGTCGCGGGCGACTGAGATGTATTAACAAATAATTAATTAATTTGAGACGTCCGATTTCTAGTGTTTGGAAATTTGGAAGAGCTTGACCCTAGCCTTTCCTTTGCGAGGGCAAGGAGGAACTTAACACTTGACACTTAAGCTTAGTTTGAAGTACACCCTGCCAGCGCTCCCGATGGGATGGCAGGGCAACCAGAAGGGACGAGGTTCTCCTGACCACGTGGCCCTCGATCTGGGAAGCAAGAGGCGTTCCATTAGTGGACGCGCCCCTCACGCCCGACTTTTTGGCGGCCCCGGCAGGCCGTTTGTTTTGACGTTCCGTGACAGGCCCCGCACCCCCACCTCCGGGCCGACCGGGCGACCGGAATGAATCCCGGTGTCCCGATCCGAACCTTCAGAGCGGGCCGGCTGGGGAGTGCCAAGCACCCCGTACCTGCACTTTCCGTCCCTACGGTCCCAAATACCGGAACCACCCGAATACCACTTTATTCGACAAAATGAGGTGCGGCATACAGCCTTAGAAAACCAACCCTATATAAGTCAATACCTCCAACGATACAGGCGCGCATTCGTGCCGCGTGACGTGGTGACGTCATCGCGCTTTCACCTTAAAAGATTTATTTGATATAAATTGATATTTTGATATAAGCCTTAGAAAACCAACCCTATAGAAGTCAAATGGTCCAATAAAGGGTGATGGGAGGGTGATGGGAGGGTGATGGCAGGGTGATGGGAGGGTGATGGCAGGGTGATGGGAGGGTGATGGCAGGGTGATGGGAGGGTGATGGCAGGGTGCAATAATCCGGTGCAATAATCGAAAACCGATTCAAAATGGCCCCTCGCTACGATTTTCCACGATCACATTTTATTTTCACCACTTCAAATCGACCGAATTTCACCAAATAAGATACCACATTCGATGCACTGATGTAATTTTTACGGCAAAAGTGAAAACAGATTTTAATTTGGAAATAAAACGAAAGCGTGCACAATGGAATCATTCGTGTCGCGTGACACGGTGACGTCATCGCGTTTCCACCTTAAAAGACTTATTTGATATAAGTTAATCTATTGATATAAGCCTTAGAAAACCAACCCTATAGAAGTCAAATGGTCCAATAAAGGGTGATGGGAGGGTGATGGCAGGGTGATGGGAGGGTGATGGCAGGGTGATGGGGGAGGGTGATGGGGCCTCCCTATAGAAGTCAGTACCTCCAACGACACAGGCGCGCATTCGTGCCGCGTGACGTGGTGACGTCATCACACTTTCACCTCAAAAGACCCATTTGATATAAGTTAATATTCTGATATAAGCTTTAGAAAACCAACCCTATATAAGTCAATACCTCCAACGATACAGGTGCGCATTCGTGCCGCGTGACGTGGTGACGTCATCGCGCTTTCACCTCAAAAGATTTATTTGATATAAGTTAATATTTTGAATTACTCGGTCAATATCAGTCCGAATTTCGCCAAAGTAAGGTTCCCGTTATCCACAGATACCCCTGTATCCTCCTAGAGGCGAAGTCAGGATGAATTTCGCAAAAAATAAAGTCCTTCGGCAACGAAAATTTAACATGGGGCTTTCCTATGTAACTTTACCCCGAGGTAATTCCACCAAAAATCCCCGAAATTTTGCGGGTCCCATTCTATTGAGTGTTAAGCTAATCTAGCGACTGCAAAATCTGAAAACAGAATTAAGATCCGAGTCCCCGTTCACTCTCGAGGGCCTCCAAGAGCAAATCGCATATATTCCTAATGAAAAAACCCCGGAGTTCCTAAATCCCAAATCCCATGCCATCCGATGTCAATCCATATATCTATACCTCACTACGAACGTTATGCATCTAATGATAAGCATTAAAACCATCAAAAAATATTTTGTGACCACTTTATTTAACAAAATGAGGTGCGGCCTAGCATCTAGTCGAGACCAAGTCACCCAGGACGACCACCCATTCCGACCCCAAATTCCTCATCGACGATAACTAAACAATATATTATATGAATCGCACCATACATACCTCCTTCTAGATCTTGATCTTGTCTTGATATACTCACTCAGGCTCACCCTATCACGACTGAGTCCTCTCAGCTCTTCCAAATGGCGCCCGCTCCGCCTCGTGTCCAGTCCAACTCCGAGCTCTTCTTCTTCGAAAGACCTTCGACACTCATGGTGGGGGCGTGATGGCGTCACTGCGCTTCAGTCTTAGAAAACTAAGGGCGTGATGACGTCACTGCGCTTCAGTCTTAGAAAACTAATTTTTATATAAGTTAATATTTTCAATAACTCCTAGAGGCGAAGTCTTAGAGAATTTCGCAATAAGAAATAGAGTCCTTCGGCGACGGAAATTTAACACGGTGTTTTCCTATGTAACTTTACCCTGAGGTAATTTTACCAAAAATCCCCGAAATTTCACGGGTCCAGCCCTATTGAGTGCCTGCGGCCTCTCAAGTCCCTTCACAGAGTCGGGCTAGAGTCAAGCTCAAAAGGGTTTTCTTTCCCCACTGATTCCGCCAAGCCCGTTCCCTTGGCTGTGGGTTCGCTGGATAGTAGATAGGGACAGTGAGGATCTCGTTCATCCATTCATGCGCGTCACTGTTTAGATGACGAAATGAATGAGTTCATTCATTTTCGCTGCATGATTTTTCGGGTGACACCGTCACAATTTCGGTCTTCCAGGCCGGCCGATAGGCACAGTGTGACCGGAAGGGACGAGGTTATCCTGACCACGTGGCCCTTGACTTGGCTTGTCCGCACAATGTGGGTGCTTTCAGGATGAACTTTAGCCGGGGAGCGTTTGGGTGCGTGGCGCCTTTGGGCGTCCCGGTCTGATACTGCCGCCCACGCGCAGAACACCTTGTGAGTGCACGTGGGTCCCGGCGGTCCCACTGGCCTAGCGCTACCATGTTTAGACAGCGAAATCCGTCCCCGGGCACCGGTACCTACTCCCGGAAGTCGAGAGATCAGCGGCGCCAGGCACGGTAGGACACCCGCGGAGCCCCGGCGGACCAGGGGCGCGCGAGCCTACGCGTTAGCATGCTACGGCGGAATCAACGGCTTCGGCCACGGCCGGGCCGATACTCGGCCCGGTCGCACCGGAAATGAACTGGTTCGACACCCGCGCTAGAGAGGTCGCGGGCGACTGAGATGTTTTAACAAATTAGTTAATTAATTTGAGACGTCCGATTTCTAGTGTTTGGAAATTTGGAAGAGCTTGACCCTAGCCTTTCCCTTGCGAGGGCAAGGAGGAACTTAACACTTGACCCTTAAGCTTAGTTTGAAGTACACCCTGCTAGCGCCCACGGCGGGACGGCAGGGCAACCAGAAGGGAAGAGGTTCTCCTGACCACGTGGCCCTCGATCTGGGAAGCGAGAGGCGTTCCATTAGTGGACGCGCCCCTCACGCCCGACTTTTGGGCGGCCCCGGCAGGCCGTTTGTTTTGACGTTCCGTGACAGGCCCCGCACCCCCACCTCCGGGCCGACCGGGCGACCGGAATGAATCCCGGTGTCCCGATCCGAACCTTCAGAGCGGGCCGGCTGCACTTTCCGTCCCTGCGGTCCCAAATACCGGAACCACCCGCATACCACTTTATTCGACAAAATGAGGTGCGGCCTACAGCCTTAGAAAACCAACCCTATATAAGTCAATACCTCCAACGAGAGGGTGGTGGGAGGGTGATGGCAGGGTGATGGGAGGGTGATGGCAGGGTGATGGGAGGGTGATGGCAGGGTGATGGGGGAGGGTGATGGGGCCTCCCTATAGAAGTCAGTACCTCCAACGACACAGGCGCGCATTCATGCCGCGTGACGTGGTGACGTCATCGCGCTTTCACCTTAAAATATTTATTTGATATAAATTGATATTTTGATATAAGCCTTAGAAAACCAACCCTACAGAAGTCAAATGGTCCAATAAAGGGTGATGGGAGGGTGATGGCAGGGTGATGGGAGGGTGGTGGGAGGGTGATGGCAGGGTGGTGGGAGGGTGATGGCAAGGTGATGGGAGGGTGATGGGAGGGTGATGGCAGGGTGATGGGAGGGTGATGGCAGGGTGATGGGAGGGTGATGGCAGGGTGGTGGGAGGGTGATGGGGCAGGGTGATGGGGCAGGGTGATGAGAGGGTGATGGGAGGGTGATGGCAGGGTGATGGCAGGGTGATGGGATGAGAGGGAGGAGTTTGTTTTGACGTTCCGTGACAGGCCCCGCACCCCCACCTCCGGGCCGACCGGGCGACCGGAATGAATCCCGGTGTCCCGATCCGAACCTTCAGAGCGGGCCGGCTGGGGAGTGCCAAGCACCCCGTACCTGCACTTTCCGTCCCTACGGTCCCAAATACCAGAACCACCCGAATACCACTTTATTCGACAAAATGAGGTGCGGCCTACAGCCTTAGAAAACCAACCCTATATAAGTCAATACCTCCAACGACACAGGCGCGCATTCGTGCCGCGTGACGTGGTGACGTCATCGCGCTTTCACCTTAAAAGATTTATTTGATATAAATTGATATTTTGATATAAGCCTTAGAAAACCAACCCTACAGAAGTCAAATGGTCCAATAAAGGGTGATGGGAGGGTGATGGCAGGGTGATGGGAGGGTGGTGGGAGGGTGATGGCAGGGTGGTGGGAGGGTGATGGCAAGGTGATGGGAGGGTGAAGGCAGGGTGATGGGAGGGTGATGGCAGGGTGATGGCAGGGTGATGGGAGGGTGATGGGGGAGGGTGATGGGGCCTCCCTATAGAAGTCAGTACCTCCAACGACACAGGCGCGCATTCGTGCCGCGTGACGTGGTGACGTCATCACACTTTCACCTCAAAAGACCCATTTGATATAAGTTAATATTCTGATATAAGCCTTAGAAAACCAACCCTATATAAGTCAATACTTCCAACGATACAGGTGCGCATTCGTGCCGCGTGACGTGGTGACGTCATCGTGCTTTCACCTCAAAAGATTTATTTGATATAAGTTAATATTTTGAATAACTCGGTCAATATCAGTCCGAATTTCGCCAAATAAAGGTTCCCGTTATCCACAGATACCCCTGTATCCTCCTAGAGGCGAAGTCAGGATGAATCTCGCAAAAAATAAAGTCCTTCGGCAACGAAAATTTAACATGGGGCTTTCCTCTGTAACTTTACCCCGAGGTAATTCCACCAAAAATCCCCGAAATTTCGCGGGTCCCGTTCTATTGAGTGTTAAGCTAATCTAGCGACTGCAAAATCTGAAAACAGAATTAAGATCCGAGTCCCCGTTCACTCTCGAGGGCCTCCAAGAGCAAATCGCATATATTCCTAATGAAAAAACCCCGGTTCCTAAATCCCAAATCCCATGCCATCCGATGTCAATCCATATATCTATACCTCACTACGAACGTTATGCATCTAATGATAAGCATTAAAACCATCAAAAAATATATTGTGACCACTTTATTTAACAAAATGAGGTGCGGCCTCGCATCTAGTCGAGACCAAGTCGCCCAGGCCGATCACCCATTCCGACCCCAAATTCCTCATCGACGATAACTAAACAATATATTATATGAATCGCACCGTACATACCTCCTTCTAGATCTTGTTCTTGTCTTGATATACTTACTCAGGCTCACCCTATCACGACTGAGTCCTCTCAGCTCTTCCAAATGGCACCCGCTCCGCCTCGTGTCCAGTCCAACTCCGAGCTCTTCTTCTTCGAAAGACCTTCGACACTCATGGTGGGGGCGTGATGGCGTCACTGCGCTTCAGTCTTAGAAAACTAAGGGCGTGATGACGTCACTGCGCTTCAGTCTTAGAAAACTAATTTTTATATAAGTTAATATTTTGAATAACTCCTAGAGGCGAAGTCTTAGAGAATTTCGCAATAAGAAATAGAGTCCTTCGGCGATGGAAATTTAACACGGTGTTTTCCTATGTAACTTTACCCTGGGGTAATTTTACCAAAAATCCCCGAAATTTCATGGGTCCAGCCCTATTGAGTGCCTGCGGCCTCTCAAGTCCCTTCACAGAGTCGGGCTAGAGTCAAGCTCAAAAGGGTTTTCTTTCCCCACTGATTCCGCCAAGCCCGTTCCCTTGGCTGTGGGTTCGCTGGATAGTAGATAGGGACCGTGAGGATCTCGTTCATCCATTCATGCGCGTCACTGTTTAGATGACGAAATGAATGAGTTCATTCATTTTCGCTGCATGATTTTTCGGGTGACACCGTCACAATTTCGGTCTTCGAGGCCGGCCGATAGGCACAGTGTGACCGGAAGGGACGAGGTTATCCTGACCACGTGGCTCTTGACTTGGCTTGTCCGCACAATGTGGGCGCTTTCAGGATGAACTTTAGCCGGGGAGCGTTTGGGTGCGTGGGGCCTTTGGGCGCCCCGGTCTGATACTGCCGCCCACGCGCAGAACACCTTGTGAGTGCACGTGGGTCCTGGCGGTCCCACTGGCCTAGCGCTACCATGTTTAGACAGCGAAATCCGTCCCCGGGCACCGGTACCTACTCCCGGAAGTCGAGAGATCAGCGGCGCCAGGCACGGTAGGACACCCGCGGAGCCCCGGCGGACCAGGGGCGCGCGAGCCTACGCGTTAGCGTGCTACGGCGGAATCAACGGCTTCGGCCACGGCCGGGCCGATACTCGGCCCGGTCGCACCGGAAATGAACTGGTTCGACACCCGCGCTAGAGAGGTCGCGGGCGACTGAGATGTTTTAACAAATTAGTTAATTAATTTGAGACGTCCGATTTCTAGTGTTTGGAAATTTGGAAGAGCTTGACCCTAGCCTTTCCCTTGCGAGGGCAAGGAGGAACTTAACACTTGACCCTTAAGCTTAGTTTGAAGTACACCCTGCCAGCGCCCACGGCGGGACGGCAGGGCAACCAGAAGGGACGAGGTTCTCCTGACCACGTGGCCCTCGATCTGGGAAGCGAGAGGCGTTCCATTAGTGGACGCGCCCCTCACGCCCGACTTTTGGGCGGCCCCGGCAGGCCGTTTGTTTTGACGTTCCGTGACAGGCCCCGCACCCCCACCTCCGGGCCGACCGGGCGACCGGAATGAATCCCGGTGTCCCGATCCGAACCTTCAGAGCGGGCCGGCTGCACTTTCCGTCCCTGCGGTCCCAAATACCGGAACCACCCGCATACCACTTTATTCGACAAAATGAGGTGCGGCCTACAGCCTTAGAAAACCAACCCTATATAAGTCAATACCTCCAACGAGAGGGTGGTGGGAGGGTGATGGCAGGGTGATGGCAGGGTGATGGGAGGGTGATGGCAGGGTGATGGGAGGGTGATGGCAGGGTGATGGGGGAGGGTGATGGGGGAGGGTGATGGGGCCTCCCTATAGAAGTCAGTACCTCCAACGACACAGGCGCGCATTCATGCCGCGTGACGTGGTGACGTCATCGCGCTTTCACCTTAAAAGATTTATTTGATATAAATTGATATTTTGATATAAGCCTTAGAAAACCAACCCTACAGAAGTCAAATGGTCCAATAAAGGGTGATGGGAGGGTGATGGCAGGGTGATGGGAGGGTGGTGGGAGGGTGATGGCAGGGTGGTGGGAGGGTGATGGCAAGGTGATGGGAGGGTGATGGCAGGGTGATGGGAGGGTGATGGAAGGGTGATGGGAGGGTGATGGCAGGGTGGTGGGAGGGTGATGGGGCAGGGTGATGGGGCAGGGTGATGAGAGGGTGATGGGAGGGTGATGGCAGGGTGATGGGAGGAGAGGGAGGAGTTTGTTTTGACGTTCCGTGACAGGCCCCGCACCCCCACCTCCGGGCCGACCGGGCGACCGGAATGAATCCCGGTGTCCCGATCCGAACCTTCAGAGCGGGCCGGCTGGGGAGTGCCAAGCACCCCGTACCTGCACTTTCCGTCCCTACGGTCCCAAATACCAGAACCACCCGAATACCACTTTATTCGACAAAATGAGGTGCGGCCTACAGCCTTAGAAAACCAACCCTATATAAGTCAATACCTCCAACGACACAGGCGCGCATTCGTGCCGCGTGACGTGGTGACGTCATCGCGCTTTCACCTTAAAAGATTTATTTGATATAAATTGATATTTTGATATAAGCCTTAGAAAACCAACCCTACAGAAGTCAAATGGTCCAATAAAGGGTGATGGGAGGGTGATGGCAGGGTGATGGGAGGGTGGTGGGAGGGTGATGGCAGGGTGGTGGGAGGGTGATGGCAAGGTGATGGGAGGGTGAAGGCAGGGTGATGGGAGGGTGATGGCAGGGTGATGGGAGGGTGATGGCAGGGTGATGGGAGGGTGATGGGAGGGTGATGGGGCCTCCCTATAGAAGTCAGTACCTCCAACGACACAGGCGCGCATTCGTGCCGCGTGACGTGGTGACGTCATCACACTTTCACCTCAAAAGACCCATTTGATATAAGTTAATATTCTGATATAAGCCTTAGAAAACCAACCCTATATAAGTCAATACTTCCAACGATACAGGTGCGCATTCGTGCCGCGTGACGTGGTGACGTCTTCGTGCTTTCACCTCAAAAGATTTATTTGATATAAGTTAATATTTTGAATAACTCGGTCAATATCAGTCCGAATTTCGCCAAATAAAGGTTCCCGTTATCCACAGATACCCCTGTATCCTCCTAGAGGTGAAGTCAGGATGAATCTCGCAAAAAATAAAGTCCTTCGGCAACGAAAATTTAACATGGGGCTTTCCTCTGTAACTTTACCCCGAGGTAATTCCACCAAAAATCCCCGAAATTTCGCGGGTCCCGTTCTATTGAGTGTTAAGCTAATCTAGCGACTGCAAAATCTGAAAACAGAATTAATATCCGAGTCCCCGTTCACTCTCGAGGGCCTCCAAGAGCAAATCGCATATATTCCTAATGAAAAAACCCCGGAGTTCCTAAATCCCAAATCCCATGCCATCCGATGTCAATCCATATATCTATACCTCACTACGAACGTTATGCATCTAATGATAAGCATTAAAACCATCAAAAAATATATTGTGACCACTTTATTTAACAAAATGAGGTGCGGCCTAGCATCTAGTCGAGACCAAGTCGCCCAGGCCGATCACCCATTCCGACCCCAAATTCCTCATCGACGATAACTAAACAATATATTATATGAATCGCACCGTACATACCTCCTTCTAGATCTTGTTCTTGTCTTGATATACTCACTCAGGCTCACCCTATCACGACTGAGTCCTCTCAGCTCTTCCAAATGGCGCCCGCTCCGCCTCGTGTCCAGTCCAACTCCGAGCTCTTCTTCTTCGAAAGACCTTCGACACTCATGGTGGGGGCGTGATGGCGTCACTGCGCTTCAGTCTTAGAAAACTAAGGGCGTGATGACGTCACTGCGCTTCAGTCTTAGAAAACAAATTTTTATATAAGTTAATATTTTCAATAACTCCTAGAGGCGAAGTCTTAGAGAATTTCGCAATAAGAAATAGAGTCCTTCGGCGACGGAAATTTAACACGGTGTTTTCCTATGTAACTTTACCCTGAGGTAATTTTACCAAAAATCCCCGAAATTTCACGGGTCCAGCCCTATTGAGTGCCTGCGGCCTCTCAAGTCCCTTCACAGAGTCGGGCTAGAGTCAAGCTCAAAAGGGTTTTCTTTCCCCACTGATTCCGCCAAGCCCGTTCCCTTGGCTGTGGCTTCGCTGGATAGTAGATAGGGACAGTGAGGATCTCGTTCATCCATTCATGCGCGTCACTGTTTAGATGACGAAATGAATGAGTTCATTCATTTACGCTGCATGATTTTTCGGGTGACACCGTCACAATTTCGGTCTTCGAGGCCGGCCGATAGGCACAGTGTGACCGGAAGGGACGAGGTTCTCCTGACCACGTGGCCCTTGACTTGGTTTGTCCGCACAATGTGGGCGCTTTCAGGATGAACTTTAGCCGGGGAGCGTTTGGGCGCCCCAGTCTGATACTGCCGCCCACGCGCAGAACAACTTGTGAGTGCACGTGGGTCCCGGCGGTCCCACTGGCCTAGCGCTACCATGTTTAGACAGCGAACTCCGTCCCCGGGCACCGGCACCTACTCCCGGAAGCAAGAGAGATCAGCAGTGCCGGGCACGGTAGGACACCCACGGAGCCCCGGCGGACCAGGGGCGCTCGAGCCTACGCGTTAGCGTGCTACGGCGGAATCAACGGCTTCGGCCACGGCCGGGCCGATATTCGGCCCGGTTGCCCGGAAATGAACTGGTTCGACGCCCGCGCTAGAGAGGTCGCGGGCGACTGAGATGTATTAACAAATAATTAATTAATTTGAGACGTCCGATTTCTAGTGTTTGGAAATTTGGAAGAGCTTGACCCTAGCCTTTCCCTTGCGAGGGCAAGGAGGAACTTAACACTTGACACTTAAGCTTAGTTTGAAGTACACCCTGCCAGCGCTCCCGATGGGATGGCAGGGCAACCAGAAGGGACGAGGTTCTCCTGACCACGTGGCCCTCGATCTGGGAAGCAAGAGGCGTTCCATTAGTGGACACGCCCCTCACGCCCGACTTTTTGGCGGCCCCGGCAGGCCGTTTGTTTTGACGTTCCGTGACAGGCCCCGCACCCCCACCTCCGGGCCGACCGGGCGACCGGAATGAATCCCGGTGTCCCGATCCGAACCTTCAGAGCGGGCCGGCTGGGGAGTGCCAAGCACCCCGTACCTGCACTTTCCGTCCCTACGGTCCCAAATACCGGAACCACCCGAATACCACTTTATTCGACAAAATGAGGTGCGGCATACAGCCTTAGAAAACCAACCCTATATAAGTCAATACCTCCAACGATACAGGCGCGCATTCGTGCCGCGTGACGTGGTGACGTCATCGCGCTTTCACCTTAAAAGATTTATTTGATATAAATTGATATTTTGATATAAGCCTTAGAAAACCAACCCTATAGAAGTCAAATGGTCCAATAAAGGGTGATGGGAGGGTGATGGGAGGGTGATGGCAGGGTGATGGGAGGGTGATGGCAGGGTGATGGCAGGGTGATGGGAGGGTGATGGCAGGGTGCAATAATCCGGTGCAATAATCGAAAACCGATTCAAAATGGCCCCTCGCTACGATTTTCCACGATCACATTTTATTTTCACCACTTCAAATCGACCGAATTTCACCAAATAAGATACCACATTCGATGCACTGATGTCATTTTTACGGCAAAAGTGAAAACAGATTTTAATTTGGAAATAAAACGAAAGCGTGCACAATGGAATCATTCGTGTCGCGTGACACGGTGACGTCATCGCGTTTCCACCTTAAAAGACTTATTTGATATAAGTTAATCTTTTGATATAAGCCTTAGAAAACCAACCCTATAGAAGTCAAATGGTCCAATAAAGGGTGATGCGAGGGTGATGGGAGGGTGATGGGAGGGTGATGGCAGGGTGATGGGAGGGTGATGGCAGGGTGATGGGGGAGGGTGATGGGGCCTCCCTATAGAAGTCAGTACCTCCAACGACACAGGCGCGCATTCGTGCCGCGTGACGTGGTGACGTCATCACACTTTCACCTCAAAAGACCCATTTGATATAAGTTAATATTCTGATATAAGCTTTAGAAAACCAACCCTATATAAGTCAATACCTCCAACGATACAGGTGCGCATTCGTGCCGCGTGACGTGGTGACGTCATCGCGCTTTCACCTCAAAAGATTTATTTGATATAAGTTAATATTTTGAATTACTCGGTCAATATCAGTCCGAATTTCGCCAAAGTGTAAGGTTCCCGTTATCCACAGATACCCCTGTATCCTCCTAGAGGCGAAGTCAGGATGAATTTCGCAAAAAATAAAGTCCTTCGGCAACGAAAATTTAACATGGGGCTTTCCTATGTAACTTTACCCCGAGGTAATTCCACCAAAAATCCCCGAAATTTTGCGGGTCCCGTTCTATTGAGTGTTAAGCTAATCTAGCGACTGCAAAATCTGAAAACAGAATTAAGATCCGAGTCCCCGTTCACTCTCGAGGGCCTCCAAGAGCAAATCGCATATATTCCTAATGAAAAAACCCCGGAGTTCCTAAATCCCAAATCCCATGCCATCCGATGTCAATCCATATATCTATACCTCACTACGAACGTTATGCATCTAATGATAAGCATTAAAACCATCAAAAAATATTTTGTGACCACTTTATTTAACAAAATGAGGTGCGGCCTAGCATCTAGTCGAGACCAAGTCACCCAGGACGACCACCCATTCCGACTCCAAATTCCTCATCGACGATAACTAAACAATATATTATATGAATCGCACCGTACATACCTCCTTCTAGATCTTGATCTTGTCTTGATATACTCACTCAGGCTCACCCTATCACGACTGAGTCCTCTCAGCTCTTCCAAATGGCGTCCGCTCCGCCTCGTGTCCAGTCCAACTCCGAGCTCTTCTTCTTCGAAAGACCTTCGACACTCATGGTGGGGGCGTGATGACGTCACTGCGCTTCAATCTTAGAAAACTAAGGGCGTGATGACGTCACTGCGCTTCAGTCTTAGAAAACTAATTTTTATATAAGTTAATATTTTCAATAACTCCTAGAGGCGAAGTCTTAGAGAATTTCGCAATAAGAAATAGAGTCCTTCGGCGACGGAAATTTAACACGGTGTTTTCCTATGTCACTTTACCCTGAGGTAATTTTACCAAAAATCCCCGAAATTTCACGGGTCCAGCCCTATTGAGTGCCTGTGGCCTCTCACGTCCCTTCACAGAGTCGGGCTAGAGTCAAGCTCAAAAGGGTTTTCTTTCCCCACTGATTCCGCCAAGCCCGTTCCCTTGGCTGTGGCTTCGCTGGATAGTAGATAGGGACAGTGAGGATCTCGTTCATCCATTCATGCGCGTCACTGTTTAGATGACGAAATGAATGAGTTCATTCATTTTCGCTGCATGATTTTTCGGGTGACACCGTCACAATTTCAGTCTTCGAGGCCGGCCGATAGGCACAGTGTGACCGGAAGGGACGAGGTTCTCCTGACCACGTGGCCCTTGACTTGGTTTGTCCGCACAATGTGGGCGCTTTCAGGATGAACTTTAGACGGGGAGCGTTTGGGCGCCCCAGTCTGATACTGCCGCCCACACGCAGAACAACTTGTGAGTGCACGTGGGTCCCGGCGGTCCCACTGGCCTAGCGCTACCATGTTTAGACAGCGAACTCCGTCCCCGGGCACCGGCACCTACTCCCGGAAGCAAGAGAGATCAGCAGTGCCGGGCACGGTAGGACACCCGCGGAGCCCCGGCGGACCAGGGGCGCGCGAGCCTACGCGTTAGCGTGCTACGGCGGAATCAACGGCTCCGGCCACGGCCGGGCCGATATTCGGCCCGGTTGCCCGGAAATGAACTGGTTCGACGCCCGCGCTAGAGAGGTCGCGGGCGACTGAGATGTATTAACAAATAATTAATTAATTTGAGACGTCCGATTTCTAGTGTTTGGAAATTTGGAAGGGCTTGACCCTAGCCTTTCCCTTGCGAGGGCAAGGAGGAACTTAACACTTGACACTTAAGCTTAGTTTGAAGTACACCCTGCCAGCGCTCCCGATGGGACGGCAGGGCAACCAGAAGGGACGAGGTTCTCCTGACCACGTGGCCCTCGATCTGGGAAGCGAGAGGCGTTCCATTAGTGGATGCGCCCCTCACGCCCGACTTTTTGGCGGCCCCGGCAGGCCGTTTGTTTTGACATTCCGTGACAGGCCCCGCACCCCCACCTCCGGGCCGACCGGGCGACCGGAATGAATCCCGGTGTCCCGATCCGAACCTTCAGAGCGGGCCGGCTGGGGAGTGCCAAGCACCCCGTACCTGCACTTTCCGTCCCTACGGTCCCAAATACCGGAACCACCCGAATACCACTTTATTCGACAAAATGAGGTGCGGCCTACAGCCTTAGAAAACCAACCCTATATAAGTCAATACCTCCAACGATACAGGCGCGCATTCGTGCCGCGTGACGTGGTGACGTCATCGCGCTTTCACCTTAAAAGATTTATTTGATATAAATTGATATTTTGATATAAGCCTTAGAAAACCAACCCTATAGAAGTCAAATGGTCCAATAAAGGGTGATGGGAGGGTGATGGGAGGGTGATGGGAGGGTGATGGCAGGGTGATGGGAGGGTGATGGCAGGGTGATGGGAGGGTGATGGCAGGGTGCAATAATCCGGTGCAATAATCGAAAACCGATTCAAAATGGCCCCTCGCTACGATTTTCCACGATCACATTTTATTTTCACCACTTCAAATCGACCGAATTTCACCAAATAAGATACCACATTCGATGCACTGATGTCATTTTTACGGCAAAAGTGAAAACAGATTTTAATTTGGAAATAAAACGAAAGCGTGCACAATGGAATCATTCGTGTCACGTGACACGGTGACGTCATCGCGTTTCCACCTTAAAAGACTTATTTGATACAAGTTAATCTTTTGATATAAGCCTTAGAAAACCAACCCTATAGAAGTCAAATGGTCCAATAAAGGGTGATGGGAGGGTGATGGGAGGGTGATGGGAGGGTGATGGCAGGGTGATGGGAGGGTAATGGCAGGGTGATGGGGGAGGGTGATGGGGGAGGGTGATGGGGCCTCCCTATAGAAGTCAGTACCTCCAACGACACAGGCGCGCATTCGTGCCGCGTGACGTGGTGACGTCATCACACTTTCACCTCAAAAGACCCATTTGATATAAGTTAATATTCTGATATAAGCTTTAGAAAACCAACCCTATATAAGTCAATACCTCCAACGATACAGGTGCGCATTCGTGCCGCGTGACGTGGTGACGTCATCGCGCTTTCACCTCAAAAGATTTATTTGATATAAGTTAATATTTTGAATTACTCGGTCAATATCAGTCCGAATTTCGCCAAATTAAGGTTCCCGTTATCCACAGATACCCCTGTATCCTCCTAGAGGCGTAGTCAGGATGAATTTCGCAAAAAATAAAGTCCTTCGGCAACGAAAATTTAACATGGGGCTTTCCTATGTAACTTTACCCCGAGGTAATTCCACCAAAAATCCCCGAAATTTCGCGGGTGCCATTCTATTCAGTGTTAAGCTAATCTAGCGACTGCAAAATCTGAAAACAGAATTAAGATCCGAGTCCCCGTTCACTCTCGAGGGCCTCCAAGAGCAAATCGCATATATTCCTAATGAAAAAACCCCGGAGTTCCTAAATCCCAAATCCCATGCCATCCGATGTCAATCCATATATCTATACCTCACTACGAACGTTATGCATCTAATGATAAGCATTAAAACCATCAAAAAATATTTTGTGACCACTTTATTTAACAAAATGAGGTGCGGCCTAGCATCTAGTCGAGACCAAGTCACCCAGGCCAACCACCCATTCCGACCCCAAATTCCTCATCGACGATAACTAAACAATATATTATATGAATCGCTCCGTACATACCTCCTTCTAGATCTTGATCTTGTCTTGATATACTCACTCAGGCTCACCCTATCACGACTGAGTCCTCTCAGCTCTTCCAAATGGCGTCCGCTCCGCCTCGTGTCCAGTCCAACTCCGAGCTCTTCTTCTTCGAAAGACCTTCGACACTCATGGTGGGGGCGTGATGACGTCACTGCGCTTCAGTCTTAGAAAACTAAGGGCGTGATGACGTCACTGCGCTTCAGTCTTAGAAAACTAATTTTTATATAAGTTAATATTTTCAATAACTCCTAGAGGCGAAGTCTTAGAGAATTTCGCAATAAGAAATAGAGTCCTTCGGTGACGGAAATTTAACACGGTGTTTTCCTATGTAACTTTACCCTGAGGTAATTTTACCAAAAATCCACGAAATTTCACGGGTCCAGCCCTATTGAGTGCCTGCGGCCTCTCAAGTCCCTTCACAGAGTTGGGCTAGAGTCAAGCTCAAAAGGGTTTTCTTTCCCCACTGATTCCGCCAAGCCCGTTCCCTTGGCTGTGGCTTCGCTGGATAGTAGATAGGGACAGTGAGGATCTCGTTCATCCATTCATGCGCGTCACTGTTTAGATGACGAAATGAATGAGTTCATTCATTTTCGCTGCATGATTTTTCGGGTGACACCGTCACAATTTCGGTCTTCGAGGCCGGCCGATAGGCACAGTGTGACCGGAAGGGACGAGGTTCTCCTGACCACGTGGCCCTTGACTTGGTTTGTCCGCACAATGTGGGCGCTTTCAGGATGAACTTTAGCCGGGGAGCGTTTGGGCGCCCCAGTCTGATACTGCCGCCCACGCGCAGAACAACTTGTGAGTGCACGTGGGTCCCGGCGGTCCCACTGGCCTAGCGCTACCATGTTTAGACAGCGAACTCCGTCCCCGGGCACCGGCACCTACTCCCGGAAGCAAGAGAGATCAGCAGTGCCGGGCACGGTAGGACACCCGCGGAGCCCCGGCGGACCAGGGGCGCACGAGCCTACGCATTAGCGTGCTACGGCAGAATCAACGGCTTCGGCCACGGCCGGGCCGATATTCGGCCCGGTTGTCCGGAAATGAACTGGTTCGACGCCCGCGCTCGAGAGGTCGCGGGCGACTGAGATGTATTAACAAATAATTAATTAATTTGAGACGTCCGATTTCTAGTGTTTGGAAATTTGGAAGAGCTTGACCCTAGCCTTTCCCTTGCGAGGGCAAGGAGGAACTTAACACTTGACACTTAAGCTTAGTTTGAAGTACACCCTGCCAGCGCTCCCGATGGGACGGCAGGGCAACCAGAAGGGACGAGGTTCTCCTGACCACGTGGCCCTCGATCTGGGAAGCGTGAGGCGTTCCATTAGTGGACGCGCCCCTCACGCCCGACTTTTGGGCGGCCCCGGCAGGCCGTTTGTTTTGATGTTCCGTGACAGGCCCCGCACCCCCACCTCCGGGCCGACCGGGCGACCGGAATGAATCCCGGTGTCCCGATCCGAACCTTCAGAGCGGGCCGGCTGGGGAGTGCCAAGCACCCCGTACCTGCACTTTCCGTCCCGAAGGTCCCAAATACCGGAACCACCCGAATACCACTTTATTCGACAAAATGAGGTGCGGCCTACAGCCTTAGAAAACCAACCCTATATAAGTCAATACCTCCAACGATACAGGCGCGCATTCGTGCCGCGTGACGTGGTGACGTCATCGCGCTTTCACCTTAAAAGATTTATTTGATATAAATTGATATTTTGATATAAGCCTTAGAAAACCAACCCTATAGAAGTCAAATGGTCCAATAAAGGGTGATGGGAGGGTGATGGCAGGGTGATGGGAGGGTGATGGCAGGGTGATGGGAGGGTGATGGCAGGGTGATGGGAGGGTGATGGCAGGGTGCAATAATCCGGTGCAATAATCGAAAACCGATTCAAAATGGCCCCTCGCTACGATTTTCCACGATCACATTTTATTTTCACCACTTCAAATCGACCGAATTTCACCAAATAAGATACCACATTCGATGCACTGATGTCATTTTTACGGCAAAAGTGAAAACAGATTTTAATTTGGAAATAAAACGAAAGCGTGCACAATGGAATCATTCGTGCTGCGTGACACGGTGACGTCATCGCGTTTCCACCTTAAAAGACTTATTTGATATAAGTTAATCTTTTGATATAAGCCTTAGAAAACCAACCCTATAGAAGTCAAATGGTCCAATAAAGGGTGATGGGAGGGTGATGGGAGGGTGATGGGAGGGTGATGGGAGGGTAATGGCAGGGTGATGGGGGAGGGTGATGGGGGAGGGTGATGGGGCCTCCCTATAGAAGTCAGTACCTCCAACGACACAGGCGCGCATTCGTGCCGCGTGACGTGGTGACGTCATCACACTTTCACCTCAAAAGACCCATTTGATATAAGTTAATATTCTGATATAAGCTTTAGAAAACCAACCCTATATAAGTCAATACCTCCAACGATACAGGTGCGCATTCGTGCCGCGTGACGTGGTGACGTCATCGCGCTTTCACCTCAAAAGATTTATTTGATATAAGTTAATATTTTGAATTACTCGGTCAATATCAGTCCGAATTTCGCCAAATTAAGGTTCCCGTTATCCACAGATACCCCTGTATCCTCCTAGAGGCGTAGTCAGGATGAATTTCGCAAAAAATAAAGTCCTTCGGCAACGAAAATTTAACATGGGGCTTTCCTATGTAACTTTACCCCGAGGTAATTCCACCAAAAATCCCCGAAATTTCGCGGGTGCCATTCTATTCAGTGTTAAGCTAATCTAGCGACTGCAAAATCTGAAAACAGAATTAAGATCCGAGTCCCCGTTCACTCTCGAGGGCCTCCAAGAGCAAATCGCATATATTCCTAATGAAAAAACCCCGGAGTTCCTAAATCCCAAATCCCATGCCATCCGATGTCAATCCATATATCTATACCTCACTACGAACGTTATGCATCTAATGATAAGCATTAAAACCATCAAAAAATATTTTGTGACCACTTTATTTAACAAAATGAGGTGCGGCCTAGCATCTAGTCGAGACCAAGTCACCCAGGCCAACCACCCATTCCGACCCCAAATTCCTCATCGACGATAACTAAACAATATATTATATGAATCGCTCCGTACATACCTCCTTCTAGATCTTGATCTTGTCTTGATATACTCACTCAGGCTCACCCTATCACGACTGAGTCCTCTCAGCTCTTCCAAATGGCGTCCGCTCCGCCTCGTGTCCAGTCCAACTCCGAGCTCTTCTTCTTCGAAAGACCTTCGACACTCATGGTGGGGGCGTGATGACGTCACTGCGCTTCAGTCTTAGAAAACTAAGGGCGTGATGACGTCACTGCGCTTCAGTCTTAGAAAACTAATTTTTATATAAGTTAATATTTTCAATAACTCCTAGAGGCGAAGTCTTAGAGAATTTCGCAATAAGAAATAGAGTCCTTCGGTGACGGAAATTTAACACGGTGTTTTCCTATGTAACTTTACCCTGAGGTAATTTTACCAAAAATCCACGAAATTTCACGGGTCCAGCCCTATTGAGTGCCTGCGGCCTCTCAAGTCCCTTCACAGAGTTGGGCTAGAGTCAAGCTCAAAAGGGTTTTCTTTCCCCACTGATTCCGCCAAGCCCGTTCCCTTGGCTGTGGCTTCGCTGGATAGTAGATAGGGACAGTGAGGATCTCGTTCATCCATTCATGCGCGTCACTGTTTAGATGACGAAATGAATGAGTTCATTCATTTTCGCTGCATGATTTTTCGGGTGACACCGTCACAATTTCGGTCTTCGAGGCCGGCCGATAGGCACAGTGTGACCGGAAGGGACGAGGTTCTCCTGACCACGTGGCCCTTGACTTGGTTTGTCCGCACAATGTGGGCGCTTTCAGGATGAACTTTAGCCGGGGAGCGTTTGGGCGCCCAAGTCTGATACTGCCGCCCACGCGCAGAACAACTTGTGAGTGCACGTGGGTCCCGGCGGTCCCACTGGCCTAGCGCTACCATGTTTAGACAGCGAACTCCGTCCCCGGGCACCGGCACCTACTCCCGGAAGCAAGAGAGATCAGCAGTGCCGGGCACGGTAGGACACCCGCGGAGCCCCGGCGGACCAGGGGCGCGCGAGCCTACGCGTTAGCGTGCTACGGCGGAATCAACGGCTTCGGCCACGGCCGGGCCGATACTCGGCCCGGTCGCACCGGAAATGAACTGGTTCGACGCCCGCGCTAGAGAGGTCGCGGGCGACTGAGATGTTTTAACAAATTAGTTAATTAATTTGAGACGTCCGATTTCTAGTGTTTGGAAATTTGGAAGAGCTTGACCCTAGCCTTTCCCTTGCGAGGGCAAGGAGGAACTTAACACTTGACACTTAAGCTTAGTTTGAAGTACACCCTGCCAGCGCTCCCGGTGGGACGGCAGGGCAACCAGAAGGGACGAGGTTCTCCTGACCACGTGGCCCTCGATCTGGGAAGCGAGAGGCGTTCCATTAGTGGACGCGCCCCTCACGCCCGACTTTTGGGCGGCCCCGGCAGGCCGTTTGTTTTGACGTTCCGTGACAGGCCCCGCACCCCCACCTCCGGGCCGACCGGGCGACCGGAATGAATCCCGGTGTCCCGATCCGAACCTTCAGAGCGGGCCGGCTGGGGAGTGCCAAGCACCCCGTACCTGCACTTTCCATCCCTGCGGTCCCAAATACCGGAACCACCCGAATACCACTTTATTCGACAAAATGAGGTGCGGCCTACAGCCTTAGAAAACTAACCCTATATAAGTCAATACCTCCAACGACACAGGCGCGCATTCGTGCCGCGTGACATGGTGACGTCATCGCGCTTTCACCTTAAAAGATTTATTTGATATAAATTGATATTTTGATATCAGCCTTAGAAAACCAACCCTACAGAAGTCAAATGGTCCAATAAAGGGTGATGGGAGGGTGATGGCAGGGTGATGGGAGGGTGGTGGGAGGGTGATGGCAGGGTGGTGGGAGGGTGATGGCAAGGTGATGGGAGGGTGATGGCAGGGTGATGGGAGGGTGATGGCAGGGTGATGGGAGGGTGATGGCAGGGTGATGGGAGGGTGATGGCAGGGTGATGGGGGAGGGTGATGGGGGAGGGTGATGGGGCCTCCCTATAGAAGTCAGTACCTCCAACGACACAGGCGCGCATTCGTGCCGCGTGACGTGGTGACGTCATCACACTTTCCCCTCAAAAGACCCATTTGATATAAGTTAATATTCTGATATAAGCTTTAGAAAACCAACCCTATATAAGTCAATACCTCCAACGATACAGGTGCGCAAAATACAAAACACAAAAGATTTATTTGATGTAAGTTAATATTTTGAATAACTCGGTCAATATCAGTCCGAATTTCGCCAAATAAAGGTTCCCGTTATCCACAGATACCCCTGTATCCTCCTAGAGGCGAAGTCAGGATGAATTTCGCAAAAAATAAAGTCCTTCGGCAACGAAAATTTAACATGGGGCTTTCCTATGTAACTTTACCCCGAGGTAATTCCACCAAAAATCCCCGAAATTTTGCGGGTCCCGTTCTATTGAGTGTTAAGCTAATCTAGCGACTGCAAAATCTGAAAACAGAATTAAGATCCGAGTCCCCGTTCACTCTCGAGGGCCTCCAAGAGCAAATCGCATATATTCCTAATGAAAAAACACCGGAGTTCCTAAATCCCAAATCCCATGCCATCCGATGTCAATCCATATATCTATACCTCACTACGAACGTTATGCATCTAATGATAAGCATTAAAACCATCAAAAAATATTTGTGACCACTTTATTTAACAAAATGAGGTGCGGCCTAGCATCTAGTCGAGACCAAGTCCCCCAGGCCGATCACCCATTCCGACCCCAAATTCCTCATCGACGATAACTAAACAATATATTATATGAATCGCACCGTACATACCTCCTTTTAGATCTTGTTCTTGTCTTGATATACTCACTCAGGCTCACCCTATCACGACTGAGTCCTCTCAGCTCTTCCAAATGGCGTCCGCTCCGCCTCGTGTCCAGTCCAACTCCGAGCTCTTCTTCTTCGAAAGACCTTCGACACTCATGGTGGGGGCGTGATGACGTCACTGCGCTTCAGTCTTACAAAACTAAGGGCGTGATGACGTCACTGCGCTTCAGTCTTAGAAAACTAATTTTTATATAAGTTAATATTTTCAATAACTCCTAGAGGCGAAGTCTTAGAGAATTTCGCAATAAGAAATAGAGTCCTTCGGCGACGGAAATTTAAGACGGTGTTTTCCTATGTAACTTTACCCTGAGGTAATTTTACCAAAAATCCCCGAAATTTCACGGGTCCAGCCCTATTGAGTGCCTGCGGCCCCTCAAGTCCCTTCACAGAGTCGGGCTAGAGTCAAGCTCAAAAGGGTTTTCTTTCCCCACTGATTCCGCCAAGCCCGTTCCCTTAGCTGTGGGTTCGCTGGATAGTAGATAGGGACAGTGAGGATCTCGTTCATCCATTCATGCGCGTCACTGTTTAGATGACGAAATGAATGAGTTCATTCATTTTCGCTGCATGATTTTTCGGGTGACACCGTCACAATTTCGGTCTTCGAGACCGGCCGATAGGCACAGTGTGACCGGAAGGGACGAGGTTCTCCTGACCACGTGGCCCTTGACTTGGTTTGTCCGCACAATGTGGGCGCTTTCAGGATGAACTTTAGCCGGGGAGCGTTTGGGCGCCCCAGTCTGATACTGCCGCCCACGCGCAGAACAACTTGTGAGTGCACGTGGGTCCCGGCGGTCCCACTGGCCTAGCGCTACCATGTTTAGACAGCGAGATCCGTCCCCGGGCACCGGCACCTACTCCCGGAAGTCGAGAGAATAGCGGCGCCAGGCACGGTAGGACACCCGCGGAGCCCCGGCGGACCGGGGACGCGTGAGCCTACGCGTTAGCGTGCTACGGCGGAATCAACGGCTTCGGCCACGGCCGGAAATGAACTGGTTCGACGCCCGCGCTAGAGAGGTCGCGGGCGACTGAGATGTATTAACAAATTAGTTAATTAATTTGAGACGTCCGATTTCTAGTGTTTGGAAATTTGGAAGAGCTTGACCCTAGCCTTTCCCTTGTGAGGGCAAGGAGGAACTTAACACTTGACACTTGAGCTTAGTTTGAAGTACACCCTGCCAGCACCCACGGCGGGACGGCAGGGCAACCAGAAGGGACGAGGTTCTCCTGACCATGTGGCCCTCGATCTGGGAAGCGAGAGGCGTTCCATTAGTGGACGCGCCCCTCACGCCCGACTTTTGGGCGGCCCCGGCAGGCCGTTTGTTTTGACGTTCCGTGACAGGCCCCGCACCCCCACCTCAGGGCCGACCGGGCGACCGGAATGAATCCCGTTGTCCCGATCCGAACCTTCAGAGCGGGCCGGCTGGGGAGTGCCAAGCACCCCGTACCTGCACTTTCCGTCCCTGCGGTCCCAAATACCGGAACCACCCGAATACCACTTTATTCGACAAAATGAGGTGCGGCCTACAGCCTTAGAAAACTAACCCTATATAAGTCAATACCTCCAACGACACAGGCGCGCATTCGTGCCGCATGACGTGGTGACGTCATCGCGCTTTCACCTTAAAAGATTTATTTGATATAAATTGATATTTTGATATAAGCCTTAGATATAAGCCTTGGGGACTCTCGCGAGATCTTGGAGACGGCGGCAGGGATTTTCGAAGCTCCACACGGTCTCCACGTTTTTCGAAGTTAAGTCTGTTCACAATTGTATTTTGTCGAAACTGTATTTATCTTTCGGTGTGTGAAGTTATTGTGTGCAACTTTGGTTGTTTCTCGGTGTTTATCTTTCATAAATTGATCGTCTGTTTGCCGTGTCGTGTCTTGAGGCCTTGTACAGTGTGCACTGTACAACCTTGAGGCTTTGTTTTTTATCTCAGCGGTCCGTCTTTTGTGATCCAATAACTTTCGTTCTCTGTATTCCCAGGCTTTTCACCCATAGCCTACCTACTTTCTTGTGTAAATCTCAACTCAAAAAAAAAAAAAAAAAAAAAAAAAAACATTTTCCTTCTCTGTTATCATTCGTTTATTCATTCTTATTCGTTCGTTCGTTCTTCGACCACGTGTTTCTCCCCCATTTCCCCAGATAGTTTTCACTCATTAACCTTCAATGTTTACACTTTCCCCTCAAGTTATGTATTCCGTCATATTTTATAACACCTTTTTCTTCTTCTTCTTTAAAAGGCTGCTTTCGACTTGCTCACCAAATCAATTCATCCCAAAAAAAATATCCATCTCCTATAGTGCCTTTTTTCTACATTCCCTAAACTCTCCTGCACTCCATCCTCCATCCAGCGTCCTTAAACGTATTTTTAACTCGAAGGTCACAAGCAACTCATTTTGCAATAAATGTTCGTTTCCCATAAATCGTACACTTTCAAAAATCCAATCTCACCCCTCCCCTCCAAATCTTCCCCATAACCCCTCCCCTCCAAATCTTCCCCATCACCCCTCCCCTCCAAATCTTCCCCATCACCCATCCCTTTCAAATCTCCCCCCTTGCCCCCTCCCTCCTAAACGACCCCCTCACCCCTCCCCGCCAAGACGCCCCCTCGCCCCTCCCCTCTTAGACTCCTGCCTCAACCCTCCCCTCCAAATCTCCCCCATATCCCATCCCTTTCAAATCCCTCCCCTTGCCCCTTCCCTCCCAAACTTCCCCCTCACCCCTCCCCTTCAAATCTCCCCACCCTCATTGCTTCTCAATTTCCCCCCTCTCACTCCCCCTCCTCAAAGCGTCCTCCCCGCTTCTTCCCCCTTCAAACTCTCACCTCCATCTCCCCCAACCTTCTGCCTCGCTCTTCCCCCTCCTCAAATAACACCTCATTGTGGCTCACCCAATCACCATCAAACCTTTTGTCCGCCCCATCCTTCCCTTTCTCCGAGCTATTCTGAAATCTCTGACACACCTTCAACAGCTCTCCCTACCTCTTCCACCTCTTCCACATCTTACCCTACCCCTCCTCCCCCCTGTTCTGTATCTGATGCTCCCCCTTCCTCTTCATTAACGGTATGGACCTCAAACATCCGGGGCCTTCGTTCAAACTTAACTGATCTCTCCATACAGGTTGCTTCTGTCAAACCAGACGTGATCTGCTTAACAGAAACTTTCCTCCTTTATGATGTCTCTGATTCCATAGTATCTCTCCCGGGCTACTCCCTCCTCCGGTATGATAGACCTGAGCCTCGTCCTGGAGGCGGGGTTGCTATCTTTATCAAAAACTCTCTTCCTCACTCGCCCTGCACTGCACTCTCTCCACCTCACCCCCAGGAATACCTCTGGCTACGGCTTCCCCTTCGCTCCCACCTCTTGTTCATATGTGTGTTGTACCGTCCACCAAACAGTGATGACTCCATCTACATCTCGCTGTCTGATGATATGGACCAACTTCTATCTACTCATCCCAACTCTCTCTTCCTCATATGTGGTGATTTCAACTGTCATCATGCCAGTTGGCTGGGTGTGGGTACCTCTCTCACCAGCCATGGCTCCTCAGCAAAGGACTTCTGCGACTCACTGGGACTGACACAATCTGTCAATTTCCCGACCCGGATCTCAGTCAACGGAACATCTTCTCTTCTGGACTTGGTTATGACTAACTTCCCTGAAAATGTCTGCTGCTCTTCTTCTGCTCCGATCGGATCATCTGATCATGTCCTTGTTAAAGTGGACATCTCTCTGACCATCCTCAGGGAGCCTGCTCAGCGTCGACGAGTCTGGCATTTCACTCAGGCCAACTGGCACGGTCTTCAAGCAGCCATCAATCATCTGGACTGGTCTCCCATCTCTACCACCTCTGACATCAACTCATCCTGGGAATTCTTCCAAAGTAAATTGCTCTCTCTCATGCACAGATTTATCCCATCTCGTCTTCAGTTGTCATACCCTTCCTCCCGTCCATGGTACACGGAATCTTGTGGTGAGGCTGTTGCCCAGAAACAACTTGCCTTCGTCTCCTGGAAAGCAAATCCAACGGAAGGAAATCTCATTTCCTTTCACAAAGCCCGAAACAAGTGTGTGTCCACCCTCAGGAGAGCCAGGAAACAATATCTCTCCATTCTCAAGACCGAACTCTCTTATCTGTCTCCCTCTTCCAAATCCTGGTGGCGTCTGGTCAAATCCGTTTCTGGTGTTTGTTCCCCCTCCATCCCCTCCCTTACCTCAAACGGCTACACAGCTGACTCCGCACGTGAAAAAGCTGAATGCCTCAACTCTGTGTTTGCCTCTAAATCTTGTGTCCCAAACCCATCCCTCTCTGTACCCACCATACCCAGTCGTACCCTGCTGCTCCTGGACTCCGTGTCCTTTCCTCCTGACAAGGTGGAAAAGTTTCTGTCAACCCTCGACTCTGATTCTGCAACTGGACCCGACGGCTTCAGCCCACGGGTCCTAAAATCCTGCTCTGCTGCTCTATCTCACCCTCTCTCTGTTCTCTTCACCCTCTCTTTTGCTCAAGGTCAACTGCCATCTGCTTGGAAATCAGCCAACATCACCGCTTTGCACAAAAAAGGTGCAAAAACAGATCCTAGCAACTACAGACCAATCAGCCTTCTCCCAATTATCAGCAAAGTCATGGAATCCATCATTGCTTCGGATATGAAATCTTTCCTCTTCTCCAATGGCTTGATCTCTGATCATCAATTTGGTTTCAGACCAGGTCACTCTACTCTGGACATGCTGCTTCTGCTGTCTCAACAATGGATGGAGGTCCTCAATGCCAAACAGGAAATTAGAGCTGTCTCCCTCGACATATCACGTGCCTTCGACACGGTCTGGCACCCCGCTCTGCTCACCAAACTCTCCTCCTTTGGTATCCATGGAAATCTCCACGCATGGCTGGCGGACTTCCTCTCTAGTCGTCGTCAACGTGTGGCCCTGAATGGGTTTCTCTCATCTCCTCTTCCTGTTCAGGCTGGAGTTCCCCAAGGCAGTGTTCTGGGCCCCGTGCTTTTTCTGGTCTTCATCAATGATCTCTCTGACTCTCTCGAAAATCCTCTCTATCTCTTTGCTGATGACTCCACTCTCTGCCGCTCCATTCCTCTTCCCTCAGATCGGCAGTCTGCTGCCTCCTCACTCTCTGAAGACCTGGACAAAATCACAGACTGGTCAAACAAGTGGAACATGTCTTTCAATCCTGATAAATCTCACACTCTTACTATGTCTCTCCGAAAAGATCGACTGGACAACCCTCCCATCTACTTTCTCAACAATCCTCTCCAAGAAGTTCTGTCGCTCAAGATTTTGGGTCTCACTATCTGCCATGATCTTTCTTGGGAAAACCACATTTCCAAGCTGGCCTCCAAAGCCAGTCGCCGACTGGGCATCCTCCGTCGTGCGAAGTCCTTCCTCGGCACACCTGAGCTCCTCACCACATACAAGGCTTTCATCCGCAGCTCAATGGAATACTGTTCTCCCCTATGGGCCGGTGCTCCTGCCTCACACCTAGCTCGGCTTCACGCTGTTGAAACCAAAGCTTTCAGAATTATTGGAATCTCCCGCGATGAAGCTATCTCTGAGGGCCTTTCACTCACTCACCGCAGGCAGGTAGGTGGTCTTTCTGTCTTCTACCGACTCCTCTCCGGCCTTGCACCCCCAGCTCTCTCTGTGCTCTGTCCCCCAAATATTCCTACAGGTCGCACAAGATCTGCCAGCAACCCTCTGATGGTTAAACTGCCGACTCTCTGCTCACCTTCACTCTTTCATTCCTCTTTTCTCCCGCCTCTGGAACAAACTCCCTCACTCCCTTCAATCCCACTCCTCCCTCCAGGTCTTTAAAACAGCTGTTCACCACCATCTCTTATCTTCCCCCATCCAAAACCTTGATCTTTTCTACCCCCGCTAATTCACCCCAGATCCACCTTGTTTGAAATTCCAACTTCTTTCCTGGAAGTCCTGGCAGTGTCCATATGTTTTATACCTCTCCCACCGCCCCCTTCCCACGCCCCCCCCCAAAGCCCTCGCCCTCTCTCAGATCTCTCGATGTCTCCATGTCTCTCGGTCCCTGCTCTCAAATGTTGTGTTTGTGTCCTTCCCCCTCTCTCCCCATCTTGTCTACCGCTCCCTATGTTATATGTTTTATGTGTCGGTTTGTCTTTCTGTGTGATTAATGTTCGCTCTTTCACGAGCCTCGACCTTGTATACAAAAAAAAAAAAAAAAAAAAAAAACCAACCCTATAGAAGTCAAATGGTCCAATAAAGGGTGATGGGAGGGTGATGGCAGGGTGATGGGAGGGTGATGGCAGGGTGATGGGAGGGTGATGGCAGGGTGATGGCAGGGTGATGGCAGGGTGATGGGGGAGGGTGATGGGGCCTCCCTATAGAAGTCAGTACCTCCAACGACACAGGCGCGCATTCGTGCCGCGTGACGTGGTGACGTCATCACACTTTCCCCTCAAAAGACCCATTTGATATAAGTTAATATTCTGATATAAGCTTTAGAAAACCAACCCTATATAAGTCAATACCTCCAACGATACAGGTGCGCAAAATACAAAATCACAAAAGATTTATTTGATATAAGTTAATATTTTGAATAACTCGGTCAATATCAGTCCGAATTTCGCCAAATAAAGGTTCCCGTTATCCACAGATACCCCTGTATCCTCCTTGAGGCGGAGTCAGGATGAATTTCGCAAAAAATAAAGTCCTTCGGCAACGAAAATTTAACATGGGGCTTTCCTATGTAACTTTACCCCGAGGTAATTCCACCAAAAATCCCCGAAATTTCGTGGGTCCCGTTCTATTGAGTGTTAAGCTAATCTAGCGACTGCAAAATCTGAAAACAGAATTAAGATCCGAGTCCCCGTTCACTCTCGAGGGCCTCCAAGAGCAAATCGCATATATTCCTAATGAAAAAACCCCGGAGTTCCTAAATCCCAAATCCCATGCCATCCGATGTCAATCCATATATCTATACCTCACTACGAACGTTATGCATCTAATGATAAGCATTAAAACCATCAAAAAATATATTGTGACCACTTTATTTAACAAAATGAGGTGCGGCCTAGCATCTAGTCGAGACCAAGTCACCAAGGCCGATCACCCATTCCGACCCCAAATTCCTCATCGACGATAACTTAACAATATATTATATGAATCGCACCATACATACCTCCTTCTAGATCTTGTTCTTGTCTTGATATACTCACTCAGGCTCACACTATCATGACTGAGTCCTCTCAGCTCTTCCAAATGGCGCCCGCTCCGCCTCGTGTCCAGTCCAACTCTGAGCTCTTCTTCTTCGAAAGACCTTCGACACTCATGGTGGGGGCGTGATGACATCACTGCGCTTCAGTCTGAGAAAACTAAGGGCGTGATGACGTCACTGCGCTTCAGTCTTAGAAAACTAATTTTTATATAAGTTAATATTTTCAATAACTCCTAGAGGCGAAGTCTTAGAGAATTTCGCAATAAGAAATAGAGTCCTTCGGCGACGGAAATTTAACACGGTGTTTTCCTATGTAACTTTACCCTGAGGTAATTTTACCAAAAATCCCCGAAATTTCACGGGTCCAGCCCTATTGAGTGCCTGCGGCCTCTCAAGTCCCTTCACAGAGTCGGGCTAGAGTCAAGCTCAAAAGGGTTTTCTTTCCCCACTGATTCCACCAAGCCCGTTCCCTTGGCTGTGGTTTCGCTGGATAGTAGATAGGGACAGTGAGGATCTCGTTCATCCATTCATGCGCGTCACTGTTTAGATGACGAAATGAATGTGTTCATTCATTTTCGCTGCATGATTTTTCGGGTGACACCGTCACAATTTCGGTCTTTGAGGCCGGCCGATAGGCACAGTGTGACCGGAAGGGACGAGGTTCTCCTGACCACGTGGCCCTTGACTTGGTTTGTCCGCACAATGTGGGCACTTTCAGGATGAACTTTAGCCGGGGAGCGTTTGGGCGCCCCAGTCTGATACTGCCGCCCACGCGCAGAACAACTTGTGAGTGCACATGGGTCCCGGCGGTCCCACTGGCCTAGCGCTACCATGTTTAGACAGCGAAAGTCCATCCCCGGGCACCATGCCTGGCTCGCTTATTCAGCGAGCATGGCGACGTGGGCATGGTAGGACACCCGCGGAGCCCAGGCGGACCGGGGACGCGCGAGCCTACGCGTTAGCGGGCTACGGCGGAATCAATGGCTTCAGCCACGTCCGGGCCGATATTCGGCCCGGCCGCACCGGGAATGAACTGGTTCGACGCCCGCGCTAGAGAGGTCGCGGGCGACTGAGGTGTGTTAACAAATTAATTAATTAATTTGAGATGTCCGATTCCTAGTGTTTGGAAATTTGGAAGAGCTTGACCCTAGCCTTTCCCTTGCGAGGGCAAGGAGGAACTTAACACTTGACACTTAAGCTTAGTTTGAAGTACACCCTGCCAGCGCCCACGGCGGGACGGCAGGGCAACCAGAAGGGACGAGGTTCTCCTGACCACGTGGCCCTCGATCTGGGAAGCGAGAGGCGTTCCATTAGTGGACGCGCCCCTCACGCTCGACTTTTGGGCGGCCCCGGCAGGCCGTTTGTTTTGACGTTCCGTGACAGGCCCCGCACCCCCACCTCCGGGCCGACCGGGCGACCGGAATGAATCCCGGTGTCCCGATCCGAACCTTCAGAGCGGGCCGGCTGCACTTTCCGTCCCTGCGGTCCCAAATACCGGAACCACCCGCATACCACTTTATTCGACAAAATGAGGTGCGGCCTACAGCCTTAGAAAACCAACCCTATATAAGTCAATACCTCCAACGACACAGGTGCGCATTCGTGCCGCGTGATGTGGTGACGTCATCGCGCTTTCACCTTCAAATATTTATTTGATATAAATTGATATTTTGATATAAGCCTTAGAAAACCAACCCTACAGAAGTCAAATGGTCCAATAAAGGGTGATGGGAGGGTGATGGCAGGGTGGTGGGAGGGTGGTGGGAGGGTGATGGCAGGGTGGTGGGAGGGTGATGGCAAGGTGATGGGAGGGTGATGGCAGGGTGATGGCAGGGTGATGGCAGGGTGATGGGAGGGTGATGGCAGGGTGGTGGGAGGGTGATGGGGCAGGGTGATGGGGCAGGGTGATGGGAGGGTGATGGCAGGGTGATGGCAGGGTGATGGGATGAGAGGGAGGAGTTTGTTTTGACGTTCCGTGACAGGCCCCGCACCCCCACCTCCGGGCCGACCGGGCGACCGGAATGAATCCCGGTGTCCCGATCCGAACCTTCAGAGCGGGCCGGCTGGGGAGTGCCAAGCACCCCGTACCTGCACTTTCCGTCCCTGCGGTCCCAAATACCGGAACCAACCGAATACCACTTTATTCGACAAAACGAGGTGCGGCCTACAGCCTTACAAAACTAACCCTATATAAGTCAATACCTCCAACGACACAGGCGCGCATTCGTGCCGCGTGACGTGGTGACGTCATCGCGCTTTCACCTTAAAAGATTTATTTGATATAAATTGATATTTTGATATAAGCCTTAGAAAACCAACCCTATAGAAGTCAAATGGTCCAATAAAGGGTGATGGGAGGGTGATGGCAGGGTGATGGGAGGGTGATGGCAGGGTGATGGGGGAGGGTGATGGGGGAGGGTGATGGGGCCTCCCTATAGAAGTCAGTACCTCCAACGACACAGGCGCGCATTCGTGCCGCGTGACGTGGTGACGTCATCACACTTTCACCTCAAAAGCCAGTCGCCGACTGGGCATCCTCCGTCGTGCGAAGTCCTTCCTCGGCACACCTGAGCTCCTCACCACATACAAGGCTTTCATCCGCAGCTCAATGGAATACTGTTCTCCCCTATGGGCCGGTACTCCTGCCTCACACCTAGCTCGGCTTCACGCTGTTGAAACCAAAGCTTTCAGAATCATTGGAATCTCCCGCGATGAAGCTATCTCTGAGGGCCTTTCACTCACTCACCGCAGGCAGGTAGGTGGTCTTTCTGTCTTCTACCGACTCCTCTCCGGCCTTGCACCCCCAGCTCTCTCTGTGCTCTGTCCCCCAAATATTCCTACAGGTCGCACAAGATCTGCCAGCAACCCTCTGATGGTTAAACTGCCGAAATCTCGGCTCTCTGCTCACCTTCACTCTTTCATTCCTCTTTTCTCCCGCCTCTGGAACAAACTCCCTCACTCCCTTCAATCCCACTCCTCCCTCCAGGTCTTTAAAACAGCTGTTCACCACCATCTCTTATCTTCCCCCATCCAAAACCTTGATCTTTTCTACCCCCGCTAATTCACCCCAGATCCACCTTGTTTGAAATTCCAACTTCTTTCCTGGAAGTCCTGGCAGTGTCCATATGTTTTATACCTCTCCCACCGCCCCCTTCCCATGCCCCCCCCCAAAGCCCTCGCCCTCTCTCAGATCTCTCGATGTCTCCATGTCTCTCGGTCCCTGCTCTCAAATGTTGTGTTTGTGTCCTTCCCCCTCTCTCCCCATCTTGTCTACTGCTCCCGATGTTATATGTTTTATGTGTCGGTTTGTCTTTCTGTGTGATTAATGTTCGCTCTTTCACGAGCCTCGATCTTGTATACAAAAAAAAAAAAAAAAAAAAAAAAAAAGCCCAAGTTCAAAGTTGGTGATATTGTAAGAATATACAGATGGAAAAGCCATTTTGAGAAAGGTTATACAAAGAGATGGACTAATGAATTATTTAAAATTGTTGATGTAATGGATACAGTCCCTTGGACTTACAAATTATATGATATGAATGGGGAAGAAATCTTGGGTTCATTTTACTCACAAGAATTACAAAAAACACAAGGAAGCAGATGATACCCTTGAAAATAATAAATAAATAAATAAAATGTAATGGGGATACGTTCTTGAGATCTGTGAACCCCAAACACAGAATCCCTCAACTTTTCAGTTGGGGCTTAACTTTTGTTTGTGTGTACAATGGGGATACGTTCTTGAGATCTGTGAACCCCAAACACAGAATCCCTCAACTTTTCAGTTTGGGCTTAACTTTTGTGTGTACAATGGGGATACGTTCTTGAGATCTGTGAACCCCAAACACAGAATCCCTCAACTTTTCAGTTGGGGCTTAACTTTTGTGTGTGTGTGTACAATGGAGATACGTTCTTGAGATCTGTGAACCCCAAACACAGAATCCCTCAACTTTTCAGTTGGGGCTTAACTTTTGTGTGTACAATGGGGATACGTTCTTGAGATCTGTGAACCCCAAACACAGAATCCCTCAACTTTTCAGTTGGGGCTTAACTTTTGTGTGTGTGTATGTGTGAGTGAGTCATAATAATATACAAACCCTAACCCAACCCCATCCCTAACCCAACCCCATCCCTAACCCAACCCCATCCCTAACCCAACCCCATCCCTAACCCAACCCCAACCCCAACCCCAACCCCAACCCCATCCCTAACCCAAACCCATCCCTAACCCAACCCCATCCCTAACCCAACCCATCCCTAACCCAACCCCATCCCTAACCCAACCCGATCCCTAACCCAACCCCATCCCTAACCCAACCCCATCCCTAACCCAACACCATCCCTAACCCAACCCTAACCCAACCCCATCCCTAACCCAACCCATCCCTAATCCTCACATTCAAAATCCCAACCCTAACCCAACCCCATCCCTAACCCAACCCCAACCCTAACCCTCACATTCAAAATCCCATCCCTAACCCTCACATTCAAAATCCCACCCTAACCCTAACATAATCTTTTTTTTCTTCTTTTTTAAAAATACGTTTTTCTTCTTTTTTTTTTCCTCTTCCCTCCAATTCTGTCTTTCAAGGCTTTCAAGTTTGAAGAGTAGAAATGGGAAGAAAGAATTTTCCAGCATTTTCTTCCTCGAATTTTCTTGATATTGCTTAAATCAAGCGTCATTAAACAAAGAACATTGTTCATTGCTTTAGAATCCAAAGAGTCTCCAAGATGGACCCCACAGGTAGAGTCTCCAAAATAAAACCAACTTTCCAAGTTCCCAAGGTATAACCACATTCCTGTTGAGCCTCCAAGATAGGTATCACATTCTGAGTCATCAAAACAAAACCCCCATTCCGAGTCTCCAAAAATATAACCATCTTTCCAAGTCTCCAAGGTAGAACCACAATTTTCAGAAATATTGGGGGTTTCCGTGATAAGTCTCACATAGTATAACTGCGGACCATCAGGGAAAACTTCCCTTTCCCAATTTTTTAGGGTTTCTATGATGTGTCTCACATAGTATAACTGCGGACCATCAGGGAGAATTCCCGTTTCCCAATTTTTTAGGGTTTCTATGATGTGTCTCACATAGTATAACTGCGGACCATCAGGGAGAACTCTCCTTGCCCAATTTTTTAGGGTTTCTATGATGTGTCTCACATAGTATAATTGCGGACCATCAGGGAGAATTCCCGTTTCCCAATTTTTTAGGGTTTCTATGATGTGTCTCACATAGTATAACTGCGGACCATCAGGGAGAACTCTCCTTGCCCAATTTTTTGGGGTTTCTGTGATGTGTCTCACATAGTATAACTGCAGACCATCAGGGAGAACTCTCCTTTCCCAATTTTTTAGGGTTTCTATGATGTGTCTCACATAGTATAACTGCGGGCCATCAGGGAGAATTCTCCTTTCCCAATTTTCAGAAATTTGTGGGTCTCCAATGTATGACTTGTATTCTGGCTCATCAAGGTAGAACTTGTTCAGTGGGTTTTGTTTTGATAACTCACAATAAGTATCATCATGGTAAAACTCTTTTTCAGGATTTTGTGGATCTCCAAGGTATAACTCTTTGGCTGGGTCATCAAGGTAGAACTCGTTCTGTGGGTCTTGGTTGTTCAAAATGTCTTCAAACAAAAAAATAACTTCTTCCCAAGTTGTGTTAAAAGCAGAATTTTCATTTCGTATCTCAGATACAATTTCCTGTGAAAGAAAATAACAATGTATTAATTTAATACAATATTTTTATTTGTATAAATCAAGCTCTATGAATATTAAAATAAACTTTGTTAACTCTTACACGAGTCTCATCTAAAAAAAAAAAGGGAAAAAAATTAAATAAATAAATAAATAAATAAATAAATAAACAAACTTACCTCCATTGATAAGAGGTTCGAGTCCAGTTCATCAATCTGAAGGTTGAGTTCTACACAGGTAGTAGGACTCCAAGGAATAGCAAAGTTATCCCATTCCATTTCGGCATAGTAGTCCATTCTCAAGTGAAGCAGAAAGCGTGTTTGAAAAAGTTTGTGTGGTCGGTGCCTTTTATAAGGACTGGGTGTGTCATTTCCTGTGGAAATTCCCTGGGCATGTCTTAACTGGAAATGATGTGATGAAAATTCCCTGAAAATGATGTAATGTCTTAACTGAAAATGATACAATGGCAGAGTTTATAAAGTGGGTGGGGCTTAGCAAAAATAGGTGGGGCTTAGCAAAAGTGGGCGGGGCTTAGCAAAGAGTGGGCGTGGATTAACAAAAAAGTGGGTGGAGCTTAACAAAAAGTGGGCAGAGCCGACCAAAAAGTGTGTGGCACTGGAGGCGCTCAAACAAGAACATTGAGGGAGGTTTATCATTTTATCTTAACTCAGTTAAAATATCTTAATAAAGAACCAAACTCAAACATCTTTTTTGTTAATGTATTAGATGGTGATGGTAGTGGTAAGATAATTAAATTATTTCCCACACATAAACAAATATTTGTAGGATCATTGTTTGAGTGGTCTACTCGGGATCATTAATATTAAGAGAGTGAGAGGGAGCAAATATTCGTAGGATCATTGTTTGAGTGGTCTAATGAACAACATTGAGAATAAGAGTATGTCAAAAGGCTAAAAGGTTCGTAAAGAACAGGGTGGGAGAAATAGAGGTGTTAAGGGCAATGAGGGTGAGAGAAAAATTAACATGCAAGTCAATGGGAAAATGAGGGTGGTCCAGGAACAACATTATTACCTTACTAGCAGTTGATAGTGTGTCAGAGATTACAGAAGAGTTACACTGAATGGAAGGATGAGGAGGACGAAAGGTTTGATGGTGATGGGATGAGGCACAGTGAGGGGTTGTTTGAGGTGGGCAGAGGAAAGTAGAAGGTTGGGGGAGGGGGGAGAATTGGAGATGGGGGAGAATTGGAGAGGGATGGTAGAGGGGGGGAGATTTGAGGGGGAGGGGTTGGGGGGAGATTTGGAGGGGAGGGGCGAGGAGGGAGTTTGGAAAGTCGATGATTAATGAAAGACGAACATTTATAACAAATTGGGTTTATTGTGATTTTCAAGTTAGCGATCCGTTTAAGAATGATGGAGGAGGGGTGGAATGAATGTGAATTTAGAGCATGTCGTGAGGAAGAATTATAAGAGATTGAATTTTTTTTTTTAAGTGGAATGACTTGAAAAGCAAATTGAAAAAAGCCTTTTAAATAGGAAGAAAAACAGCGTGTTGTAATGTACCACTGTATAAAACACTGCAGGGGAAAGTTTAAACATATTGTAACGGTTTTGAGAAGTGTGTAACGAATTTGAGAAGTGTAACGGTTTTTGAGAAGTGTAACAATTTTGGAGGAAGTGTAACGAATGTAAAAAGTATGGTTTTGTTAGGTGTAACACCCTGTTAATGTAAATAATGGTCGCAGCCGTCCTCCTAGTTAATTCCATGAAACTTACACGCAGGTCACGATATATCTTTTTAAATAGTGTATTTCCTTATTCTATGTAGGCTAAATATGTGTTTCCCACTAGATTGACTTTGCATTGTATCAAACAAAATAAGCATAGGCCCTTGCAATTTCCCCAAACATCTCCGCTCTCCAAAGTTCCTTTAAAAAGGGTGCGAGTTGTGTTCAATCCCGCAAGCCGCCATTGCCCATGTGCTAATCTCGGAGAAGAAAGGCGTGTCTCCACCTCGGCATAGAGGGGAGGAGTGAGCCAACCCCACATGACCAATCAGCACCGCGGTGAGCGACCCGGTAGGCGTGCCCTCGCAGCCGGCGGCTTGATTCCGCCCCGAGTGATAAAAGCGACTGTAAGGGACTGCTTCACCAGATGACTTGGGAGATGACCTGGGAGATGAGCGAAGAGGCGACACCAAGAGGAGCGGTGAGATGCGAAACGCTCCAAGCCAAAGAGGAGAGGTACTCGGAAAGGAAACCAGCTTTGGAGAGACGCGCTGAAAGGAGGGAGACGGCTCCACCAGAAGAAGAGGAGCAGGTGTGCCGAGCCAGCGCGTGACGTCTACAGCAGCGGATACGCGACGGAGGGTTTTCCCGCCAAAAGCGCGAGGAATTGAGAGCTGCTGCCTCCGACCCTGTCCTCCCTCTCCAGCAATCCACCTCAAGCCCTACCTGCCTGCAATATCCCCCGTGTAAGTGTGAACGTCATCTGTCCTACTCGTCTTGGGGTTAAGTAAAATGAATAGTGTAAGTTAACGATTCGCTGTGTGACTGCTTCTTCCATCCATTGCTTGTGTGTGTATAATAAATCTGTTCTTCCTCCGTACTCTGTCTTCTTCTCTTTTCATTCTCTTTCGGTCGCTTTAGAGGTTTCCCGATTGAATATCTGCGGTGCGATCTGGTCAACGTCGGGTGGAATCGGGTTCTAATCGGGGAGTAACTGTTCGGACGCGGTAATACCAAACCGCTCGGTAAAATAACATCTAAAACCGCGTCAGTAACAATTGGTTGTCAGGATTTGGATTCGGACCTGGGACTAAATTTGTTAGGCCCAAATTTTGGAACACCAATTGTGTTATTAAGTAACAATTGGTGTCGGGGAGTGAGATTCGAGGCCCGAACCAAATTTTTAAAACGTGTAGAAAAAATTTTTGGTCAAAATTACGAGCTGACGAAATTTGTTTTGTTTTAAAGCAAAACCCGAATTTTGAGATCGCGCCATGGACAATCAAGGCGATCGGATGTCGGTGGGAGAGATAGACAGGGTGGAATCGACCCAGGACCTCGGGGAAATGTATGTGGAGGAAAGGGAGGAGGAGAAAAATAGCAATGTGGTTGCGGGGGTATCAGACGCGCAAAATGGCGCCTCGCACATGGCGACCGCGCCCGCGACCGTAGCAGCGCCGCTGGTTGATTCGAACCTTTTTATGTTGCAAATGGGGGCCCTTATGAAGAGGCTAGAAGCAAAAATGGGGGTAATGGGAAACCAAATGGGGGTAATGAGGGACGAAAGGAGGGCTAACAGTGAGCGATGGGGAAACCAAATTGAAGCAATAACCAACAGAATGGGTGACCGCATGCAAAAATGTGGGGAGACCATGGATCGCATGGTGGGCGAGAGGGTCCCAGGGGTGCACGACGAGGTAACGCGGGTCGAAAAGCGCTGGTTGAGTGAAGCGGAGGAAAGCGCGGGTACAATGACGGGGGTAGAAATCGCGACACGGGGTTTGGAAAAGCCGGCGACCGATGAGGTAGAGGGAATTTTATTAAAGCCAACGGTCGTCGAGGTGAATAAAGAAAAAGCGGAAGTGGGCATTGAAATTGAAGAGATGACGGAGGTAGCCCGGGAATTGCAGGGAGAAATGGAAAATGTACAAAGTCCCTGCTCAAATCATGATGATGTACTCGCTAATCCAAATGGAAGTTTGCAGGTTTTGGTGCAGGGAGGAAGAAGAACCCCGAAGGTGAGACGTGCTGTATATTGTGCGGGGAGATTTTGTAAGAGGATGTTTGGCGACAAAAGAATTTTCACGCGCTTGGGATTGAGGAAGCATCCGGGCATTGGTGAGGGGTCCCGTGTGAGTGGAAATGGGACGCGAGGGAGGAAAAAGTGTGCGTCGGCGAGTGGGTGTGTTATAAAGTGTGGGAGTGAAACCGAGTGCGAGCGAGAATGCACGTCGGGGTGTACGGAGTGTGACACGAATAGTGAGTTGGTGATGGCGCAGGTGCGAGAGGGCACATCGGAGCGCGAGTGTGAAACCGAGTGCGAGCGAGAATGCACGTCGGGGTGTACGAAGTGTGACACGGAGAGTAAGGTGGTGGTGGAACGTGTGCGAGGAAGCACACCTGAATTGGTCATGGCGCGAGTGTGGGAGAGCCCATCTGAGTGCGTTAGTGGGTGGATGCCAGAGTGCACGCCCATGGTGAGTGTTACGGAGGACGTAACAGAGGAGAGGTGTGCGCAAGAGTGTGCACGAGAGGTGTGGTGTGTAACAGGGAGAGCGTTGGTGGAATGTACGGACGGCGTTGGAACGCCAGGTTTTGTGAGGGTGAAAGGGGTAGCGTATGCGTGTGAGCATGCAAGTAAAGCATCGACGGTAACCGGGTTAGTGGTTAGGGCGACGGATAGCCGATGCGAGCACTCGGGGCGTGGGGTGCTTTGTTGGGTGCGAGGCCCGGCGCGGATCGATGCTGCGTCGCTTCTCTTCGAAGCGTCGTTGCCGATTCGGGCTTCGCCCCGCCCCGCACGGTTGAGTCCGGGCTTTGTCGGGCGAGGCGACCGGTCCGGTTCAAGGGCGAGTGGGAGGAGGCGGAACGGTGCCCCCTCGTGGGGACGGGGTTCCGACCGGGGGAGATTGAGCCATCGGGCCCGGGACCGCAAGGTGCCGCGCCGAGATGGTGCGTGGAGCCTCGGTCCAACCAAACCACCTCCCTTGAACCGAAAGCCGGACGGATTCATCCTGCAGGCGACCAAACCACCCGAATTCATTGCTCGGCTTTGCGAAGCCGAGTTTAATGATGTCATGACACACCGAGGCTAGGATATAGCGGACTGTGATGATGATGGTAGTGATTTGATACGAAATTTATAATAGTGAATAAAATTGACAGTAAATGGAAAATTTTTGAATTGGTTGGAATTTCGACGAGCAAAATTTATAGTGAGAGACCCCCGATGTGGTGGGATGGCAAATCCACCATCCCTCACAGATGGGGGCAAATGCGCAATAGTTTATGGGGTGGCTATGACAACCGAGCCAGGGAGGGCTTGGTTATATTGATAGGGATCTAGCGAAGATGACATTAGGTAACGTTAAGGTTTAGATAGTGACTGATACCTGTAGTGGGGACGCAGGTAGTTTAGTGTGGATGATAATGACGTGGGAGCGCAATAGTTTAAAGGGACGACTGGGAAGCGCAAGTTTCAGAGGGGAGTAGTTAGCTGAGATGATGCCGTGTGTTTGAAGATTGAACAGGTGTGATTGAACAGGTGTGATTGCACAGGTGTGCAACTGAACAGGTGTGTGGAGCAGTGTATGAGGGAGTAGTGGTGATTGCGTGTTGTGTTGACCAAATGGTCCAGGAAGAAAGGAGGGTGCAGGTGGCACCAGGTGTGAGGGCACAGGTGTGCAACAACAGGTGTATGTGGCTGTGTGGAATAAATGGTAGTGTGGAATAAATGGAGTGTTGGAATGGATGGTCGTGGAGTGAGTATGGTGGAAATTGTGGAGTGGAGTGGATGGTGCGAAGGTGTGAATGGGGGAAGAGTGGACCCCCATCACGGATACCCGGGGCGGGTAGTGTAAGTGTTAGGTAGAGGGTACAGGTAAATTGTGGTTGGATATTGGCATCTGTGGTGCGGGTGAAAGAATGGTCTTTGGATGGGTGCATTAGTGTTGTGGAAATGGCTGGGCGTGTAGCCTGTTAGTGTGTGTAGTTGGTTTGGGCACTCCACCACTGTGAGGATGTCGGCCAGGTGAGGCCGCAGGTGGGCTCTGGGAGCCGGTAGTAGTTGTTGTGGATGGGGCCCGAGGATCCGGAGGACGGACCCGGGTAGCCCAGTGCCAGAGGGCACCAAGGGGTGACAGAGCCAGGAGAGGGCCTTCCCCAGTTAGTTAGGTTCGGGTGAGGAGGTAGGTAAGCTCGGGTGGCAACTGCAGTGGTGGAGGTGTGCAGGTGGGTAGACCTGCTGGGAGAGCTACACGTCGCAGCCCAGAAATTGGGCGAGGGCACCGGGAGATGAATCGGGGGAGTGAGACCCCAAATTGAGAAGCACCACAGTTTGGTCAATGGGAATTGGTTATTAGAACCCATAGAGTAAGTTGGCCAATGGATTGGCAGGGAAAGACCCCGGGTAGTGTAAAGTGTGTTAAAGTCATTTAGAGGATAGTTAGGAAGAAGGATCTCCTCACACCATCTGCATCCACTCACCTGAGGTGACAGGTACTCCGCACCATGCCATGTTTAATTATTTTTGATGCAAATGTTTGGATTGTGAGACGCATCATGACGTGGGTGTGACATTGTGCGTAATTCCATCTCTCCCTCCTTATGAGGATTGATGATGAATTGGTGATGGCAAATTTTGAAGTCGAGGGATTGTGGAGACGAATTTGGTATAGAGGAAATATGGGGAAGACGTGACAGTAGTGATGAATTGGTAATGTGTAGATTTTGTACATGTGGGGTAAGGGCAAGGGTAGTGTAGGTGACAGGGGGGTGACGTACGGTAGGGACGAGCTTTCTCACTTCGCCCTCCGTACGCATTTCGCCTTGCATTGCCTTATTGACGTGTACCCTTGTGACCTTACCCCTCGCTCAATTGTCTTTCTTTTGTCTCCCACATGACCTGTGCGCCATTGGGTGCCGAGGGGAGAGTGCGTGAGGTGGCCAGTGTGCGCCCGAGATTCCCAGAACCAGCATGCATTGCGTTGATGTACCACTTTATGGACCGCTGTTCTGCGGCCAAGTACCACTTGATGGACCCCAGGTTCTGGGGCAGGGCACCTCTGTTGGAGACCGGCCATAGTGGCCAGGGAATCTTGCTTGCGGACCTCGGTAAGGTGGCACCTATGCCAAACAGGTGGACCACCCTTAGTTGGCCCCTGAGGCCCTAAATAAAAACGAACACAAGTTGTGCTTTTTATTATGTCCAAATAGGCCGCATGAAGCCAGAAGACGTCGGGAAGAACATCGGCCCAGCAGAGAAAGAGAAGACCACCACCAGTTGTTTTGTTGTGTTTATTAAGAACCATGGTGACTGCGCACCGAGTGGTGCTTTTGGTGCTTTGTGGTGCTTGTGGTGCTTTTGGTGCTTTTGGGTGCTTTGGTGGTATTGGTACTGGTGCATCGATGCAATGCGTGCTGTCTCCTCCCTCCCAACAGGAATTTCTTTTTCTTGTTCCCTAAAAAGAAAAAAAAGAAAAAAAACACAGGTCCTGGGTTGCGTTGTAAATAAGAAATCACGTCATTGTAAATAATGCTCCCCACCGTAAATGTATAGTTTGAGAATAATTCCATAATTCGGTTAGCTGTGGGCTTGAGTCTGTTAGACGGGGTGCAATGCAATAGGGGGACATACTTATTTGTGTTTTAAGATTGTCACACTCAGGGTCAGGTTAATTGTAGAGGGAATTACACCTACGTGTCACACTAAGTTAAAGTTTTGTAGGCCCGAATGGGCCTGAAGAAAGGAGGGTGCAGTGTAACGGTTCTAAGAAGTGTGTAACGAATTTGAGAAGTGTAACGGTTTTTGAGAAGTGTAACAATTTTGGAGGAAGTGTAACGAATGTAAAAAGTATGGTTTTGTTAGGTGTAACACCCTGTTAATGTAAATAATGGTCGCAGCCGTCCTCCTAGTTAATTCCATGAAACTTACACGCAGGTCACGATATATCTTTTTAAATAGTGTATTTCCTTATTCTATGTAGGCTAAATATGTGTTTCCCACTAGATTGACTTTGCATTGTATCAAACAAAATAAGCATAGGCCCTTGCAATTTCCCCAAACATCTCCGCTCTCCAAAGTTCCTTTAAAAAGGGTGCGAGTTGTGTTCAATCCCGCAAGCCGCCATTGCCCATGTGCTAATCTCGGAGAAGAAAGGCGTGTCTCCACCTCGGCATAGAGGGGCGGAGTGAGCCAACCCCACATGACCAATCAGCACCGCGGTGAGCGACCCGGTAGGCGTGCCCTCGCAGCCGGCGGCTTGATTCCGCCCCGAGTGATAAAAGCGACTGTAAGGGACTGCTTCACCAGATGACTTGGGAGATGACCTGGGAGATGAGCGAAGAGGCGACACCAAGAGGAGCGGTGAGATGCGAAACGCTCCAAGCCAAAGAGGAGAGGTACTCGGAAAGGAAACCAGCTTTGGAGAGACGCGCTGAAAGGAGGGAGACGGCTCCACCAGAAGAAGAGGAGCAGGTGTGCCGAGCCAGCGCGTGACGTCTACAGCAGCGGATACGCGACGGAGGGTTTTCCCGCCAAAAGCGCGAGGAATTGAGAGCTGCTGCCTCCGACCCTGTCCTCCCTCTCCAGCAATCCACCTCAAGCCCTACCTGCCTGCAATATCCCCCGTGTAAGTGTGAACGTCGTCTGTCCTACTCGTTGTCTTGGGGTTAAGTAAAATGAATAGTGTAAGTTAACGATTCGCTGTGTGACTGCTTCTTCCATCCATTGCTTGTGTGTGTATAATAAATCTGTTCTTCCTCCGTACTCTGTCTTCTTCTCTTTTCATTCTCTTTCGGTCGCTTTAGAGGTTTCCCGATTGAATATCTGCGGTGCGATCTGGTCAACGTCGGGTGGAATCGGGTTCTAATCGGGGAGTAACTGTTCGGACGCGGTAATACCAAACCGCTCGGTAAAATAACATCTAAAACCGCGTCAGTAACAATATTTAAACAGAACCGTGAAGAACAATCTTATATTCACAAAAATACCAACAGGGAGAGGGCCTAGATGGACAACCACGAGTCACGTGAACAGGGCAAAAGGTGGAAGGCAAGGAGATAATGGGGGCGGGGCGAGATAGCGTTTTTTTTTGTTTGTTTTTTTCCCGGGGGGGGGGGGGGTTAAAACGTTAGACAAAGAGTAGATGTTGGGGGGAGAAGGGAAAAATCTCAGAACCAAGCAAAACAGCAAAGGAAGAAACTTAAGTGAACAAACTTCGACGGGGGAAGCCCCAGGTTACAAGGCTCCAAGGCCATGCATGCGGAGCAAACAGAAAACGATTAATTGAGGTCCGAATTGAGAAAACGATTGAAGTCCGAATTGAGAAAAAGATTGAGGTCCGAATTGAGAGAACGATTGAGGTCCGAATGGAGAAAACGATTGAGGTCCGAATTGAGGAAACGATTGAGGTCCGAATTGAGAAAACGATTGAAGTCCGAATTGAGAAAACGATTGAGGTCCGAATCTCGCATGTTCCTCTATGTCATTTCTTTGAGACCCAAACCAAAAGTTCTACAGTCTACACGAATACACTTGGTATTTCCGGTTCAGATGGAAGGTGTATGTACGAATGAAGTTGTTTATTCTGAAACTGAATAATCTGTAATCGTTTGGGTGTTTTATTGTGATTTTTCGTTTTCTTGTTTTGTTTTACAGGGAATGTTGTTCTGTGGATCACCTTAACAGTATTTCTTGTGGTGATAATCTTGGGGACGATGGTGTACATTGTGGTGCCCAAAACACAAATGGTTGGACCTGATAATTCACGTAACAATGAAGTAGAGATTAAACGAGGTGGTCAAATTGATCCCGAAGTAATTAATCTTGATAGTGATATTGAGGAACTCGGAGTTGGTGCGATCTCTTGGGTGCAATGAAGATCATGGTTGCCATTTCATTCCTTAATGGGTGTCGGAGTTTAACTGGTGTTTTTTTTAACTTATACAGAATAATTACATTTTGCTAAAACCTTAATGTATACGATAAAAGTGAAATTTTATTTCACTGAACCTTAAATATCATGAGGGTTACGTTGCTGGAAAATGCCGCGACATTAGTTAAAATAATGGGCCGATGGGAAAAGGGGGATTAGGTTCCCGGACGAGTAAAAAATATATACATAGAGGAAGGTCGGCAGCAGCCAAAAAGAAACAGCACAATTGAAATAACCGAGTAAAATAAATATAAATCTGCTTTAGCATGAGGTTTCCTGCTGCTTTGAAGTAGATTGCACCGACGCAGATTAAACATGACCCCTGTCTTATGTAATGTGTCTGAAGCCCCCACCGTTCCTCCCTGAGTAAACTCTTAAATTGTTTTCCTTTGTAATATGTTTACGTTTCTTTTTATGTTTCTGCATCTCAGCAAAGTAATAATGAAATAAAACAAAATGATCACTTTTGCTCATCGTTTATGCAACGGTGACATTGATGGTGTACGAGCAACAACAAAACCACCACAACCCGGACCAAAAACCACGATAGGTCAAAATTAAAGCCTGCAACAAGTAAAATGGTACATTGAGGTTGCCCGCAACTGGTCAAAAGCACGAGATTTAAGTGTTTACCGCAGGCTTGTTACCTCCGCCATCGAAAGGTGGAAGGAGGTTATGTTTTCACCCCTGTCTGTATCTGTTTCTCTGTGAACAGCAAATCTCAAAATGTTGTCGACAGATTCGGAAGAAATTTGGTGGAGAGGTAGTGTATGTGACAAGGATGAAATGATTAGATTTTGGTGAAGATCTGCATTTTATTTTGAGAGATCTGCTTTTATGCATTTTATGCATTTCTGGTGAAGATCTGCATTTTATTTTATTTTTGAGAGATTTTATTTTTTGAGAGATTTTGAGAGATATTTTGAGAGATTTGAATTCCAGAATTGTTTAAATTTTAAGTGATTCTTCACCATTGAGAGATCGGGCGAAAAGCAATAATTGAAGACCATAGAATTATAACCAGGCTAAGTCACATTCCTCCCCCCCCCCCCCCCCCCCCCCGTTTTTCACGTTTTCCACGTTTTTCAAAATATTTTTCACGTTTTTCTCGAAATGACTAAAATGTGACTTCGCCTGGTTATAATTCTATGGTCTTCAATTATATAACACAGTATTTTAAAAAGTTATGGAGTTATGGAGTTATGACTAAACTTGGTGGATGAGTTGGTTTGGTGACAAGAGCAAGCCGATTAGATTTTGGTTCAGCTCCGAATCCAGATCCGGCCTATCATTGGGATACAAAACAAACTGTTCAACCTGGTGGAGGTATGCGCTCTACCAAGTGCCGTTCTAGTTTATATCGTTGTAACTATTCGACTCGAGCGTGAACTGAACCTAGTCCAACTCAGAAGGGGAGGGAGGAAGACCCCAATTCTCTTTCTGTAAATGTGTATCGTACAGCACCATCCGGTGGTATTCGGGATAACAAATCCTCCTCTTGCATAAAAATGTTCAAAACAATTTGACAGAATGCATTAGTGATGTTGAAACCTGAGTGAGAATAAGTCGAAAGTTTCCAAATGTTTCATTGCACACATTTTAAGCGCAGGTTTATACAATTTATCATTTTTTGCTCATGCCATTTATCATTAATTAGCAAGGCTGGTTGATTAAGGTGATATGAGCTTCCAACAGATGGAAGATTAACTCAGGTAAACTGCAGTGTGAATAAATAGAGGAAAATGTTGTCTTTTGATTGAATTTGTCAGTGAAACGACGGGTAAAAATAAAAATGCCTCGTGTTTTTATAAAACGAAATTTTTATTTTTGATAAATGAATTTTTTTTGATATGTTTGTGTGACTTTTTTTATCTCGAATTATTTTACTTGTAGGAAATTGTCTCCTAGATGTTTATAATTCCTGAACGTTTTGACATTTCATGATCTGATTTTATATTTTATTATTGCCAAATGATACAACTGTTGGTTCACGAGTTATCAAACAGAGTGACCGCTATATTCGTCATGGGTGTGTGTCTGTGTGTCTGTCTGTCCGCAGTATAACTACCCGATGATATCATCCGGTCTTGATGAAACTTGGGTGGGAGGTTGATATCATGATCTAGTTGTGTCCTGCCGAGAGTGGGCGTATTGCGCCCATTGTGGGCGGAGCCACGCCCAAAAAAGGTGTCTTTTTCGGAGGTAATCGAGTTCAAGCTACATGTTCTCCGAGGGAGTCGGTGGAATATGATAGGGGTTTCGATATTTGGTTAGGCCAATGTCATGTGTCTAGCCCTACGGAGCTCGATTTTTTCTTTTTTGCCCCAAGGTCAAGGTCGCAAGGTCACGAAATTTAGAAAAGTCAATTTCTGATGGTTTTATTACATTGTTCGCTTCCTGATAGGGTGAAATGTCGTACATGATCTTATATTATCACATACATCATGAAATACAGGTTTTCCAACAAATTTCAGAATCTTCAACCTTTGACCTTTGAAGGTCACAAAGGTCAAAGTTTCAAAGTTGTCGGAATCGAACCGAATTTTCGGTATTGTGTAGCTAACTAACCTTATAACTGATTATACTGTTGTGGATTCGGGGGTCGGCTCTCCCTCTCATCAAGGGGGGGTTAATCCCCTTGTCTGGCCGTCCCCAAGTCCTGGAAGCTATGATGTCACTTCTGGTCGGTGGTAAGTAGGGTTGTAAGCCTAATTAGTCTTAGTACCTAAGTACTACCACTGGCCATAAAGCGAGGAGATAACTCCCACCCGAGCCGCAGCGTTAATGGATACACCGAGCGAAGCGAGCCACGACTCGGGCCTTTAACCATAAGACTAACCCCGATTAAAGCGGTTCCGAAATCGTGCCACAGGTACTCAATTGGGAAAAGACTAAAGCGATCGGATGGAGAGGAAACCAAAGTAAAGGAAGAACAAAGCTGGGTTTATTAACAACTATACAAGAAGAAGAGGAAACAAAAGGAATATACAAGAAAGGAAGAGGAAGAAGCAGCACACAGGGCAGGCTTAACTATACAGTCTTAACTTATTACCCCAGGACAAACAGACACGCTCACACGGGATGGTAGCTGGTAGGGGAGGAAGGTCCAAGCAGATGTCCAGGCTCCTCGTCCGGTCCCGACTCGTGCCGTGGTGGTGATGGAAGCAGGCCGGCAGCGCGCCGCGTGTCGTTGACCATGAGCGGACCTTACATATATCGGGGGGACTGGGATGCGGCGTACGTAATACGCAGTTCGTGCCAACGCTCTCTCTCTCTCTCTCTCTCTCTCTCTCTCTCTCTCTCTCTCTCTCTCTCTCTCTCTCTCTCTCCCGATCAATGTTCGTATCACAGGCAGTTTGTATCAAAGGCAGTTCGTATCAAACGAGCTCCCTCATGCAGTTCCTCAAGTCCCCAAGGCCGTCAAAGGGCTTTGCGCGCGCTTATATAATGCGCTCACAGATCAATGCGCGCTTCATCAAACAACACCCGCCAGTGAGCTCACCTCAGCCCTGGTTGGTCGGCGAGGGCTTACCGGCTCCGCCCTTGATGGTGAGTTGACGTGGCCACACCTTATTCTTGTGTCCCGCCCCCTTTTTCCTCGGCCTGAGACCGCATGTTCAATGGCGTTTGGAGCGAGCGCTAAGGCGACGACGAAGGCTCAATGCAGCGAACGCTGCTAATCAAACCACGTGACAATTTGGGGAGAGACAAGCCCCAACTGTAGGGGCGCATAATGGCGTAGCTTGGAGAGAGAGATTGGAAAAGAAGCGAATGGGGCCTATCTTATTTGATTAATGCAACGCAGATTCAACTATTGGGAACACAGACTTATCTGAAACACATACTAATGAAATAACTAAAGTTCCTATGGTGGCCTTCGTTTTGCATATGGACTAATTAAGGGTGCAACCTTTAACCTTTTAAATGATAGAATATTTACAAGAATTATTTACAAAGTGAGGGTTCTAAAACCGCAACAATACATTATTTTCTATCTCATTTCAAGGACAGTAACCTTCGTTTTGACATTTCCGGGCCTGGCCTGTCCAGGCCTGTTTCGGTTATAGTCCGTCCTTTGTCATTGAATACCGCTCGCTTGTGAACCATCGTCGTCTCCTGACTTGTTATTATTGTTGTTGTTATTGGTATTAGTTAATATATGCTTTGTTACCATGCTATCATTACTTTTGTTATTCCTTTTGTAATTATAATGCCATGGGAGAACTTATTCAGCTGCTCTACACACCTTATCCTTTTGAACCCTGTGCTCCTTGAACTTTTGGCTCCCCGACCCTGGGCTCCCTGGAGAAAAATCACTGAAAAGTTGAAATTTTTTTTTATTTTGGTTTTCTGCCTGTAAAAATGTTTTTCTACGTTTGTAATCATAAATAAATGATATTTTGAATCATACGCTATCTTACTTTCTTCATTTTTTGTCTATCACCATTGCTCTACTTTGTGGTGCCATTCAAACTACCAGCTATTGCCCAGCTTTCCGACACAAAAAATGTCCACAGTACGTGCACCAGTGTATTGTTTTGTAACGTTTTGGTAAATCCTCCCTTTACCTGGCATACCTTTGCTTAGTGCGGAGGTACTTCTCTCCACACAGAACACAACGAGTATCAGGTAGGTAATCGCATGTGGAGACTTTTCCACATCATGGTGAACATCCCGTTTCAGTCATCCCTCCTCATGAAACTCTGCTGAGCGTCGAACATCAAATTGTGCTCTAGTAGATTGAACATCTACAAGTTCCATTTCTCTATAAACAAATGGAAAGGGACGACTCTCGTTTGGTGGAGCATGGGGCTTCATGAACAAATCAGTGTGTAAAATGTATGCATTGTACGCGGCCCACAGGAAGAATTGTATCACCAAGCGTCTTGTCCATGTATAGTGGTTTGGGGAAGAAGACAACAGCCTCTCCGTGGCCTTCCCTACAAGTAACAAGAATTGTGAAACTAATGTCGCCACACAATCATCGAGCTGGCAGGCCAAGTTACAAGCCAAGGTCAAGACCAAGACCAAGGCATAGAACGTCCTATTCAGGACGGGCGGCCATTCCGACCGTCGAAAACCAAGGCCTGTCAGTGCTCCAACTCAATGTCAAGCGCCTCACCACCACCAAGCTCGAAGTCATACAACACCTCACCGACTTCAACAAGGCAGCAGTCGTTCTCCTACAAGAGACACACTGTGCAGCTGACCACAACCTCAAGCTGCCTGGGTTCCTTCTCGCTGGGTCCACCCACAGTAAACAGCACGGAATGGCAACCTTCGGCAGGAATGAACTAAGCTGGACAGCCATTAGCCAATCTCCACCAGGCTCCAACATCGAGTGGCTGGTCACCAAAATCCAGGAAACATCGGTCATCAACGTATATAAGCCTCCTCCATCAGCGCTGATGGCGTCATCACTCCTGTCCGTTACCGCACCCGCCATCTATGCAGGTGACTTCAACTGTCAACACACAGACTGGGGTTACAACTACACAACACCAGACGGAATGATGCTTAGCGACTGGGCCTCCAACACTGATGCACTGCTGCTGTTCGACCCAAAAGAGCCTCCAAGCTTCTTCTCTGCGCGCCTGGAACACCTACACCAATCCGGACCTGGCCTTCGCCGTTTGCCGCACCAACGACCCGAAGCCTGAGAGACGCGTCATTGACAGGTTCCCCCGCTCATACCATCGACCGTCCATCATCAAAGTGCCATCACTGTTGCAGCCGGTAGCGGGCAGACCTGTCAAGAGATGGAACTTCCGGAAGGCTAACTGGCAGTCGTTTGCTGCAGAGACGGAAAGAAGAACAGCCGGTCTCCCGAACCCAGAAGTGGCTGATGTGGACGCCGCATTCGCAGCCTAATGTAAGGTTCTCCTAGGTGCAGCAAAGAAAAACATCCCGCGTGGCTTTAACAAGAACTACATCTCGGGTTGGGACGAGGAGTGCAGCCATCTCCTGCGCGACCATCAGCAGGCTAGCTCCAGGGAAGAAGTGGACACGACTGCAACAGCACTACTCCAGAAGCTGGATGCCACCCGTAGGACCAGATGGACTGAATTAGTTGAGTCGATCGATTTTACCCACTCTAGTCGCAAGGCGTGGCAGACCATCAACCAGCTGACAGGCAGAAATACAATGCCATTCAGGTGCCCGGTGACAGCAGACGCCATTGCGTCCCAGCTCCTGAAGAACGGTCGCTTCCCGGATGAGGATAAAAACTTTGCCCGCCTGACGTTGCGTGAGGTGTCTTCTCTCTCCAGGGCAGCCAGCGCCGATGCCAATCCCTCTGGAGACTTCACAGCAGCCGAACTCAGTGCGGCCATGAGCAAACTCAAGCCGGGTAAGCCACCAGGCCGTGATAACATCCATCCGGAGTTCGTCATCCACCAGAGCACAACAACATCTGGTTGGCTGTGTTCGTTCTTCTCGTCGTGCCTCCGGAGGTCCAAGCTCCCGAAGACCTGGCGCCATGCTTCCGTCATAGCCCTGCCAAAGCTGAACAAACCTGCGGAAGATCCCAAGTCCTACAGACCGATCTCATTGCTCTGCGTCCCATTTAAGATGCTGGAGAGGATGATCCACAGCCGCATCGACCCAGTGGTGGACCCATAGCTCCCGCGGGAACAAGCCGGTTTCCATCGTGGCAGGTCAACAGTGGATCAGGTAACATTACTCACACAAGATATCGAAGACAGCTTCCAGGACAATGAGAAAGCTGGCGTAGTGTTCCTGGACCTGACAGCTGCATCCGACACCGTTTGGCACCGTGGACTTCACCTGAAGTTGCTGAAGACAATCCTGGACTGGCATATGGTGAACTTCATCATGGAGATGCTGTCAAACCGCAGCTTCGTCCTACAGACCAGCGACGGCCAGCGCAGCAGGCTCAGAAGACTGAGGAATGGTGTCCCGCAGGGTTCTGTTCTCTCGCCGATGCTGTTTAACATCTACATCTACGACCTGCCGGATACAACATCCAGAAAGTACGGTTACCCGGACGACCTGGCCATCATGCTGCGACGACCAACATGGAAGGCGATGGAAAACGGTATCAACCAAGACATGGGCACCTTGGTAGCCTACCTCCGGAGGTGGCGTTTGCAGCTCAGCATTGGTAAGACAGTGTCAGCGGCATACCATCTTAACAACAGAGAAGCAAAAAGGGAACTGGACGTGTTCGTTGACAACAAACGCCTGGAGTTCCAGCAAGCCCCAAAGTACCTCGGTGTACGCCTAGATTGGATACTGTCCTTCAAGCAACACCGAGAAGAAGTTAAGGCCAAGGTGACATCAAGGGTCTCGCTTATCCGACGTCTCGCTGGTACGACCTGGGGAGCCTCCACCAAGACCCTACAAATATCCACGCAAGCCCTGGTCTTCTCTGTAGCCGAATACTGCGCCCCAGCCTGGAGCAGAAGCCCACACATGAGAAAGGTTGATGTTGCCATTAACAACGCCCTCCGCATTGTAGCTGGTTGCTTGAAGCCCACCCCGGCATTACACCTGCCAGTCCTAGCGGGAATCGCCCCGGCCGGCCTCCGACGGGAGGCTGCTACCCTCGCCCTGGCAAGGAATGCCCAGAAACACGACTGGCACATCCTGCACAACACCACAACGATAGTGGCGCCTCCAAGCAGACTCAAGTCCCGCCATCCCTACAACAAGGCGACACAAGAGATGTTCAGTTCTATCCCTGAGGACCTGTCTAGAAGCGCATGGCTGGCGGCATCTTGGAAGCAGGTGTGGGAAACGGCCGGGCCCACCCGCATCCACCGCTACATCTGGGACCCAGGAGGTGGCGTCGTAGGAGAAGATCTACCACACCTGCAATGGACCTTGCTGAACCGTCTACGTATGGGGGTCGGCCGCTTCAAATCATCGCTGAAGATGTGGGGCTTGGCAGACAGTGCCGTGTGCGAGTGCGGCGAGCCTGAGCAGACTGCCGAACACATAAGTACCACCTGCCCCCTATACAGACCACCTTCAGAAGCCGGCCTCTTCGACGTAGGACCAGAGACGAGGGCATGGCTGCACGACACTGAGCTGGCCATCTGATGATACACGAATGAAGAAGTGGTGACAGCACTTCTGCAATCGAGTAATTTGGTCATTTTTGTCTGTCCCTCTCCCCATACAAGCATGATAGGCCTTCACTGCTTTTGGACAAGCAACAGGAAGGTATTCTTTCTTTTTTCAGGAGCATCAGAATCGCTGAACAGGGAAGAGACATAGATTGACGTGACAAAACATATGGGCCGCTTGTCCCACCAAACTATAACACCAAAAAACTCTTTTTTTGAATTTCATTGTTTCTTCTTATTAGAGTTTTGAGAAATTTTCTGCTGTTGATCATCGTAGTTCCACACATCCTCATCCTTTGTTTTATGATTAAACACTCAACCAGCTGCGCTGAGGTGTAGAATGTGTCGGTGTTCAGGGAATAATTTTGTCCTGAGAATTCATCAGTTATTCGGACAACCAAGTTCCCTGCAACTCCAAGGTTATTGAAAGCTTCGGAATCACCTGTCCTCCCAGTGTAAACTTCAGCATTGTAAATATTCCCATTTTCACCATCACAAAGTAAAAAAAGTCTCGATTCCCAGATGGATTGGCTTGTCCTTTATGGAATGTTTGAACGACAGTTTGTTTTTAGTGGGATCGTTCCCTCATCAAGTGAAAGTTCACAATCTGGAACAAAGTAATGCTTGAATTTCTCAACCAAATAATTGAACACTGGGCCTCGGTTTCTGTTTACACCTGGTCCTCTACCATAACCACGCCCTCGGCCACGCCCCCTACCAACACCTCTGGGGAACTTCCCCATCATTGTCGTCGGTATCGTCAGTTAGAATTTCCCCATTTGAAAAGTCATTCTCGATTCAAAATAACTCTCATTACCCGAATCATCATCATCCATACCTTCCTCATCTGGCGACTCGGTCCAAGGTGGGCCCGATTTCCCCCAAACTTATGGCGGTAATCGAGACAAAATTTTCACTACCTCAACTATTCACAACTCCAGAAAAAACTCATCAGTTTGGTGATGAAAAGTCAAATAAATTTACTGATTTCAGAGATAAAGTTGAAAAAAGTAATAAAAAAAAAAAAATCTAATCACAGATGGTTTTGTTTAATGTGGAGGAATGTTTTTCGTTTTATAATTGAAAACATTGTCTGAGGTATTGATGTTTTGGAAGAGGTTAAAACATGGATTGTGTGAAATGTACAAAAGGAAGAGATTTTATGTGTTTTAGAAAAGCAGAAATCATGATAAAAAAAGGAACAAACAGATAGACGTGGATTAGACATAAACTGTCTGTGTGTGGACAATTCTCCTTTTGAGAAGGTCAGTGGTGAACGGATAGGTAGAGGTGAGGAAGACGAGGTTACGGAAACGGAGGACGGCTCTCCCGTTAGCAAGGGGTGGTTAGCCCCTTGTCCTGTTAAGCTGGCCGTCTCCCCGGTCCTGGAACTATCCCGCTTCTTCGTGGGGTGAGATTGGCCGAGGTGATTGGTCAAGGGAGTCCCGTACACCTCCGCCGACCTCTCCACGAAGCCGGTGAATAGCCCCGTTCGAAACCACGGACAAGATGTTATTTGCTGAGCAGGTTAGCAGCCCGCGGCTCGAACCATTAGCAAAGACTAAACCCGATTCCAATGCGTTGGCCAAAATCACGCCACAGGTATTCAATGATGGAAACCTCTAAAACGAAACGGATGTGAAGGAAGAAGACGAAGGTAGGAAGAACACAGGTATTTATTAATAATTATTTACAAAACCAAAGTAACCAAGGGAGAAGGAAGGAAAACGAAAGTAACTTGAAGAAGAAGAAGAAGAAGACACAGTGCAGTTATTAACTTATACAGGCTTACTTATACCCAGGGACAACACAGACAGACGACAATCAGACTTACACGAATGGGAATGGAGCAGGAATGAATGGCTGGAAGGAGAGGAAGGTACAGGTGGGATGGGAGAACGGCCGGGCCGGGAGCGAGCAGCCGCCGGCTCTCCACCCTCGGGTCCACACCGCCGGGATGCTCCCAGCAACGCGTTGGAGCTTGTCGAAGCAAGGCTGGTTGGAACAGCGTCTCCCTTGAAGCAGTCCCTCAACTGAACTCCGGTGGACTCCTAGTGGACTGCGGTGGACTCAAGTGGACTGCCGTGGACTCAAGTGGACTCAGCTCCGGTGGACTCCTCCCTCTCCCTATGGGGGCTCCGCGCGACGGGTTATATACCCACGCCCATGGAACTTTCGTGAACCTCCTCGAACGCTCTCTCTCCGCCCTCTCAGGCCAAACCCCTCATGCTTGGGTGGTTGATCGGGGCTGGCTCACTCCTTTTGATGACGAGGTGGAGACACGCCTTTCTTCCCCGAGTTAGAGCATGCCGTAATGGCGGCAAATGCAGTTGGCAACGAAAGGGGCGAAGGTGATGCGGTTGGCAATGAAAGGGTTGGAATTGGAGGCTTTGGGGGAATTTGAACAAGGGGATCTAGCTTATTCGATTCGGTGCAATGCAGTGTCAATTAATGGGCAACAGAGCCTTAACCTGGAACACATAATAAAGAAATAACTATTTAGAAGGTTCTATGGTGGCCTACGTGCTTGTACATGGACTAACTAAGGGGACGACCTTTGACCTTACACAAAACGGAGGTATTTACAAGGAACATGACATTTACAAAGGGTGATATTTACAATACACAGGATTCTCAAATCCGCAACACTGCACCCTCATCCTCCAGGCACGTCCCGAGCCTATAAAACTTTAACTTAGTGTGGCACGTAGGTGTAATTCCCTCTACAATTAACCTGACCCTGAGTGTGACAGTTTTAAAACACAAATAAGTATGTCCCTCTGCTGCATTGCACCCGGCCTAACAGATTCACGCCCACAGGATAACCGAATTGCGGGATGGATTCTCAAACTAAACATGAACGGTGGGGAGCAATGAGCATTATTTACAAGTGACGCTAATTGTATTTACAAATCTGCAACCCAGGACCCGTGATTTATCTTTTAGGGAACAAAAGAAGAATAAATCCTGTGGGCGGGGGGGGGTGGGGGGGCAGCATGCACTGCATCGACACACCAGCACCAATAAAGAGCACCAAAACACCAAAAGCACCATAAAGCACCATCACCTCAGTTCAATTTTAAAAAACACACTGTTGGTGGTCTTGTTCTTCGGCTCCCTCTGCTGGCCGATGTTCTTCCAGATGTTGTCGTTCTTCTTTGCTGGCGGCCTATTTAGTGGAAATAATAAAAAGCACAAAACGTGTCCATTTTTATTTATGGCCCACAGGGGCCGACTATGGGTGGTTCACCTGTGGGCTTGGTGCCACCTCACCGGGGTCCGCAAGCAAGATCTTGGGCCATCGTGGCCAGTCCCAGCAGAGGGGTCTTGCCCCAACCCGTGGGGTCCATGAGTGGTGCTCAGCCACAGACATGTGGTCCATAAGTGGTGCGTGGATGCAGGCAGCTGGTTGCGGAAATTTTGGGCACACAGACATGGCCCCCCGCACGCTCCCCTCAGTGCCCAGAGAGCACGATCCTCGGGTCGGGGAAGGAAGACAGAGATGACAGGTTAGCGAGGGGTAAGGTCACAAGGGTACACATCAATGAAGGCAATGCAAGGTGAGGTGCGCCTGGAGACTGAGCGGAGAAAAGCTCATCCCTATCGTATGTCACCCCACCCGTCACCTGTTCTACCCTTGCCCCTTACCCCCGTATTTACAAAATCTACACATTTACCAATTCGTCACTAATGTCACGTCTTCCCCACATCTCCTAATACCAAATTCGTCACAATCCCATTGTCTAAATTTGCCATCACCCAAATTCCTCATCAATCCCTCTTAAGGAGGGAGAGATGGAACATCAAGCACAATGTCACACCCACGTCATGATGCGTCTCACAATCCAAACATTTGCACAAAAATAATAAAAACATGGCATGGTGTGGAGTTACGTCACCTCAGGTGAGTGGATGTAGATGGTGCGAGGAGATTTCAATCCTAACTACTTCCTAAATGACTTTATCACACTTTACACTACCCGGGGTCTTTCCCTGCAAAACCATTGGCCATCTTACACTCTATGCGGTTCTAAAAACCAATTCCCATTGACCAAACTGTGGTGCTCATCAATATGGGGCCTCAGTCCCCCAAGTTTTCACTACTGTGCCTTCGCACAATTTCGGAGCTGGGTCGTGTGGCTCTACCAGCAGGTCTACCTACCTGCGCACCTCCGCCACTGAAGCCGCCACCCGAGCTTACCATGCTCCTTACCACTACCCTAAATCGGGGAAGGCCCCTCCTGGCTCTCTCACCCCTCTGATGCCCTCTCTGGCATTGGGCTACCCGGGTCCTTCTCCTGGATCCTCGGGCCCCGCTGAACACTACCCTGACTGGCTCCCAGAGCCTACCTGCGGCCTCACCTGGCCGACAAACTACCAGTGGCGGAGTGCCCGAATAACCATACGTACCAATTAAGCCCACATGCCCAGCCATTTCCACCGACTCGTGCACCCATCTAAGCACTTCCTTGCCACTACCTGCACCACAGATGCCAATATCCAACCACAATTTACATATACCCTCTTACCTAACTCTTAAACTACCCTCCCCGGGTATTCGTGATAGGGGTCCACTTTTCCCCCATTCGCACCTCCGCACCATCCACTCCACTCCACAGTTTCCACCATACTCACTCCACACCATCCATTCCATACTCCATATATTCCATACCATAGATTTCATTCAACCATTCTCACCTGTATTGGCACACCTGTGCGATCACACCTGGTGCCACCTGCACCCTCCTTCCTCCCAGGCTTCTTCAATCATTCAATACAATGCACAACCACAATTATTCCTCATACACTGCTCCATACACTTCCACGCTCAATACAACTCACAATCACCTCACACTTTACACAATACGCTACTGAATACACTTTTGCACACACACACAGCATCATCTGATCTAACTACTCCCTTCTGAAACTTGCGCTTCCCAGTCGCCCCTTATACTATTGCGCTCCCTCGTTGTTATAATCCAAACTAATCTACCTACGTCCCCACTACAGGTGTAATGTCGCTACTTAACGCTACCGTTTCCTATGGTCCTTCTTCTCTAGATCCCTATCATTTTATCCTAACCCTCCCGGGCTAGTTTTCACTGCCATAACCCCATAAAACTATAGCTCATGTGCCCGGTGGTGTGAGAGATGGCAGAGTTGCCATCCCATCACATCGGGTATCTCCCACTATCAATTTTGCCCATCAAATTCCAGCTAATCAAAAATTTGCCAATCATCTGCCAATCAGTTTACCAATCATCAATTTTGCTTTTCAAATTCACTACTGCTATCACCCTTACATGTCTACTCACTTGAGCCTCTCGGTGCGTCAATTCATTCCCAAAGCCCGGCTTCGCGAAGCCGAGCAATGAATGCGGGTGGTTCGTTGCCGGCCGTTGGGTCCGTCCGGCATTCGGTGCAGGGAAGGAGGCTTACTCAGGCCGAGATTCCATGCACCATCTCGGCACGGAACCGTCCGATGCCCCAATCTCGGCCGGCCGGAACGCCGCAACCACAAGGGGTCGCCGTGCCGACCCTTCCTACCTGTCCTCGAACCGGCCCGCCCGCTCCGCATAGCGGAGCACGGACGTGACCGTTCAGAGCGAGGCCCGGCGTGGATCGCGCACGGCGGTTCTTTCGAAACCGCCGTGGTTACGATCCCTGCTGGTTCCCGCTGCACCCAAAGCCCGGCACGGACCGAGGGCTCGCGTCGGCTAACCGTCGATCTAACCGCTGCTCCGTTTAACGTCGATGCTTCACTTGCATGCTCACACCACGCGTTCCGTTCCTTATTCACACATCCAGGTGTCTCCATACACTTCGTTATTGTACCTTCTCCTACACAACACCCAGGTACACTCATTCCGCTCACAGACTTCGCTACACACCTGATCACCGCACACCTTGGCACACACTCGTCGTTCGCACACCTCATCAACACACCTCTTCGCACCCACTCCTCGGTCACATCCTCTGTGACAACCACGGGTGTGCACTCTTCCACACACCCAATCATGTGCTTCACTACCAACTCAAGTGTGCATTCCCACACGCGCTCGACCATTCCAGGTGTGCATCCTTCCATTCCAGGTGTGCATCCTCTCTCACCTGCTACAACCAACTCGTGCTCCGTGTCACTCTCGTCACTCTCACCACCACACTCGGTCGCGCATTCACCCTTACTCTCGACAGCGCACTCACTCCTCGGCGCGCACTTTTTCCTCACACACCCCATAGTCAGACATCCTCGCACACCTCCTCCTTCACACTCTGTACCTGTCGCACACCTCATCAGCGGCCTCCCACGAACGCCCGGGTCTAAACCAACACCCAAGCCCACTGAATCTCCCCTCACACCATATACATTTCCGAGTATATCACCACTCACCTCGGCACCTCATCTTCGCTCCTCCTCCGCCACCTGCAAACTTTTTATTTGGTCAGTAAGTACATCATCACGATTTGAGCACAGACCTTGTACATATTCCATCACTTCCTCCTTCAGCTCCCTCTTAGTCTCCCTCCGTCTCTTCTTAATTTCACTTACCCCCTCTTCCACATCCTCTAATTTTTGCTTTACCTCTTTTATTTCCCGGTGCGCTTCCTCAATTTCTTCCTCTAAGGCCACCTTGGTCGTCTCTATGTGCGTTCTTACTTCCCATTCTTTTGTCTCCATTGCCTCTGTTACCTCGTCCAACCTCGTTGTCAACCCCTCGTGTACCATCTGACATTCCCTCTTCGTCGCTATTAGTTCTTTTTTTATTTCTTTCTGTGTCGCCTTCAACCCCCCGATTACCGCAGTGTTCTTTTCCACTTGCTCCCCCAATTCTTTTTGGCCCACCGTCAGCTGTTCTACCCCCCGTGTCAGGTCTTCTATGCCCCCCTGTAACCTAGCCGTGCTATTTCTCACCTCTTTCTCCATACGCTCCTCACCCCGCTTTACCTCCTCACGTACCCCCGCGACCTCTTCGCCCACACCTCGTCTGATCTCCTCCCCCATCTCTCCCATCTCTTTGGTAGATGCCGCCCTCATCTGCTCTAAATCATTCCTCTGGGCATCCAATTTGGTTTCTAACCCGATTTTTACCCCCCTCTATCCGCTCCCCCATTTGTTTAATTTCCCGGGCGGATTGCTCCCCTATTTCCCTCAATTTGCCTTCCATCTTGTTTTCTAACCCCATTAACCCATTCTTCACCCCTTCCATTTGGTTCTCCTGGGCAGCCATTCTATTTTCCAACCCCGTTAACCCCTCCTTCATTTCCCAAATTTGATTACCCATGTCCTCAAGTTGGCCCCCCAATTTACCTTCGAGCCCCCCGATTCGGCTTTCTAATCCCCCTAATTTGGCTTCTAGCCCCCCAAATTGATTTCCCAACTGTTCACTGGTACTCCTTGCTTCGTCCCTCATTGCTCCCATTTGGCCTCCCATTGCTTCAATTTGGCCTCCCAGCCCCCTGTTCTCTTCCATGAAGGCCTGCATTTGCAGCATGAATAGGCCCCAGTCCATTGGCGCCGCGGGCGTGGCTGCCGCAACCACGTGCGAGCCGCCATTTTGTGCGCCTCCTACCTCATGCGAGGCGCCGCCATCTCGTGCACCTGAAACCTCCGCCACCACATCCTCATTGCTCTCCTCCTCCATTATTACTCCCACCTCTTCCCTGGGGTCCTGAGCTGCTTCTAACCCTTCTCCTAGCTCCCCCACCGGCATCCGGTCGCCTTGATCATCCATGGCACGATTTTTTAAATTTGGAATATTAAATAGAATTTTGGCCACTCGTAATTTTGAGTGCGTTAAGCGCACTTCAGGTCCGAATCTCGCTCCTGACACCAATTGTTATGGAAATGGGGGACGGCTCTCCCATTAGCAAGGGGTGGTTAGCCCCTTGTCCTGTTAAGCTGGCCGTCTCCCCGGTCCTGGAACTATCCTGCTTCTTCGTGGGGTGAGATTGGCCGAGGTGATTGGTCAAGGGAGTCCCGTACACCTCCGCCGACCTCTCCACGAAGCCGGTGAATAGCCCCGTTCGAAACCACGGACAAGATGTTATTTGCCGAGCGGGTTAGCAGCCCGCAGCTCGAACCATTAGCAAAGACTAAACCCGATTCCAATGCGCTGGCCAAAATCGCGCCACAGGTACTCAATGATGGAAACCTCTAAAACGAAACGGATGTGAAGGAAGAAGACGAAGGTAGGAAGAACACGGGTATTTATTAATAATTATTTACAAAACCAAAGTAACCAAGGGAGAAGGAAGGAAAACAAAAGTAACTTGAAGAAGAAGAAGAAGAAGAGGAAGAAGAAGACACAGTGCAGTTATTAACTTATACAGGCTTACTTATACCCAGGGACAACACAGACAAACAGACGACAATCAGACTTACACGAATGGGAATGGAGCAGGAATGAATGGCTGGAAGGAGAGGAAGGTACAGGTGGGATGGTAGAACAGCCGGGCCGGGAGCGAGCAGCCGCCGGCTCTCCACCCTCGGGTCCACACCGCCAGGATGCTCCCAGCAACGCGTTGGAGCTTGTCATAGCAAGGCTGGTTGGAACAGCGTCTCCCTTGAAGCAGTCCCTCAACTGAACTCCGGTGGACTCCTAGTGGACTGCGGTGGACTCAAGTGGACTCAGCTCCGGTGGACTCCTCCCTCTCCCTCTGGGGGCTCCGCGTGACGGGTTATATACCCACGCCCATGGAACTTTCGCGAACCTCCTCGAACGCTCTCTCTCCGCCCTCTCAGGCCAAACCCCTCATGCTTGGTTGGTTGATCGGGGCTGGCTCACTCCTCCTTTTGATGACGAGGTGGAGACACGCCTTTCTTCCCCGAGTTAGAGCACGCCGTAATGGCGGCAAATGCAGTTGGCAACGAAAGGGGCGAAGGTGATGCGGTTGGCAATGAAAGGGTTGGAATTGGAGGCTTTGGGGGAATTTGAACAAGGGGATCGAGCTTATTCGATTCGGTGCAATGCAGTGTCAATTAATGGGCAACAGAGCCTTAACCTGGAACACATAATAAAGAAATAACTATTTAGAAGGTTCCATGGTGGCCTACGTGCTTATACATGGACTAACTAAGGGGACGACCTTTGACCTTACACAAAACGGAGGTATTTACAAGGAACATGACATTTACAAAGGGTGATATTTACAATACACAGGATTCTCAAATCCGCAACACATGATAAAAAAGGAACAAACAGATAGACGTGGATTAGACATAAACTGTCTGTGTGTGGACAATTCTCCTTTTGAGAAGGTCAGTGGTGAACGGATAGGTAGAGGTGAGGAAGGTGAGATGCAGAGGAGATCACACACCTTGGATCCAGTGAGAGTGAGTTTTTTTAACCACAATGACTTGGTGAAGGTGGAATATCGTTTATCATTGGTGGAGTTATGAAACCATCACCCCATGACCACGTGGTGGGTAAACATGAGTAGACCCGGTTGTGGTGAGAAACATCACCGATAAACAAAGGTTACCTTCTTCATGAGTAAAGATGTTTTCACCTGTTCAGATGTTTAACAAATACCTGAGATGAAACCTTTTGGTGCTTAGGAAGGATTTGATACTTTTGATGAACGAATGAACGAACGGATTTTGGAGTTTGCTGATGGAGCTGATTTGTTGATTTGTAATATTCAGTTCCAGAAAGAGGATAATAAGCTTGTTACATACACGTCAGGTGGGTCGACGACAACCGTTGACTACCTGATGGTGCGTAGGCGAGATAGGGGGCACCTCCGGGACACAAAGGTGATCCCGGGGGAGGAGACTGTTTCACAGCACCACTTGGTTGTCTGCGACATAAGGGTGAAAGGTGCGAGGAGAGCTCGGCGGGTGAAGTACCAACCGAGAATGAAGGTGTGGAGGTTGAAAGAGGTGACAGTAAAGGAGGCATTAAAAGAGAGGCGGAGTATGGTAGAGGATGATGTGGTTGAGCTTGAACGTGGTTGGATGTCAATGAAAGATAGTCTGTTGGGAGCCGTTGGTGAGGTATGAGGATGGACAAAAGGACCACCGAGGCACTCGGAAACATGGTGGTGGGATGATGAAGTTGGAAAGAGGATTGACGAGAAGAGGAAGAAGTTCAAGGAGTGGCAGAAGGCGAAAGGTACGGGAGCAGAAAAAGGAGAGCATGAAAGTTATAAGGCAGCCAGGAAGGCTGCAAAGAAAGAGGTAGCAAAGGCGCAGGAGGCATGTAGGAAAATGTTCGGAGAACGCTTGGATTCGGAAGAGGGTCAGAGAGCGGTATTCAGGATTGCAAAGCAGATAGCGAAAGAGAGGTGTGATGTGATGGGGGTGAGTTGCTTGAAGGATGAAGTGGGACAAATCGTTGTGGACCCAGATGGAATTAAAGGAAGATGGAAAATATATATGGAAATACTGTTGAATACAGAGAATGAATGGGATGGCAACATAGAGAGTAACCCAGTTTTAGGACCGGCAGAGAAGATAACTGAGTAGGAAGTTGAGGAAGCGATAAAAGCAATGAAGAGTAGAAAAGCGGGAGGGCCGACGGGAGTTGTGGGAGATATGTTGAAGGCAGCAGGAAGTTGGAGTGTGAAGAGAATGACAGAGATCTGTAATCTGGTGGTGAAAGAAGGCCGCATTCCAGTGGATTCGGGACTGAGTACCCTCGTCCCTCTATACAAGGGGAAGGGTGGCCCTCTGGAGTGTGGCTCGTACCGAGCGATAAAGTTATTGGAGCATAGAATGAAGGTATTGGAAAGTGTGTTGGAGAGGAGGATAAGGAAGAAGGTGAAGATCGATGAAATGCAGTTTGGATTTATACCAGGAAGAGGAACGACAGACGCGCTTTTCATTTGAGGAAGTTGCAGGAGAGTACATGGAGAAGAGGAAGAAGTTGTTTCTTGGGTTTGTTGATCTGGAGAAAGCATTCGATAGGGTTCCACGCAAAGTATTGACATGGGCATTGAGGAAGTTAGAAGTGGAGGAATGGTTGATCAGAGTCGTGATGGCAATGTACAAAAGAGCGTGCACAGCTGTAAGGACGAAGGACGGGAACAGTGGTGAGTTTGAGGTGAAGGTGGGAGTGCATCAGGGGTCGGTACTAAGTCCACTACTATTTGTAGCTGTGATGGAGGTGCTGGCTCGGAACATAAAGGAGGGTTTACCGTGGGAGTTGTTGTATGCAGATGATCTGGTGTTGATTGCGGATAGTATGGATGGACTGAAGGAAAAGATGAACAAGTGGAATGAATGTATGGAGAGAAAAGGTCTGAAGGTGAATATAGGAAAGACGAAGGTGATGGCAAGTGGCAAAGCATGTGGTGAGGTGGAAAGAACTGGGAAGTGGCCATGTGCTGTGTGCAGGAAGGGTGTCGGAGTGAACTCCATTCAATGTACAATGTGCGCTGAGTGGGTTCATCAAAAATGTAGCGGTCTGAGAGGGTCATTAACCAGTGTGACAGCTACATTCAAGTGTAAGGTGTGCACAGAGGGAGCTGCAGATGGAGGAAAAGTTGAGTTGGATGTTGGAGACGGCGTGAAGCTGGAAGGTGTGCAAACATTTTGCTACCTCGGAGACATGCTGAATGGAGAAGGTGGATCAGACTCGGCAACGGTTGCGAGAGTGAGATGTGCATGGAAGGAGTTTCGGGAACTGAGTGGCGTGCTGATGAAGAGGGGAGTGTCGTTGAAGCTGAAGGGAAAGGTGTATGCTGCATGTGTGAGAAGTGTTATGATTTATGGGAGCGAGACATGGGTAATGAACGTAGAGCAGCAACGAAGGCTGGAAAGGGTGGAAATGCGAATGGTTCGGTGGATGTGTAGAGTATCGTTGAGAGAGAGGAAGACAAATGATGAATTGTGAAAGATGATGGGAATAGAGTCTGTGATTGATGCTGTGAAGAGGAACAGGTTGAGCTGGTTTGGTCATGTGTTGAGGAAGGATGAAAGTGACTGGTTGAGAAGAGTGATATAAATGAATTTAGAAGGAAGTAGAGGACGGGGAAGACCGAGAAGGACTTGGCTAAAGATGGTGGAAGAAGAAATGCGGGCAAGGGGGTTAACAAGGAGAGATGCAGAAAATAGGGCAAAATGGAGAAGTTTGTCATGGGGACCGCAAGGCTAACCCCCGCTCTAGCAGGGAAAATGGCCTTAAAATGCATGTTGTTGTTGTTGTTGTTGTTGATGTTGTGAGCAGCAGGGGTAAAATACCTTTATTCGGTGCATCATACTGATTATTCTACCCGGTGAGCACCAGGGGTAAAATTCCTTCAGTCGGTGCAGTATACTGTATTCTACCAGGTGAGCACCAGGGGTGAAATACCTTCATTCGGTGCAGTATACTGATTATTCTACCAGGTGAGCAGCAGAGGTAAAATACCTTTAGTCGGTGCATTATACTGATTACCGGTATTCTACCAGGTGAGCACCAGGGGTATTGCGCCTATGTTTAATATTAAAACCCTGCCCCCCACCCCTTTGGTTACGGAGTTAACACAACATGTCCATGTTTATGTGTATCATGTATGTCGCGCCGCTCACAGTAACACAGAGTGTATTACAATTGTAACCATAACTTATCATACCTGTTCATACCTTCGTGGAATGCGACATCGATCGTTTCTAACAATCAAAACGAATCCATTTTCACTGAAATTAGTGTGAAGAAGGTTCGAGAAACGTCACGACTTTTATCACAAAATGGATTTTAAAAAATAATTAAAACTCTAAACGGAAGTGGCTCTTTTGTGACTAAATCTTTTGGTCCGTTTTCTTGTGCGATGTTTTCTTGTGTGGGTGTGTCCACAGTGGCGTGTCCACAGGGGCGTGTCCACAGGTGTGTGCCCACACAGTCCCTCGGCCATAGTCGCGCACACACGCTTTCTCTTGGTCCCTGTTTCATCGGACTCCGATCGTGTTCAGGTGAAGGAATACCTATTATTATATTACTAGCGGGGTCACCCGTGGGATTCCCACGGGTGACCCCGCAAGTTTGCATTGACGTTCGTCGATGGACTCGTTCGCCCGTCTCATTCGTTTTCTTGCTGCATCCTGTTCAAGTCTGCGTTCTTCATCGATCGTCTCATTCATTTTGGAAATAGAAGTTTCCACGCAGCGCATGAATTGTCACGATCCTCAAGAGGAATTTGTCTCGTAATCATCAAATGATAAATGGCAAGTAAATTATATTGTGGAAAATTAAAGATTTCAAATAAACCTATTTAAAGTGTATTCGCACATAACTAATTTTTAAAAACGAAGAAATATCTCTCGGTAATTTCCTGAAACATATTTTACTTCCGGCTAATAATGTTGAATTAAATAAAAACGAAGAAATATATGTCGGCATCATTGTTGACGTTTTTGTGACGACTGTCATCAAACGAAAAAGTAATATATCTTAACGGAAAAGCAAAAGCGAATTTTTAATATATATCGACACGTTGCCGTCGGTGTCATGTTGGGCGGTGTATGATACACCATGACGCGATTTTTAAAAATATATCTGCATTTTCCCGCGTGTGTGGAATGTTCTCAATTATTGCTGACACCGAGTCCAAAACCATCGATAAAAATGAAATCATATGGTGAGTTAGATTGGAGATAAAGGCGTGAGAGAGACTCAATGGCCTTGAAGTTACAGGCATTTGAGAATTCATTTCGTTCTATAAACGGCAACTTTCATCGGATTTTCTTCTCGTTTTTTTTCAACCGAGTCTAAAACTATGTTAGCGACTGTGAAAAATGAAATGATATATCGAATTTAAAATAGATATCGACACATTGCCGTCGGTGTCATGTTGGGCGGTGTATGATACACCATGACGCGATTTTAAAAAATATATCTCTGCATTTTCCCGCGTGTGTGGAATGTTTGTGGAAAATTAAAGATTTCAAATAAACCTATTTAAAGTGTATGCGCACATAACTAATAAAAAAAACGAAGAAATATCTCTCGGTAATTTCCTGAAACATATTTTACTTCCGGCTAATATGTTGAATGAAATAAAAACGAAGAAATATATGTCGGCATCATTGTTGACGTTTTTGTGACGACTATCATCAAACGAAATAGTAATATATCATAACGGAAAAGCAAAAGCGAATTTTTAATATATATCGACACATTGCCGGCGGTGTCATGTTGGGCGGTGTATGATACACCATGACGCGATTTTAAAAAATATATCTCTGCATTTTCCCGCGTGTGTGGATTGTTCTCAATTATTGCTGACACCGAGTCTAAAAGTAAAACCATCGATAAAAATGAAATCATATGGTGAGTTAGATTGGAGATAAAGGCGTGAGAGAGACTCAATGGCCTTGAAGTTACAGGCCTTTGAGAATTCATTTCGTTCTATAAACGGCAACTTTCATCGGATTTTCTTCCCGTTTTTTTTCAACCGAGTCTAAAACTATGTTAGCGACTGTGAAAAATGAAATGATTTATCGAATTTGATTTGAAATAAAACTGGGGGAGAGCAAGACACCACGGGCCTACAAAACAGGACTCAAAGCTATGCGAGTTAATAAAATGGTGGATATTTGTTTATAGCCACTCCCAGAATGGGTGGAGCTATGGGTGGAGCTACTCTGCAAACCGAGTAAGCCACACCCCGGACAGACACCCAACAGATAGACAGACAGACAGACAGAATCATCTACGGCTATTATAATATAGATTGTGCTTTGTGTTTATTTTTATTTTTTCTCATTTGCATTTCCTTCTTTATCCTCAGTGAGTCGAGGTGAGTTCATGTTTTGCTCTACAAGGTAAATACCGTGTATGTACTTGTGGTAAATACCGTGTATGTACCTGTATCGATGTGATTCACCATTTACCTGTAGCTCCTCTAATCTAAAGTGAATATACCATTTACCTGTACCGTAGCTTCACTAATCTAAAGTGAATTTACCATTTACCTGTACCGGAGCTTCACTAATCTAAAGTGAATTTACCATTTACCTGTACCGTAGCTTCACTAATCTAAAGTGAATTTACCATTTACCTGTACCGTAGCTTCACTAATCTAAAGTGAATTTACCATTTACCTGTACCGGAGCTTCACTAATCTAAAGTGAATTTACCATTTACCTGTACCGTAGCTTCACTAATCTAAAGTGAATTTACCATTTACCTGTACCGTAGCTCCTCTAATCTAAAGTGAATTTACCATTTACCTGTACCGGAGCTTCACTAATCTAAAGTGAATTTACCATTTACCTGTACCGTAGCTTCACTAATCTAAAGTGATTTTACCATTTACCTGTACCGGAGCTTCACTAATCTAAAGTGAATTTACCATTTACCTGTACCGTAGCTTCACTAATCTAAAGTGATTTTACCATTTACCTGTACCGTAGCTCCTCTAATCTAAAGTGAATTTACCATTTACCTGTAGCTCCTCTAATCTAAAGTGAATTTACCATTTACCTGTAGCTCCTCTAATCTAAAGTGAATTTACCATTTACCTGTCGCTCCTCTAATCTAAAGTGAATTTACCATTTACCTGTCGCTCCTCTAATCTAAAGTGAATTTACCATTTACCTGTACCGCAGCTCCTCTAATCTAAAGTGAATTTACCATTTAATTTGTAAAATGTCGTTTTTCGACATCATCATCGATATTCAAAGTGAATGTTTTATGTTTAATGAAAGTTTTTCTTTTCCCGTCGAGTTCATGTCCGAGTGACGTTCCGTGTGTGCATTTGTGTATTCGTAGTAAACATCGTCCGGGGAAACGTTTTTATCAAATAAACACTTTATCAAAGGTCGGAGCTGGTGTGGAGGTGAATTGTGCAGTTTAAATCATGAAAATCGGTTCAGATTAAGAGTTTGGAGAGAATCGCGTTTGTATTTGAAGATAGACAATCGTGTTTGTAGAGAGAAAATTAAATAAAGGGACGAATTCTGGAGGAATTTTAATAAAATGCAAAGACCTTCCCGAAGTGTCGCGCCCTGTTTGTCTTTAACTGCCCCGCAGGTTATTCTGCACACGTTAAACAAACATGTTAAATGCTCGAGGCCACCTCGATCAGAACCTGAATGGACTGTTGGCAAACCTGATTCATGTGCTTCTATAAAATCCTTGAAGCATTTTTGGGGAAAAGTTGACAGACCACTTTTTTATCATAATTTGGGTGTGCTGAGTCCATTTTTGCTGTCTGTCACCCTCTCAAATGAAGGCAAAAGCTTCAAAAATGGCCGAAAACAAAATGGCTGTCAAAGATTCAATTATACTGTATTTTTTTAATACCTCTCTAAATTAAATACAAAGTTGAGTACTCTCCTCATTTCAAAAGCATCATTATGTACAAAATTATTCTCAAATATGCAAAATACTGTTATTAGTTTCTTAACATAGGTTGATGGTGTCCATATTGAATTTCAAGATGGCTGTCATTGTTAATCGGTATGTTGCCAATATAGGAAATACTAGTACCGACTGCAAAGCCGCAATGAGCCGGCGAAGCCAAAGCCTCTTGCCACTATTTTACCCATCACTATGGTATCAGTAGGTTAGGTAGTTGGTAGTAGGTAGGTATAGTAGGTACCGTACCTGGTAAGACTTGGTAAAAGAGAAGAGCAGACAGTCCTCCCCAATACCTGCATACCTCTTGCCACTATTTTACCCATCACCATGGCATCAGTAGGTTAGGTAGTTGGTAGTAGGTAGGTGTAGTAGGTACCGTACCTGGTAAGACTTGGTAAAAGAGAAGGGCAGACAGTCCTCCCCAATACCTGCATACAATAAATGTCATAAGAAGCTTAAGGAAGTAACGATACGATGTGCTAGCTTAAGGCCTATTTTAAGAAATTTTAACTGGGCTTAACATACGTTTTCACAGTATGTGTGTAGTCTTCTAACTTCAGTCGCTGGCAGGACTGGTTCTCTCCGGGCACGGCAGCTTCCTCCACCAGCAGACGTTAGCTTGCAGTGATTAATTCGGTGAATTCCGTCTCAACTTCGGATATTTCCGGCCGTGAAAAACTATCCGTATTTCTAAACTAAATATGTAAACCGCTTATACCGTATTTCTGGCCCTGAAAAACTATCCCATACGGCCGCGAGATTTCTAAAAAATAATTCTTCGTCGATGTTAGAATATTTGACGCCGTTTTCACCCTCCGAAACGCGTAATAATATTTTTTCAAATGCTCGAATCTCATTGGTTCTGGTGTTTGATGACGATTTTCGTTGAAGATAACGAGGTTGGTCTTAACGTATTTTAATTACTAATTCGAGGTTTCATTAGATTGTGAATCAAAGAACGACGGGTGAAACAAACTCCTATTGAACTTTTTCACAATTGTTTTATGCAAACTTCCGCATCCGGTCGATGGCGGCCACCATTGAGTGATTTCATTTTAGAAATTTTTTGCAAATGCTCGACTCTCATTGGGTCCGGTGTTTGGTGACGCGTTTTGTTGAAGATAACCAGGCCCGTGCGGGCCGATGTTGGTCTTATATTATTTTATTAATACATTGGAGGTGCATAAGATTGTGAATCAAACGATGACGGGTGAAAGAAACTCCTAATGAACGTTTTAAATTTGTTATGCATACTTCCGCATCCGCAAGATGGCTGCCTCCACTGCGCTTCGGATTCTCGAGCCAAGGCATAATCAGGTTTTCAACATAATACGTACTCGTTTATTGACAACACCGGCTTCGCCGGCTATAAAGGCGACACGAGAGGCTATTTGTAGGCACATTCATATGATGACAAACAGTGAATTAGATAAGGTACAAGCATTTAAGCAGTACATAATGCTACTTTATATGTATTCAAATAAATTTAGCCATATATAATATAATATAATGTACATGTGATGTTATCTGATAGAATGTGCATCTCCCTCCAATGTCTCATATGAAAATGATCGAATTTTCTGCAATTGTGTCACACAGTCATTTATATACAGTTCTACTCATTGTGACAGTTGTCGTTATCCTTGCATTTGCATTGTGATGTACACAACAGATGAGAATTTCTGCACTTGCACCGTAAATTCATACAGCCAGTGTTGCAGCTACAGGAAATCAGTTCCAGACACGACTGGGGTACAGGTGGAAATGACATCAAAATGGGCACCAGTTTGTCCTCGCTCTGTTTCCAACCCATGGACTCGGGTGGAGGCAGATCTGGGTAGTTCAGATGTGCTTGTCTCCACACTAATGCCTGATAATGTGAACGTTTCACATGGAAGAATAGTGCATCACTTGTTGGGGGAAGTGACTCTGGAGCGCGGGACTTAATGAAGAGTACTGGTCGAGCCTTGTCAACTGTGTCAACGTGTTGCATCTTGTACATTTTGCAGACAAACAGCTCTGCAAACACCCCGTTGCCACGCTGCAATTTGGGTGGCATGGAAGCTTTCTTTCCCATCAAGACTGCTGTCATTGATATCTACTAGGGCATGCCCGTACTATATCTATATCTAAAATTATATCCCCCCCCTCTATTTACATGAAATGGTTTGGTCCAAAGCGAACGGCTTGCGAGTACGGTGACAATCCCCCCCCCCCTCTATTTACATGAAATGGTTTGGTCCAAAGCGAACGGCTTGCGGAGTTTGGTAAAGAAATCGCCATAGCATGCACAAACGCGCAGGAAAGCGAAAGAATCGCAAATTAGTTTTAATTAGTTTTAAAACATCGTTTAACGCCAACATAGCGGCAACATAGTTTGCCAACGTGAAATAAATGAATACGCTCTCAAATGTGCCGTCCGAGGCAGAGTCTGTTCGGCACGTTCGGCAGACGTGATAGCTCGCTGCTCTCTGATTGGTTGAATCGTTTTTTGGACATAGCTCGCTAACTACTTCTCCGATTAATATGAAACCTTGAAAAGGCACATCCTCGGGTCCCCAGCAATATACCTGGCAAGTTTAAAGTATATCGGACCCGTGGTTGTCGAGAAACAGCGGTCACAGACAAACATACATACATACATACATACATACATACATACATACATACATACACAGAGATTACTGGAATTATAGATAGATGTTGTCACATGTGAAATGCACAAACCGATTTGGTACAAAATTTGGAGGTGTCACTGCTCCTGTTATAATGTTCATGGATTTCAGGGTATGTTCTGCCAGAGCTGTGTCAACCTGTACAACATTGTCATAGCCAATGATGTGACCAGCATTGTGAAAGAGCTGCACCAGCTCCTTTGATCGAGTGGCTTGGTGTAATGTACATGCTAAGCCTACATGCTTGGACGTCCAGCGTTTTCCACCACTCACATTGTAAACCAAGTCTTGTCCTATGCTCAGAATTATACCTTGAAGTTTTAATTCACCCTGGGATATTTCCTCTTCTTTGATTTCTTCAGTTTTATCTTCGATATTTTCAACTTCATCCTCGGTTTCACCAAATTCGCCCTCGAGAAGACCCTGTCCACCAAAGAGCAAACGAAGAAACATAAACAGATTATCAGGAACACAGGATATTGCTTCATCCTCACTAATGTTGAAGCCTTCATAGGAAGATTGGGACATTATTTCAGATCGCAGCTTCAATGCAACATGTACCATTTCCAGGAACGACTCCTCCACTGGCTGATAAGCAGGCATGGTATGGGCATCCTCATCTTCAGCTACCAACTTTGAAATTGGGACATGTCCGTATTTTGTTGGCACCAGCAATGTTTGTCTGTCTTCAACGGCTTGGTTGTGCATAACTACGAACTCAAAGAAGTGGCTTCTATATAGTTTAAGCTTTTCCTTGAAAGATGCCCTCCTACTAGTGAAACATGGGGGAACGTCAATATCAGCTGTTTCAGCCAAGTGACAATATCTTTTCCACACCTCAGATAATTCGAGAACATGAGCGAGTTTTGCTGCACCCTCTAGTTCTTCTATAAGCCATTGCATAGCAAGATCTGTTTTTTGTGTGTTTTCCTTTCTTCTGGATGTATTGCGGAGGAATTGTTTGTAGCAGTTGGCATGGTATTTGCTCTCAGAAGCTATAAGATCATTCACCCCAGATAAACGTATACTGGTAAGTTGATCATAGGGAGAAGCTTCAAGGATCTGCTGGCTCATCTTCAGCGTGGTCACAGATGACAATTTGGTCTTAGTGTTGTCATCCTGACAGAACATACAGGCTGCCCAATCAACAGGCTGTATGGAACTTCGAAGTCTAGAGGGCAGATCACCAGCTGAAGCGCTTGTACCAGCTTCACACGATTCAGAGTAATTTCGTTTTTGTAATCTGGACATGTTTGTTTTGCTAGTAAAACTAGCATAGCAAGATTTATGCCATACCACGGAATCAGGGTTGGTAGTTAGTATCATACACTAAACAGATCACAAAGACAGCCTTCTTTCACCTGAAAAACATTGCCCGTCTCCATCCATCCCTCTCCTCCGTGGCTGCAGAAAACCTCATCCACGCCTTCATCACTTCCCATCTGGACTACTGCAATAGCCTCCTCTATGGTTCACCCTCAAAAATCACCAATAAACTCCAATACATTCAGAACTCCGCTGCCCGTCTACTCACCCATTCCCGGACCCGTGACCACATCACCCCCGTCCTTTACAAGCTTCACTGGCTCCCCATCCCCCAGAGAATCCAGTACCAAATCCTCCTCTTGACATACAAAGCCCTCCATAACCTGGCCCCATCCTACCTGGCTGACCTCCTCTCCAGACACACTCCCACCCGCAACCTCCGCTCTGCTGGTACCAACCTCCTGACCCCCCCCCCCCCCCCCCCATCCGGACAAAATTCAGATCCTGGGGGGACAGGGCCTTCTCCATCGCTGCTCCCACCGTCTGGAACTCACTACCTCACACCATCAGAGACTCCTCCTCACTCACCACATTCAAAACATCACTCAAGACCCACCTGTTCAACACTGCATTCAACATTTAACCCACAGCATCTAACCCCTGACTATCTCCTCTCCTTCTCCCTCCTTTGTGCTTTGAATATTTCCCTATTGATTCTTCTTTTTTTGAAATTGTTTTCATGTTTTGCTATGCATTATGTTTTGCACTCTGTCAAAGCGTCTTTGGGCTTCATGAAAAGCGCCATCTATCTATAATTCCAGCAATCTCTGTGTGTGTGTGTGTGTGGGTGTCTGTGTGTGTGTTTGTTTGTCTGTGACCGCTGTTTCTCGACAACCACGGGTCCGATATACTTGCAACTTGCCAGGTATATTGCTGGGGACCCGAGGATGTGCCTTTTCAAGGTTTCATATTAATCGGACAAGTAGTTAGCGAGCTATGTCCAAAAAACGATTCAACCAATCAGAGAGCAGCGAGCTATCACGTGTGCCGAACGTGGCGAACAGACTCTGCCTCGGACGGCACATTTGAGAGCGTATTCATTTATTTCACGTTGGCAAACTATGTTGGCGTTAAACTATGTTTTAAAACTAAATAAAACTAATTTGCGATTCATCGTAACTGCGATTTGCGACCTTCCGGACAGTGAAGACTTCACTTCCGGCAGCCAATCACAGAACGCGTTGTTGCGAGCCGAGCCGAGCGCGTGCGCCATTACGGTTCGTAATTCGATTTCTTCCGGAGAAAATAATAATTTCTCGATTTCTTATGCGCATTATTTCTCCCAGAGCGAAGGGCGGAAGCGAAGAGCGTTGTTTTTTTTGTTTACGGGCGTACGGGCGTACGGGCGGGGTAGAGCGTACGGGTAGCGTTTTTTTTTTTTTTTGGCAAGGAACGGGCACCCACGTACGGGCATGCCCTAGTCTATCTATAATTCCAGTAATCTCTGTGTGTATGTGTGTGTGTCGTTTGTCTGTGACCGCTGTTTCTCGACAACCACGGGTCCGATATACTTGAAACTTGCCAGGTATATTGCTGGGGACCTGAGGATGTGCCTTTTCAAGGTTTCATATTAATCGGAGAAGTAGTTACCGAGCTATGGCGATTTATTTACCCGTACTCGCAAGCCGTTCGCTTTGGCTTTGCGAATGGACCAAACCATTTCATGTAAATAGAGGGGGGGGGGTTCTACCGTACTCGCAAGCCGTTCGCTTTGGCTTTGCGAATGGACCAAACCATTTCATGTAAATAGAGGGGGGGGGGGGGGTTGTCACCGTACTCGCAAGCCGTTCGCTTTGGCTTTGCGAATGGACCAAACCATTTCATGTAAATAGAGGGGGGGGGATTGTCACCGTACTCGCAAGCCGTTCGCTTTGGCTTTGCGAATGGACCAAACCATTTCATGTAAATAGAGGGGGGGGGATATAATTTTAGATATATATATAGTACGGGCATGCCCTAGTCTATCTATAATTCCAGTAATCTCTGTGTGTATGTGTGTGTGTCTGTGTGTCGTTTGTCTGTGACCGCTGTTTCTCGACAACCACGGGTCCGATATACTTGAAACTTGCCAGATATATTGCTGGGGACCCGAGGATGTGCCTTTTCAAGGTTTCATATTAATCGGAGAAGTAGTTACCGAGCTATGGCGATTTATTTACCAAACTCCGCAAGCCGTTCGCTTTGGCTTTGCGAATGGACCAAACCATTTCATGTAAATAGAGGGGGGGGGGGGGGGATTGTCACCGTACTCGCAAGCCGTTCGCTTTGGCTTTGCGAATGGACCAAACCATTTCATGTAAATAGAGGGGGGGGATTGTCACCGTACTCGCAAGCCGTTCGCTTTGGCTTTGCGAATGGACCAAACCATTTCATGTAAATAGAGGGGGGGGATATAATTTTAGATATATATATAGTACGGGCATGCCCTAGTATAAAATAAATGCATTATTATTATTATATTATAACAGGTCTATCGATTGCTATTCTGTTTTGACTGTCTCTATGTTTCTGACGTATTTGCACAGACTCTTTCAGTTTGGTTAATCCTTGTTCTGGAGCACCTAACAGCTTGTCACTTTTCTTCTCCTGACAGATGATGCATTGTCTGACATCAGTGGATCTGTCTCTTTTAAGATTCAGTATTGGCTCCATATTCTCATTTTTGTATCGGCACATTCATCATATGAAAATCACATTCGACAATCCTTCATCTGAAACAAAAGAAAAATGAGTTGGTGCATTTTATCACTCGACCATATAAGCGCTTTATGGTGATGATGATGTGAGCGTAGAGTGTTTCAGCATTTTTGGTTACACATATATATGGAGCAAATATGTTTCTTGATTACAACTACGATTGGAAATATTTGGGCCAAATTAAATACTTTATTCCTCAAAACTTTGAACAATTAAACTCCGACTAGGATGTACCTTAGAAGTCGATATAAGAGAAATAGTTGCTGGCCATGGCAGCCATCTTGAAATACAAAATGGCCTCCATTGCCACTAATTATAACTCTCCCCCCCCCCCCCCCCCCACCCCCTTCCGACGCCTCCTCCCCCCAAGCCCTCTCCCTCCCACACTTCTCCCTGCTCTCAAATGTTGTGTTTGTGTGCTTCCCCTTCCCCTTCCCCTTCTCTCACCATCTTGTCTTCCGCTCACTCTTTTTATATATTTTGTTTATCTGGTTGATTTGTTTGTGAAATAAATGTTAGCTCTTTCACGAGCCTCAATTCAGTATACAAAAAAAAAACAAAGAAAAAAACCTTCACTCTTTCATTCCTCTTTTCTCCTGCCTCTGGAACAAACTCCCCCACTCCCTTCAATCCCACTCCTCCCTCCAGGTCTTTAAAACAGCTGTTCACCACCATCTCTTATCTTCCCCCATCCAAAACCTTGATCTTTTCTACCCCCACTAATTCACCCCAGATCCACCTTGTTTGAAATTCCAACTTCTTTCCTGGAAGTCCTGGCAGTGTCCATATGTTTTATACCTCTCCCCACCCCCACCCCCTTCCCTTGCCCCCCCCCCCCCCCACCCCAAAGCCCTCGCCCTCTCTCAGATCTCTCGATGTATCCATGTCTCTCGGTCCCTGCTCTCAAATGTTGTGTTTGTGTCCTTCCCCCTCTCTCCCCATCTTGTCTACCGCTCCCGATGTTATATGTTTTATGTGTCGGTTTGTCTTTCTGTGTGATTAATGTTCGCTCTTTCACGAGCCTCGATCTTGTATACAAAAAAAAAAAAAAAAAAAATTTTTTAAATGAAAACATTATAATTTGATAGGACAACAAAGTTATATATGGTTATACGTCATATCTATGGATGACACTTCTAAACTGTGCATTTGACCTCAGGAAGACCTGCTTAGATATAATAGGTAAAATAACATTTTGGCGGCCATTTTGAGGAATTTAGCTTCACAGGAGAGGGTGACAGACAGCAAAAATGAACTCAGCACACCTTAATTATGATAAAAAAGTGGTATGTCAGCTTTTCCCCAAAAATACCTCTTGAAGTGTGTTTTCCCAAAAATCCGACCAGTCTAGAAGCGGAAGTTAAACCCATAAATGGGTTTAAACCCATTAAACCCATAAATGTGCATTAAAACCATAAAGGTGCATTAAAACGGACCTACCTGGCATTCTTTTCGCCTAAAAACAAACTTTTGAGGATGTTCACAGCTATGTTTGGCTAATTTTAAACACTAGAAACACCTGCTCCCTGTGGGAGAGGTGGGAAACACCTGCTCCCGGCTGCTGGTTGCATCATTTTTCTGTGGGCGCGTCTGTCGCTGATGCAGTGCCTCTCTATAACCAGTTATCTGGTACTCATTTTGCCAACCTTGGAAGGATGACAGGCTGAGTCAACCACACCTGGCGTTAATTCAACGATGTTGGAACTCAGAATCTTGGGATCCCAAGCCCACCGCCCAAACCATTAGGCCAACACAAGATGATCCTGTGGGAGTATAATTCACCTTTCCTTTCCCTCTCTTGTTGGGGGTATCGTTCCCGGGGGAGTTGTGTTGCAGGGTGTGACGATGGTGCGGCCATTCTTGTGACATGCTTGAGACATTAGACCATTTTCAACCCCTTGGACCCTAACTATTGTTGGAATGTACCGTTTAGAGTTTAGACCATCTGGAACGATTCAGGTGCACACCACGCAAACATATACGTAGTCTTGCAAAACAGACTGTACTTTTTTCAGCAATTGTGCAAACTCAACCACCCAGAGGGTGGGGACTCAGCTGGTTTATAACTTTATATAATGATCCACTGAATGAAATGAAAAAGTTCGTTGAGGTATGTTAATTACCATGGTTGTTAACATCCCCGAGTGATGTTAATCCAACAATGAAGTGTAATGTATAAAACTAGCAAGTTGCCTGTGCCCACATGGGATTCGAAATGGGGTAGGGATGGAGATGGCAAAAATACAAATGGTGTCTTCTGTCGAGCCGGCAATCTGGGAGCAACGATTCACATTCATTGCCACGTCTGATGCAATTTAAATGGTCTAATGGTGGCGAGGTGCTCCATTTGAAATTGTTCGATATATGTAGCTTTTTGATTTCCAGGGTCTGCAATAGCAACTTGTTTTGGTGTTGAAACCAGCAATCAATTGCAAGTTAATAGTACGATGAACCAGTGAGTTATCGTATGAAGTTATCAATTGACACACTCTCTCTCTCTGTTTTACTGAATTTTACTTTGCTCTCCAGAACATGAACAAGTGGAGTCCTGAACGAGCGATCATGCTCCCTTGGATCGTTTTATTCCTTTCGGGTGAGATTTTTTTTCCTCTTTAACTCTTCTTTACCTTCTCCACTCTTTTCCCTCCTCTAAATTATCTGATAAATGTTCCGTGTTGAGTGGAAATGATGAACATGTTTGTAATTACTGTATTTGTACTTATTCTGTGCATTTGTACCAAGTGCTCATCCTTTGTATCTGAATGGACTGCAGAGTTAGTTTGAGAAAATAGTTGTTTCTGGAATCGGTCAGTACACGAGGTGAGCAGCTGGTCTCCATGGAAACGGTGAACAATGTCATGTTGAAATGCATTCTCGTGACTCGCATATCAATTTCCGCTTTGTCGTCATGGTATACACCACGGGCTTTGCACTCCAGTACTTGTTACCCCGCACTCGCGAAGCGAAAACAGGGTTAAGCATTCGGTTGCGTCCGTACATGCATACGTGTGGCGTGCCTGCGTTTTTAAAATTCATTTTCTCGGAAACCGTTGGTCTGATTGACACGAAATTTTACCATTGGAGCACCTCATCCTGTAGAATTCTTTAATGATAATTATGATGTAATAGGTCACGTGGTACAGCGGCCATCTTGGAAAAACTGATAAACGTTGCACCTCCATCTCCAAAACCGATCCATGGAAAAATTGAATCGTGGCTCATTGTAAAGAACTCCACATGGGGAATTGGTGGGGTTAATGATGTCATTGGTGTCATAATTATGACGACATAATTCAACGGGGACAACGCTTAGTCTGATCAGCTTTAAATTTATTGAGCGTGATCTATGCAACAATTATATTAGAGAATATAAATTGATGATGTAATCGCTCACGTGGTCTGGCAGCCATATTGGATCAAAGAAATTTAAAAAAAATCGTTCAAAAGCAGAAGAGTTGGCTCGCACTAAGTTGTCTGCACAGGCTAAGTATTCTATGAATACCATCTACTTTTTATTTATTTATTCAGTTTGCAAATAAAAACAAGACCAATAGTCATGTTAGCTTTAGCAGATCTTCAGCTCTGATTGGTGTATGTTTGAGGGGACATACATACATACACACATACATACATGCATACATACATACATATGGACAGACAAACTGTTCGAGACGGCTTTGCTCCATGAGCCGACGCCGTTAAAAAAAAATTTGAGGTCCAAGGAGGTTAACAGGAGGGGGGGGGGGGGGGGTGACACTCCAAAATAAGTATTCCTTTTTGTTTAAAGTCTTATGATTATGTTAGTATGATTCTACATGATGCCCTGTCTCCTAGCAATCATAGAAATTGGTTTAAAATTCGGTGATACTGTGTAACATACCTTTAGTCGGTGTAGTATACTGTCCTGTTTTATTCTACCAGGTGTGCGCCCAGACGTATTCCCCTATTTTTATAGGCACGACTAAGAAATCTCTCAACTATGAAACCATCGTTTATTCCTCAGTGAAAACTTTACTAAATTTATTCGTTGTGTTATTTTGATCTCTAGTGCCCACGAGCCAAGCTGACATGCCCAGCATCAAAGCGTCTCCTGGAGAAAATGTCACCATCAACTCAACCTTTGCTGTTCATCCAAATGAGAGCAGCTCAATCTCCATTTGGTGGAAGTGGAAACCAGTGGATGAAGTTGCTGAAATTGAGGTTTGTTTCACTTTTATCTCTTCCCTCCTTTGTACTCGGAAGACATTTTATCAGGAATCACAAAGTTTCCTGTATTAGTTTTCTGGAGCAACTGCAGGACCCTCATAGTTGTGTTTTGCTTTGCCCAGAAAATACTTCATTTCTCTGCCTCTGCAGCTGAAGGCCCGAGGTATTGTTTTCAGATTGTACTTCTGTTTCAAGAGTGGGTTTTTTTTTTCTGTCACCGCAATTTGAAAGCTGCTGTTAAGCTCATGAAATCACTTGTCTGATGTCCCGGGGCATCCAGAATTTTTATGATGCAAACATCTATGATGCACGAAAGGTCAAGGTCAAGGTCAAATGGTGGTCTGATAAAAAAAAATCGGGCTTTTTTGCAACTGTTAGTCCCTTGGACACGAAATTTTGACCATAGTAGCACCTCTTCCTGTAAAAATTGTTAATTATGACATCATAGGTCACATGCTTTTGGCGCCATCTTGGAAAAACCGAAAAACATCGCACCTCTACAGACTCATGGCAAAAAATATTGGCACCTTGCACCTTTTTCAAATAATTCACCATTTGTTCCAGAAAATAGTTGAAATTAACAAATCTTTTGGTGTCCACAAATGTATTTCTTTGGTTTGCAGTGGAACAAAACAAAAAAAGCTGAAAAAAACTACTAGATCTGAGCTTATTCCACACAGAAACACGAAAATGGCTCCGACAATATTGTTGGCACCTTTTGGAAGTTTTCAGAAATAAATGGATTTCAAGCAGTTGATTTTCCTTTACTTTTGAATTGAACTCACCTGAGGTGAGTTGCAGGTGCCTGTGATATAAAAATCACTCATTCAACCAGTTTGAATAGAGAAAAGGAGTTATTCTGCTGTTTTGTCACTGCGTGTACCACAATGAGCAAGCAGAAAATAAAGAAAACCAGATAATTGTCTGAGGGGGTCAGACACAAGATTGTAGCCAAGTATGGACAATCTCAAGGCTCCAAATCCATATCCAGAGACCTTGATATTCATGTGTCCACCGTACACAATGTTATCAGGAAGTTTAAGGCCCATGGTACTGTAGCCAACCTCCCTGGACGTGGCCGCAAGAATATATTGATCGAAAATTGCAGCGAAGGATTGTTCGAATGGTGGATTAAGCACCTCAATTGCCAAATAGATTCGAGCTGACCTTCAGACACAAGGTACCACAGTTTCAACTCGCACCATCCTTCGCCAGCTTGATGAAATGGGGTTCTCCGGTAGGAGACCCAGGAGGACCCCACTGCAGAGAGAGAGGAGAGAGTGGAGAGGAGAGAGGAGACAGACACAGAGAGACACAGAGAGATACAGAGCCAGAGAGAGACACAGACAGAGAGAGACACACACACACAGAGAGAGACAGAGAGAGACACACACACACACACACACACACACACAGAGACAGACACAGACAGACACAGACAGACACAGACAGACACAGACAGACACAGACAGACACAGACAGACACAGACAGACACAGACAGACACAGACAGACACACACACAGACACACACAGACACAGACACAGACAGACACAGACAGACACAGACAGACACAGACAGACACAGACAGACACAGACAGACACAGACAGACACAGACAGACAGACAGACAGACACAGACAGACAGACACAGACAGACAGACACAGACAGACAGACACAGACAGACAGACACAGACAGACAGACACAGACAGACAGACACAGACAGACAGACACAGACAGACAGACACAGACAGACAGACACAGACAGACAGACACAGACAGACAGACACAGACAGACAGACACAGACAGACAGACACAGACAGACACAGATAGACACAGACACAGACAGACACAGACAGACACAGACAGACACAGACAGACACAGACAGACATGCGAAAGCCCGACTGGAGTTTGCCGAAACGCACCTGAACAAGCCAAAATCCTTCTGGAAGAATGTCCTGTGGACAGGTGAGACCACATTAGAGCTTTTTGGTAAAGCACATCATCTCTATGTTTACAGAAGACAAAATGAAGCCTTCAAAGAGAAGAACACCTTCACTATATTTAAACATGGAGGAGGTTCAGTGATTTTTTGGGGTTGCCGTGCTATCTCTGGCACTGGGTGCCTTGAATGTGTGCATGGCATCATGAAATCAGGAGATTACCAAGGCATTTCGGAGCACAATGTTCAACCCATTGTCAGAAAGCTGGGTCTCCGTCGAAGGTCATGGGTCTTGCAGCAGGACAATGATCCCAAACACACTTCATAAAGAACCCAGCAATGGTTCAAGACAAAACGCTGGACTGTTCTGAAGTGGCTAGCAATGAGTGCAGATCTAAATGCCATTGTACACTTGTGGGGAGATCTGAAAACAGCAGGTGGGAGAAGGCACCCTTCAAATCTGGGAGAACTGGAGCAGTTTGCACAAGAAGAGTGGGCCAAATTGCCAGTAGAGAGGTGTAGGAAGCTCATTCATGGCTATCGGAAGCGTTTGACTGCAGTGGTTTTGTCCAAAGTCTGTGCTACCAAATATTAAAGTGCTACCAAATATTATCAAATTGATTTTTGCATCTAGTTTGTGTGCTACCAAATATATAGTCTTGGGTTTCAATAATTTTGTCAATGCCATTTCTTTTTATTTTCTGATTTAAAAGGATATGTGAAATTTTGAATCAAAAACAAAGGTCTGTAATATTAACAGTGAAATAAAGAATTGTGGAGACCAAATACTTTTGGCAATTTCAACTTGTATATAGAGAAAATTGTGAGTTATTTGAAAAAAGTGCAAGGGTGCCAATATTTTTGGCCACGACTGTATCTCCGAAACCTTTCTATGGAAAAAATTGAAATGTGGCTCATTGAAAAAGAACTCGGCATGGGGAATATGTTGTTAACGATGATGTCATTGTTGCCTTAATTATGACGTTGAAGGAGCTGCGCTCCAACGCAAGTCGAAAGAATTGACGCGACCAAAGACGGAATTCGTCTGAGTTGCTTTATTGAAACAAAACAGCTCAGGTATTCTGAAAAGCCCGTTTATCGGGCAGCAATATATATACACATTTATGCCGGGGCGTTTGCCCGGGAAAACCGAGCCGTCGTCGTGCCGAAGTGGCATTTGGCCGGGTTGACAATTAAGCCGTGCTCGCTGAGGCAACCGAACAGTGTTCGGAGGTGGAGGAGGTGCTCGGCGCGGGACGTGCTGGCGACGAGGATGTCGTCCAGATAGACGAAAAGAAATGGCAGGTCGCGCAGCACGCCATCCATTAAGCGCTGGAACGCCTGGGCCGCGTTCTTGAGGCCAAACGGCATCCTCAAAAATTTGAACAGGCCGAACGGCGTGATGACGGCCATCTTCGGGACGTCGGCCGCCCGGACAGGTACCTGGTGGTATCCCCGTATCAGGTCAATTTTGGAAAATATGACCCGTCCCGCCAAACGGGCGGAAAAGTCCTGGATGTGCAGGATCGGGTACCTGTCGGGGGTGGTAGCATCGTTGAGGCGGTGGTAGTCGCCACACGGGCGCCATCCGCCCCCCGGCTTAGGCATGATGTGCAGTGGTGAGGCCCACGCGCTATTGGAGCGCCGCACGATGCCGAAGTGCTCCAACGCGTCGAACTCGGCCTTTGCCATGGCGGGCTTGGCCGGGTCGAGGCGGCGGGCCCTGGCATAGACCGGTGGGCCCGTAGTGGGTATGTGGTGCTCGATCCCATGCCGCACTGCGATGGCCGAAAACGTCGGCCGCGTGAGGGCCGGGAATTCCGCGAGCAGGCGAGCGAAGTCGTTCGCCGTCGGGAGGGCGCACGCCAGTTCGGTCGGCGTGGAGCTGCTCATCGTGCACGCCAGGGAGCTGAAGGTCTCGGCGTTGACAAGGCGACGACGTTTGACGTCGACCAGCAGCCCGTGGGCGCAGAGGAAGTCGGCGCCCAGCAAAGCCATGGGGACGCAGGCGGTCACAAAGGTCCACTGAAAGCGCTGGCTGCCGAAGCAGAGGGTGACGTCGCGCGGGCCAAAAGTGCGTATGGCCGAGCCATTAGCAGCGACCAAAGAGGGGCCGCAAACGGCGTCCCGCCTGTCCTGCTCGGAGGCGGGTATGACGCTCAGTTGGGCGCCGGTGTCACAAAGGAAACGCCGCCCGGACGCTTTGTCCCGAATAAAAAGCAAGTTGCCCGAGTGGCCGGCGCTCATGGCTGGGAATGAACGCCGGCCCGGCCGTTTCCCGACTTGCCGAAAGTGCACGGGGGTCGGCACGTCCGAGCCTTGTGTCCGAACCTGGCATGGTAACACCATGCCTGGTCAGGTGGAGGCCCCGGCCGTCGTGTCGGAAGCGGTCGGCGCGGCGTGGCGGCCGCCAGTTGCACCGGCAGTTCGGCCTCCAACCGCGCAGGGCGCTCGGGCGTCGTGGGCGTCGCCTCTGATGGCGGCAGGCTCCAGGTAGCCGCGCCGATGTGTTGGCCCGCCGAGGAGATCTTATCGGCTTCCCTGGCGAGGGCACGGGGATCGGTGATCGACGTGCCAGCCAGGGCAAGGCGTACCGGGTGAGGCAGCTGGCGAAGGAACAGCTCGCGGAACAGAAAATCCAGAGAGTGCTCACCGAGCAACGAGAGCATGTAATCCATGCGCTCGGACGGGCGCGTGTCGCCGAGCTCGGGCAGGTCGAGCAGGCGTCGTGTGCGTGCCGCCGGTGAGAGGGCGAAAGCGTCGAGGAGGAGCGTCTTCAGCGCGTCATACTTGTCGGCAGCCGGCGGGTGCTCGAGGAGGCTCAGGGCGCGGGCCGCGGTGGTGGAACCGAGCGCTGCCACGACGTGGTGGAAGCGGGTGTCGTCCGCGGTGATGCCTCGCAGGGCGAACTGGGAGTCCGCCTGGGCGAACCAAACAGCCACGTGAGCCTCCCAGAAGGTAGGCAGTGTAAGAGTCACTGCCGTGTCCATGTCGGTAGGTCACCAGTGAAGGAGTTGCGCTCCAACGCAAGTCGAAAGAATTGACGCGACCAAAGACGGAATTCGTCCGAGTTGCTTTATTGAAACAAAACAGCTCAGGTATTCTGAAAAGCCCGTTTATCGGGCAGCAATATATATACACATTTATGCCGGGGCGTTTGCCCGGGAAAACCGAGACCGGGCATGCCCGGGTGTCAAGGGCGAGTCCTGGAAAGGCGAGTCTGCACATGCCTGGGCGTCCTGGACGCAGCCTGGCAAGTCGAGGCTGGGCGTGCCCGAGCGCTCTGGGCGAGCCCTGGAAAGGCGAGAGCGGGCATGCCCGGACGCTCTGGGCGAGCCCTGGAAAGGCGAGTCTGGACATGCCCGGGCGTCCTGGACGCGGCCTGGCAAGTCGAGGCTGGGCGTGCCCGGGCGCTCTGGGTGAGCCCTGGAAAGACGAGAGCGGGCATGCCCGGGAAAGATGAGACCGGGCGTGCCCGGGAGGTTCGGGCGTGCCTGGGAGGTTCGGGCGTGCCTGGGAACAGCGAGTCCGGGCATGCCCAGGAGAGGTGCGTCTGGGCCCGTCTGGACGAGCCCGGCATGGCGATCGCGCCCTGGCCGCGTCCTGGCAGGTGCAAGGCGATTGTGTACATTCAGCGGGAACCGCTACAACGTCATAATTCAACAGGGACAACACTTGGTCTGATCAGTTTTGAAATTTATTGAGCATGATCGATGCAACATTTATATTAGAGAATAGAAATTTATGATGTAATCGCTCACGTGTTCTGGCAGCCATATTGGATCAAAGAAAAAAATAACCCTTCAAAAACAGAATTTGGCTCGCACCAAATTGACTGTGCAGGTGAAGTATTGTTGCATTTATGGGGGGTAGGCAATGGAATACCTTCGGGCCTTAGTTTAAGGTTTAAGGCCTTAGGGCCTTAAGAAGGCCTTAAGAATACCTTAGTTTAAGGCCTTAGGGCCAGGTAGGGTTGTATAGGTAGTGTGCTCCGACTGTCGTGAAGAAGAAGAAACCTCCATGTAACTAAGTTAGGAATCCGTTAGACCGGATGTCATGTAAGGTCGTACATTTGTCCCCAATGGCGATGGATGGGGTTATGTTAATTAGGTGGGGTTTAAGGGTAATTGATCCCCTGTATGTAATTGCCTCTGTGATTTTTTTTCCGTTGTGCCTTATGCCACTGCACTACACACACTACCAGCCAGTGATCGGCGCGTAATTAACAACACCAAATAAAGTAACCGGAACCAGGAAATTCAACTGCCGCTGATGCCGCCAGCCGAGTCTTCATCGGGTACAGCGGGGAGGGGCCATTTGGCCCAGCCCCGAGGGGTGGTGATTGGTCCGGCCGATCGAGCGATGATATGGACTCTGTGATTGGAGCGTGTGGGTGACGTGAGATAGAAGGTTCCAGGACCAGGAAAGAAAAGGCAGAGCATCGCCAAGAAAAAAAAAATGAATGAATGATCGTTCTAAGGCCATTTTTCCCCGCTAGAGCGGGGGTTAGCCTTGCGGGCCCCATGACAATCATGGTTTCCTGTTTGAGGCATGTTTTTTTTTTTATGGCCGGATGCCCTTCCTGACACCAAATATTTACTTATTGATGATTATTATTAAATCGTTTTCAGTCAAATGTTCTCATTGGCCCAGCAGTATTATAAACAGCAATATCTCACTTAGTGTTGTCGTTCCAGAAGGACACAATGTTAAGTGGGGTATAATTTCCCATGGACTTAGACGTATTAATGATGCGTTCTGACGATGTTATCATTGTAACTTCCATTAGCATCATCGTTTTGCATGATGCAGATAAACATTTCCGCATATAGATGCTAAAATAATACATATCTGAAAAAATTACACTTGGTAAATAAATTAACAAGTTCACAAGTTCTTAATTCCTGGTGATTTCATTTGAAATATTCGTGTTTTTGTTCCAGATTTTTTTACATCATGGGACATCCGACATCATTTCCAACACTCGTTTCTCGAATCGTTTGATTGTTACTGGAAACATAAATGTTGGCGTCTCATCTCTACTCATCAACAACGTCACCTCATTGGACTCTGGGATCTTTACCTGTGAGCATCGTCTCACTGCGCGTGTCATTTCCCAAATCAGTCTGAGTGTTCGACTTCTCGAAGAACAGGAGACAAAGATCTGTCCCACAGGTAATCAATCACCTTTATTGTATTACCGCTATCACATGATTAATCATTTAATAATCTTCATACAGTCACGTGAAAAAGTGAGTACACCCCATGTAAAGTTTTGACTTTTTCAACATATTTCAACATACAGCTATTTGATCTTCATTTCAACAATATTGATGGATAAAGGTGATATAATATAACAAATACCATGAAACATTTACATTTTGTAGTCCATTGTATAATTTAAATAAACATAAATGCAAATTTCGCATGTGGAAAAAGTAAGTACACCCCTGGCCCTAATAGGTGGTATTGCCCCCTTTGGCAGAAACAACCTCAAGTCGGCGTTTCTTGTAACTGTCTACCAGTCTCTGACATCGACTGGGAGAAATTTTTGCCCACTCCTCCATGCAGAATTCTTTCAGCTGTGCGATGTTTGAGGGTTTCTTGCACGCACAGCTCGTTTCAAATCCCCCCACAACATCTCAATGGGATTTAGATCCGGGCTTTGACTTGGCCATTCCAGAACCCTCCATTTCTTCCTTTTCAGCCATTCCTTGGTGGATTTACTGGTATGTTTAGGGTCATTGTCATGTTGCAAGGTCCACCTTCGGTTGAGCTTCAACTTTCCGACAGATGGCCTCACATTATCCTCAAGCACCCTCTGGTACAATGAAGAATTCATTGTGGATTCTATGATGGTGAGCTGCCCAGGCCCTGATGCAGCAAAGCTGCCCCAAACCATAATATTTCCACCACCATGCTTTACAGTTGGTATCAGGTTCTTGTGGTCAAATGCTGTCTTTGGTTTTCGCCAAACATGTCTTCTGGTGCTGTGGCCAAATAGCTCCACCTTTGACTCATCTGTCCAGAGCACATTGTTCCAGAAGTGCTGGTCTTTGCCGAGGTGTTCATTGGCAAACTTTAGTCTTGCCCTGATGTTCTTTCTGGACAGCAAAGGTTTCCTCCTGGCACACCTGCCATGTAGATCAAATGTGTGCAGCCTCTTTCTAATGGTAGATTCGTGCACTTTGACATCAACAGTGGCAAGAGCTACCTGTAGGTCCCGTGATGACATTCTGGGGTTCTTAGAGACTTCTTTCAGCATCTTGCGGTCTGCTCTCAGGCTGAACTTGCTGGGGCGGCCTGGCCTGAACAAGTTGGCAGTTGTTTGGAATCTTCTCCACTTGTAGACGATCTTCCGGACAGTCGAATGATTGATTTCAAATTGTTTGGAGATCTTTTTAAATCCCTTCCCAGACTCGTAGGCATCTATAACCTTCTGTCTGAAGGCCTCAGGGAGCTCTTTTGATCTAGGCATGGTTTAAATAAGACAGGTTCCTTCAAGATCCTCTCTAACGATGTTCTAATCATTTGCACCTGAGCTGGTGCACCTGATTCTAATTTTAGGTATTTGAAGTAGTGATAAATGTAGGGGTGTACTTACTTTTTCCACATGCGAAATTTGCATTTATGTTTATTTAAATTATACAATGGACTACAAAATGTAAATGTTTCATGATATTTGTTATATTATATCACCTTTATCTATCAATATTGTTGAAATGAAGATGAAATAGCTGTATGTTGAAATATGTTGAAAAAGTAAAAACTTCACATGGGGTGTACTTACTTTTTCACGTGACTGTATGTAACAAGGTACAGATATTATTAAAATACATTTTCATGATTATTTAATTCACTCTGTCAATAAAATGTAAATTTGTAAGTTGATCCAACACATCAATTGTAAAATCAACACAAAGTTTATGGTACATTTTATTAAATGTTATTGTTATATGTTTAGTTGAAGCATGAGACAGCGTGTCACCAATGTTCTCTCTCTTCTTCACTCAAACACTCAGAATATTTCATGTTGAGTATCTCGATATGAATATCCGGAAGACGGTAGATTCCTCCAAAGGGAATGGCACAGACACTCCACTGGTTTAACACAACACAAGTCTTCAAAAAAATTAACAAAATACAGAATTGAAACGACAAAGTACCACGTAGGTGTTTGTGGAGAACTTCACATCCAGTAACACTTGTGACCTGGACAGCATCGTTGAACCACAAAACTTTTTGAGATCTCTGAAGTTGTTCATAATTCCCGTTGCTGCAATAATCACTGGTACAATTTTTGTGTTCTTCAGATTCCAGGATCTTTTCACTTCATTTTTGAGGTCTTGGTATTTGGTTATTTGTTTGATTTCTGTTTTGATTAAGCTAAAATCGCTGGATATTGAAACCTCAATTAATCAATGCTCGTTTTTACTTTCCTTGTTCCGAAGTACTATATGCGGTCGCAATGCTTTGTTGGCTCACCTGGAACGAAGTTCAGGGGAGCTTATGTTATGGCACGTTGTTGGTCCGACCTTCCGTCCGTAAACACTTGCAACTTCTTCTCCGAAACCACTCATGGGATTATGACTAAATTTGGCACAAATTATACTTGTTGTGTTGTGACTAAAAGATGTTCATGGCATTAGAAAAAAAACGCGGTCTAAGGGGGTTTACCGGGGGTCAAAGTGGATCCAGGTTTGACCACTCCCCATACCCCCCCCCCCCCCCCAAAAGGAATTTCCTTTCTTCTCCCAAACTACACACATTATTTCGATGAAACTTGACTACAACCTACATCACCCATGTTGTACCAAAGTTTGTTCAAGGCATAAAAAAATGGGGCCCTGAGGTGGTCTTCAGGGGTGTTGTCCCCAAGAATAGGTATTTGCTTTCTTCTGAGAAACTGCACATACAATTCCGATGAAACTTGACTACAACGTTCCGATCATCACCCATGATGTACCAACGTTGGTTGCTGGCATTTTAAAAAATCAGCGTCTAAGGCGGTCTATGGTGGAGGGGAGGGCATGTTGTTTCTATGAAATTACATACACAATTTCAATGAAACGTCACCACAATCTTAATCACCCATGATGTACCAGTGCTTGTTCAAGGTGTAACAAAAATTGGGGCCTGAGGAGGTACGGGGTGGGGGCAGGGGGCTTACCCCCTAAATGTTTTTTTTGTTTGTTTTGTTTGAAGTCTTATGATTATGTCAGTATGATTCTACATGCTGCTCTGTCTTCTTGCAACCATTGAAATTTGTTTAAAATACCTTTAGTCGGTGTAGTACACTTTATTCTACAAGGTGAGCACCAGGGGTATTGCCCCAATTTGTTAAGCTTCACGCTCGATGGGATCATTCGGTTCTTACTTCATTATTCTTGATGATCCCTTTTGGTTCATGCTTCTGAGTTTTGTGGAACTGGGATATTGAGACTTTTGCAGATGTGCCGGTGGATTACTTAACACACTTTGTGCCTTTATGTGTACAGCTGTTCTGACATGAGTTTTTTACATCCCAATAGGAGGTGGCTCGCACTTTCTGTTTCTACCTTGCAGAATCTGCACTATCCGATTGATTCAGTCCCACTATTTTCTTAAAGCCATTGGTGTAGTATCCTTGGTCTTGGACATTTACAATTATTTGATTCTCCATCACAGTTGACCTCTTCTTTGCCATTCCAATGATCCTTCTATGTCTTTGCCCAGTCTATCCAACTCTTCTTACGGCGTAGCCCATCGGGCAGAGTCATCTCGAACAGTGTTTGTCCGTCCGTCTGCATGTATGTATGTATGGATGTACGTCCCCTCAAACGTATACCAATCAGAGGTGAAAATCTGGTCACATGACAGGGTGATGTGATTACGTCTGTCATTACGGCGGTGCTGCGGCTGACTCTCCACGCACCGCCATTTTGATTTATATGCCGTTCAGGCCGAACATATCGTCGAACCTGTCATATATCACAATCGCCATGCTCTGCCTTTTCGTTTTTCATTCAGTGTGAAACACAAACAAACCGATTGTTAAAATGATCATCAAGTATCGAAAGCATCGGCATTACGGCTCCTCCAACAATACGGTACGTATAAGCCTTAGGCGTTATGACTCACTTTCCGCTTTGGACAAATTAAACCCAGGTTTCTTAATACAGTGGTATAGTTTCAGTAGTATCGTTTTTGTAGTAATAATATTATTATGGTAAATATAACCACAACACTTTAATCCCAATGTCGTGAATGGAAGGTTGATTTAATTGAAGCGGTGTAAAAGTGGAAGTAAGGAATTAACCTTGATTTTTTTTTTTTTTTAATAATATAATTTTCGTAATAATAACGTAACTTTATTATGATAGTAAATCTAATCGTAACACTAATCCCTTTGTAGTGACTGCAACGTTACTGGAGGTTAAATATATATATCTTGAAGTGTGGTGCTGCGCACACAACGTGCTTGCCAAAGACGTAGGCCACAACGCATTTGATAAAACCAAGAGTCTTTATTCTGAAAGCTCGAACTGCAGCACTGGGCGGGCTCGAGCTTAGAGCCCACATATATGTGCCGAGGCCACGCCTCGTCCCCGGCCGATCGGTCGATAGGCGGGGCATGCATTCCAGTTCCCCGCCTGGACGTTCGCGCCACCTGCTGGTGCGCTGAATTCGTGTCCCTTGCTTGTGTCCGCCACAAGCGCCCCCCCAGAATTCCCACGCACCTGAAGGGTGAGTTTGCGGGGAAGCCGGATGACCCGGCCAAAACGCCCCCTGGTGATGGGTGCCGGTCTGGGGGGTGGCGGGACGGCGGGGCTGGGGGGTGCCGGGGGTCCGACCGCCGGGGGGTGGCCTCGACGCGAAGACAGAGCTGCTGGCGGGGGTGCTGGGGGTCCGACCGCCAGGGGGCGGCCTCGACGCGGAGGCAGAGCCGCTGGTGGGGGGTGGTCCGGATCGAGGTGGGCCGGCTTGAGGCGGTCCACGGAAATGCGATCCGGGGCACCGCCGATGTCGACCGTGAAAGATTTGTCCCCGGTCTCCAACACGCGGAAGGGCCCGTCGTACTGGGGCTGTGGCGGTGCCTGGTGGGCGTCGTGCCGGATGAACACGTACTTTGCCGTGCGAAGCTCCGGGGCGACGTGGGAAGGCGGGCAACCGTGGTGTGCCGTTGGCACCGGGGCGAACCTCCGGGCGGTCTCCTGAAGGGCGGAGCGCTGTTGTGCCGCGGACCAAGGAGCCGTGGAGTCGGGGATAAATTCACCCGGTACCCGCAGTGGTTGCCCGAAGACCAGCTCCGCCGAGGACGCGCGCAGGTCGTCCTTGGGCGCCGTCCTGAGGCCCAGCAGGACCCAGGGGAGTCTGTCGACCCAGCCGCAGACCCAGAGGCTGGCCCGGAGCGCGGCCTTCATGGAGCGATGAAAGCGCTCGCACAGGCCATTGGCCTGGGGGTGGGAGGCAGTGGTGCGGTGTAGTTTCACCCCGAGCCCTTGCGCCACCGCGCCCCAGAGCTCCGAGGTGAACTGGGGGCCGCGGTCGGACGAGATGTCCGAGGGGGCACCGAACCGGGCAACCTAAGTGGCGATAAGGGCTTGCGCCACCTCAGCCGCAGAAGTCGCCACCAATGGGATGGCCTCCGGCCACCGTGTGGTGCGGTCGACCATGGTGAGGAGGTGGGTGAACCCTCGCGAGGGGGGAAGAGGTCCCACCAAGTCGACGTGCACGTGGTCGAACCGCCGCTCGGGCACCGTAAACAGGGCCAACAGTGCCTGGGTGTGGCGGTGGACCTTTGCGCGCTGGCACGCGAGGCACGTCCTAGCCCAGTCGCGGACGTCCTTCCAGAGGCCATGCCAGACGAACTTTGCCCCGACGGGTTTCTGGGATGCCCTCGCGCCAGGGTGGGACAAGCCGTGGATGGCGTCGAACACCGGGCGCTGCCAGCCAGCGGGTACGATGGGGCGCGGCCGGCCGAGGGAGACGTCGCATAGGAGGGCCGTGCCCGTGGCGTCGAACGGCACCTTGGTGACGCTGAGGCCCGGGACGGCGGTCCGCAAGGCCTGGACGCCGGGGTCGGCGGTCTGGGCCTCCGCCATCCGGGCATAGTCGACCCCGAGGTGGACCGCGTGCACGACGGACCGGGAAAGGCAATCCGCCACCGGGTTGTCCTTACCCGCCACGTGACGGATGTCCGTCGTGTACTCGGACACGGCAGAGAGGTGGTGCTGCTGCCGTGCCGACCATGCCTCGGCGACCTTGGCCATCGCGAACACAAGGGGCTTGTGGTCAACGAAGGCCATGAACGGGCGGCCCTCCAGCAGATGGCGGAAGTGTCGGACCGGCAGGTGGAGTCCAAGAAACTCACGGTCGAAGGTGCTGTACCGGCGTTCGTGCGGGCGAAGCTGCCGGCTGAAAAACGCCAGCGGTTGCCAAGCACCACGCACCATTGCTCGTGCACCACGCCCACCGCGTAATCTGACGCGTCGGTGGTGAGGGCGATTGGTGCATCGGGCGCCGGGTGCGCCAGCATGGTGGCGTCGGCCAGAACTAGCTTTGCGCCCGTGAACGCCACGGCCATCGGCTCCGACCATGCGATGTCACCTTTGCCCGGCTTGCCCCAGAGGGCCTCGTGCAAGGGGCGGAGGAGCTGGGTGACGTGGGGCACGAAGCGGTGGTCAACGTTTACCATGCCCAGGAACTCCTGGAGCCCCTTGATCGTGCAGGGCCACGGGAAATCCCTGACCGCCTCCACCTTGGCCGGTAAAGGGACGGCCCCGTGTTCGGTGATGTGGTCCCCCAATAAGTCGATGGTGGTGACACTGAAACGGCACTTGGCAGGGTTGTTTATTAGGCCATGCTGGCCCAGGCGTTCGAACAGCGTGCGGAGGTGGAGGAGGTGGTCCTCCCGGGACACGGTCGCGACTAGGATGTCGTCCAGGTAGACGAACAGGAAAGGTAAGTCGCGCAAGACGCTATCCATAAGCCGCTGGAACGCCTGAGCCGCATTCTTCAACCCGAAGGGCATCCTTAGAAATTTGAAGAGGCCGAAAGGGGTGATGATGGCCGTCTTTGGGACGTCGTCCGGTTGGACGGGGCCCTGATGGTAGCCCCAGATGAGGTCCACCTTCGAAAACACGGTCGTGTTGGCCAACCGGGCGGAAATGACCTGAATGTGTGGGACCGGGTAGCGGTCGGGGGTGGTGGCATCGTTGAGCCGGCGGTAGTCCCCGCACGGCCGCCATCCCCCGCCGGGCTTCGGCACGATGTGCAGCGGGGAAGCCCACGCGCTGTTGGAGCGCCGCACGATCCCCAGCCGCTCCAGCGTGGCGAACTCCGCTTTCGCCACCGCGAGCTTTGTGGGCTCGAGTCGGCGTGCCCGGGCATAGACTGGCGGCCCGACCGTGGGGATGTGATGCTCCACCCCGTGTTTAACGGCCACCGCTGAGAAGGTGGGCCGTGTGAGGGCCGGGGAACTGGCGAGGAGGCGGGTAAAGTCGTCCGCTGCCGGAAGCGTGCAAACTAAACTCGCCGGGACGGAACCGTCCAGCAAGCCGCTTGGCAAGCCGCTCAGTGAGCCGCTCAACGAGCTGCTCAGCGAACAAGCGAGCGAGCTAAAGGTTTCGGCCTGGACGAGCTGTCTGCGCTTTACGTCGACCAACAACCCATGCGCACATAGGAAGTCCGCACCGAGCAATGCCATGGGCACGCTGGCGGTCACGAACGACTATTGAAAGCGCTGCCCTCCGAACCGCAGGGAGAGGCAGCGCTTCCTGAACGTGCGGATGGGTGTACCGTTGGCGGCAAGCAACGCAGGGCCCCGGCCCGCGGTTTGCTTGTCGGACGTGTAGGCTGGGATGACGCACACCTGCGCTCCTGTATCGCAGAGGAAACGGCGCCCGGACAAGGTGTCGTGATGAATAGGAGGCTGCCGGAATGGCCGATGCTCAGGGCCGCTACCGAGTGCCGGCCCAGTCGTTTCCCGACTTGTCAAACGAGCACGGCGGGCAACACTTCTTAGCCTTGTGGCCGAACCTGGCATGGAAATAGCACCAGGCTTGCGGCGGCGGCGGCGGCCACGGTTTTCTCGGCGGCGGTGGTGGTGGTGGTGGTTGTGGTGGGCAGGGCGCGGCAGTGGCCACGAGGGACGCAGTAGCATCTGCCTCTGGATCCACGACGGCCGCACCGTAACTCGAACACGTGTCGCAAGCCGCGAAGAACTTGTCGGACTCCACGGCCAGGGCGCGGGGTTCCCTTATTTTGGAACTGGCCAGCGCGAGGCGTACCTGTAGAGGTAGCTGGCGTAGGAAAAGCGCCCGGAATAAGAAATCCGGGGCTTGGTCACCCAGCAGCGACAGCATATAATCCATCCGCACGGATGGTCGTGTCGCCGAGTTCGGGAAGGTCCAGGAGGCGGTCGGCCCGCTCGATCTCCGTGAGGCCGAACGTGGCGATGAGATGTTTGAGCGCCCCGTACTTGTGGTCGACTGGCGGGTGCTGCAGGATGGACATGACTCGGGCGGCCGTGCCGGGCCCGAGGGCGGCGACCACGTAGTAGTAACAGGTCTCGTCCGCCGTTATGCCTCGAAGCTGAAATTGCGCTTCGGCCTGCACGAACCACACATCGGCCTGTGCTTCCCAAAACTCTGGGAGTTTTACCGCGACGGCGTTGTTGGCCATGGCGCGTTTGGTGGTCAGCAACGGCTGAACCAATCGGGGTCACCAGTGAAGTGTGGTGCTGCGCACACAAATTGCTTGCCAAAGAGGTAGGCCACAACGCGTTTGATAAAACCAAGAGTCTTTATTCTGAAAGCTCGAACTGCAGCACTGGGCGGGCTCGAGCTTAGAGCCCGCATATATGTGCCGAGGCCACGCCTCGTCCCCGGGCGTGGCCGATCGGTCGATAGGCGGGGCATGCATTACAGTTCCCCGCCTGGACGTTCGCGCCACCTGCTGGTGCGCTGAATTCGTGTCCTTGCTTGTGTCCGCCACAATCTCATATATATATTAAAGTGGCGGAAGTTTTGTGTCCGACCCTCATGCCACGTCATTTTGTATATGATGTCATTGTGGCGTAAACACCTGCTCACTTCGAGTTTGGCAGGGAAAGGTAATTCCTCTTTGGGGTATATAGATTAGTCGATCCATGGTCGGGTCTCAAGAACATTGGGTGTGTGTTCATTTGCCAAGTGTCTTGTGGAGAGATCGCCAAGTGGTTAAAGCATTCGAGCAAGCACTCCATACAAAACCCTTAAGGAATGGCTGGCTTGGCAAGCGCTAGCTAGCAGCTTGGTAAATGAGCACACCTCCAACCCTTGTGGGGTATATAGATTACAATAGATCCTCGCTTAGTTCTGGAAATAAAACTTACCTCACGCATGTCTGGATTCCTCCAAATTTCTTTGTTTAATGTTATAAACAGCATTAGTGACTGTTTAAAAAGCTAATCATGTATGTTTGTGGTTTATAATATTTTACAAGCCCGGCTACACCGCTGTTAGACTTTTGGTCTGTTTTTTATATCCTGCTATTTTATCCAGTTGTTGTCATTCTGTGCACTTGGTTGAATTCCATCAGGAATATCTCCATCTCAGGAGGCACATTTTCAGGATGCAAAGATTTTTTTTAGAACATTGTGGAAAGTGAGTCTGTTGATATCAAGTTTGTTTGTTTTGATACATAGTTTCTTGTTTTCCGCTTGTGGCCAGTTTATAATTCCGCAGCTGTATTGGAATACTGGTCGTGCTTGTTGGTTCGTGGCTTCGATTTGTTCATTGGTTTTACGTGTTCACTCCCGAAACTCCAATTATTGTGCTCCTCAGATTCTCGAGAGGGAATACGGCAGAAAGATTTGTTATTTTGAGTGTTCTAATAAACCATGGTAAAACCACACAAATGCAATTGCAGAGAACAAAACAAGCAATTGTATGAAGAACTCTCACATGCACAATAATAACACTCAAAGAAAGTACCATGAAAATATCACTTGCATCAAATTAACAATACCTTTGATGGTACCATCATGCCCCAATGCTCTCAAAGCAATAAACTCATGATACGCCAAACGAGTGTCATGTAACACTCCCAAAGTCCGTGCACAAATCCCCATGTGGGGTGAAGGTTGAAGTCGTGCAGAACGACAAGAACAGGCAGGTATCGGCACGGTAGCGGACGAGTAGTTACGAGGTGAGAGGTCGATATGGGAATTGAGATGATATTGAAACCAACGGCGCTTCACACGATGATGTCGATATGGGAATCCCCAAAGACAAAACACGATGCACCAGACAGACGGCTTCCTCGAGGGGAAATAGCGGATCAGCCTGTAATGGAAGCTCTTGCTTCCCCGCCAACAATAGCTCATGCTTGGTAATAAAACCTGAGAGGTGGGTTTAATTGCAATTGCAATATAGGATGATGTCGCAGGCAATCCCTTTCATGGGAAGCCTCAACTCATTCGCGACCAATATCAAAAAAGTCCGCTCGCAGTCTCGATGCGACTCAGGACTGTATCTCTCTCATGGCCGTCTCTTCCCTGCCTATCTCCTCCTCTCTCCTCTTCCGGTTTATTTGCTGCGTTTTCCTTTTTCCTTCACAAACATTTATTTTTACCTTTTACAAAAGTCATCTCCATTTCACACAAAAATCTTAACAATATTACCTGAAACTGAAAATCCTAACGGTATATAATAACAACAAGGGCAGAAGTGACGAATCCGTAACACTCCCCGCCTTCAAGGAAGAAAGTTTGAACCTGGTGAAAACTTTCTTTCCAAACAAAAGTATCTTCAACAACCAAAAGTAATGCTCACACCCATAAAACTACAAATCAAAACTGTGGCTGATCAAATCCTTTAAGAAACAAAAATTCCAAACAACGCACAGGAATCCTAAAGGTTAATTCACTCTGGATAAAGCATCGGCGACTACATTGTCTCTGCCCTTTACATGCCAAATTTCCAAGTTAAACTCTTGCAAAGACAAGCTCCTCGAGTTTAATTTCCTTCTGATACTCCATGTCCCGTTCCTTTAAGGCCCTTTCAGCTTTCCTTTCTTCTGCTCTTTTCTCCTCGGGTTCCTTTCCTGCTTTTCTTTCCTCTCATTCCTTTTCTGCTTTCAATTCCAACTCTTTTAATCTTTCCTGGCTCTGCAGTTACATCTCCCTTTTCCAGAGTTCCATATTTCCTTTTTCCTCTGGCAACCAATCTAATGCTACCTCTTCCCATTTTCTCTCTCGCACTAAATATTCTACCTCCAACGTCTGAATCTCTGCCTTCTTCATATTAACTCGGACCTCCAAGTGACAGTATTTAGCCAATGTCCTAAGTTCCGATCTTTTTAATGTGCCTCATTAGGGGACGTCACAAAATTTTCCACGTCAAACACTATTGTGACTATTAGTTAGCAAACATGTTAACCTGCACACAAAAATTGTCAAATTTGGCAATGTGAGGGAATGTCAAATTTGGGAATGTTAGGGAATGTCAAATATGGGGATGTTAGGGAATTCAATCCCAGATGAGAATGTTAGGGAATTCAATCCCGGACAAGCCCAAAATTTATTTTACGTGTTACCTCACCAAACTCTGGTTACGGTGCCCCTCAGAGTCTCGAGAGGGAACATGGCAGAAAGATTTGTTATTTTGAGTGTTCCAACAAAACCATGGTAAAACCACAAAAAATGCAATTGGAGAACAAAACAAGTAATTGTATTACGAAGTCTTACATACACAATAATAACACTCTTAAAGAAAGTACAACGAAAATATCACTTGCATCAAATGAACAATACATTTGATGGTACCATCACTCCCCAATGCTCTCAAAGCAATAAACTCACGATATGCCAAACGTGAGTGTAATGTAACACTCCCAAAGTCCGTGCACAAATCTCCATGTGGGGTGAATTAACAGGGGTAGAAAATATCAAGGTTTTGGATGGGGGAAGATAACAGATGGTGGTGAACAGCTATTTTAAAGACCTGGAGGGATGAGTGGGATTGAAGAGAGTGAGGGAGTTTGTTCCAGAGGCGGGAGAAATTGACGGGAATACCCACCTGGTCCCCAGGGCTGGTTTTACAATGGCTCCAATGGCACCTTGGCACCAAGCCCACAATCAGAAGGGGCCCATAATGACAGATACTTTTTTTTGAGTGTATACATTGCGATACGTTTAAATAAAGAATATGTTTAATATTTAATACTACTTTAAAAAAAACATGATTTAAATTGAAAAAAAACATACTACCATTTCCTGGTGAGTGACATCACCATACTGTTCATGGCGTACATTCCAGTTGGGATACATTCCAAACAGTTGATTGGCACATCCGAGCTTAGCTCTGACGTCACCAGACCTCTGGATCAAAGTTTGTCCAGTCTGTCTTCAAACTGCGACACGTGGCAGAGCTCCGTGATTAACATGGGCCAGAGTCTCACGTTGCTCACAGGCGAAGGGGGGAATTTGGGGACCGCTTAATTACTTGTGGGGGGGCGAACGGAGTGATTATATATCCACAGGATGCTAATGGCCAAATAGGGCTTGCTTCTTCAGAGGTACATGGTGCACGGAGAATGGAGATGGTTGTGGCTGCTCTTAGCGCAACCTTCCTCACGCTTCCAAGCTGTGGTGTGCAGCTGTGGTGTGCGTAGATGAGATAGGAGGAAGGTGGACAGTTCATGTGTGGTAGAAGCGACGTTATGGTTAGCTGGTTGTGGTGTTTTTGGGTCGTGGAGCAATGAACGGCATGTATCGTGTCTTAATGTCATGTAAACTTAAAGTGAAAATTATAATGAAAGCAAAATAAAGTGTAATGAAAAATATACTCAGAGGCAAAAGTTATTGTGACATGGAATTTTTTCATTGGTAATCTTGTGAATGAATTTTTGGATTTGAACCAGAGAAAGTGTGTTAAAATGGTCGAAGAAACGCAACCAAGCAGTTGTTGTTCGAATTGCACGAAGTTTGCAAGAAGCATGACATATTCGAGAAAATTGGCCAGCAATGTTCACTGCAAAAGGCCAGACAACCAGACGCTTATCATTTCCACTCAATGCAGTCTTAAGAAGTGCAGACGTCAGAAAAACACCTCTATTCATCGTTCTGGAACAAGTTCGACATGCCATGCCTCGGGGAAATGGTTCTTAATCAGAACAATGTGAATGTGTTACCCTGGATCCTGGATGTTACCCTGCAAGATCCCCTGATTTGTCACCCATTGAACACGTCTGGGATGAAATGGAGTGACGTTTACGACGTCATCCGAATCCTCCAACAACGCTGCAGGAACTCCGCCAAATCCTTCCTCGGATACGGAATGATCTTCTCCAGGACTTTCATCGACGTTTTGTGGCCTCAATGAGGCGAAGATGCCAGGCCTGCATCAATGCACAAGGTGGACATACTCGCTACTGACCGTGTGAACCCCCTCTTGTGTTGTGGCTCATTTGCACATGCCAGGTGCGCTGTTCTTATGGACTGTTGATCGTTACCATACCTTGAAACATTTGTCTTTCCATGTAATAACATTTCATTCGTGTCAGTAAAAATTTAACACTGATTCTGTTTGTTGTTTGTGTGTCACAATAACTTTTGCCTTTGAGTATATGTTTAAAAATATGTTGTCCTTTTCATGTATCTAAAGGGAAGATTTAGAGACGGGGAGGACGAGTGGCAGTTGGGATTTGGTGCGCGATTCATATGCCTTTTGGCTAACTACGGCGACTAATTCGCACACCACAGAGTTATTAAAGTAAAACGTGATGTGCATACATAACAATTACCCCATAGGAAATGGAGAGAAAAGGGGGGAAACCTCTCCATCACGTATCACATTCTAACCCACTCGACAAGGAAAAGAGACAATTCTGTTCTTGTATTATGGAAATAACTGGGCTACGAGACCTGTATGTTGAGTGTAATTACGTTTGGGGTTGTTTCACAGAACCGCAAAAATATTGTTGCGTTTGTGGGGTAGGGGATGAAATGCCATCGTGGATAGGTTTGTGTAGTTATTGGCATGGACCGTGGATGCATAGGAGACATTTTGATGTACGTAAGTGTTACGGACTAATGATTGTGGTTATGAGTATTGCTGTTGGTTCGAAGTATTCTAGATATTATGCTTCGTGACTTAAGGGAACGGGTTGTTGTGAGTAAAAGATTTAAAAGCGCTCCTGGTGCAACGTGAAAAAAAAATCCGGATCCAGACCGGAAGAGGTGGAGCGAAGAAAAGGGAGGTGGGAGGAGATTGAAAAGAGACGTGGTGGTGGAGGCTCCGGGCCGAGCGCTCGACGTACAGTGCGAGGGAACCTTGCGTCCTGAAAAGGGAGTTCGGTCGATAAGAAATATCGGCGGAGTGCGGGGAGCCGGTGTCGCCGGGTATTCTCAGCAAGGTTCCGGAGGATCCAGACCTTGAGAGCCCGGGTTGGAGCGAAAGCCGCCCGCCATTCTGGCCACGCGAGCACCCTGCAGGGAACAGGCTTTCGTCGTGTCGGCTGGGCATTATTCCCTGGTGGATTGCCGGGAACGGCCGTGCCAGAGAGGGGCACGTGCGAATTCTACGGAGGCTCGCGGGTTGAACCGCAACGTGTACATCGGAGCGAATCTTTGTGAGGTTCCTCTCCACCACTGTGTTGCTGGGGGCTGAGCACGTGACCTTAGGGTCGTCTCGCTCGTCGACGCCTCAATTCGAATCTTTGTGAGGTTCCTCTCCACCGCTGTGCTGCTGGGGGCTGAGCACGCGACTTCGGGGTCGTCTCGCTCGTCGACGCCTCAGTTGACCATCGGGCCTCGACTCCCCGATCGCGGGAGCGCAAAGACATTGGGACTTCGCCTTGGAGTGGAGCAGAGACATTGGGGGAGGTGCCGTGAGTGTGGGGTTGAGGGGCTTGATAAGGATATTATCGTAGGATTTGAAAGTGTGTGATTGCCCCATTGCTGTATGGCTTGCCCCATTGCGGTATGGCTCTTTGTGTGGGATTTATAATATATTATGGTTTGCTTATAACCGGGTGGGGTTGCATCATTTGACTCGACTGTTTCATTTGCTGGTTCCAGTGAGGGATAAAAACATCTTTCTGCCGGGGACCCTCTCGGGGTCTGGAGGTCCACCGAGACCAGGGGTAAGGCGGGGGGGGGATCCCGTAACAGTAAGCAGGGAAACTGTTAAGCTTAAGATTGTTTGCGTCTTTACACAGGGGGTGGAGCTTGTGGTAACTGGGTAGGGTTAAGATTAATCTCCCTAGTATGCGATTGTCCCCTGTGAGTTTCCCCATGTTCTTACAATTCTAACTAGCTGGCCATGCAAAAACCAACAATAACAATGAACGCTCCATTAAACCACAACAACTGGCATAATCTCCGACAGTACCCGAGCAGAGCGATCGACAAGTAAGCCCGTCCCACCAACCGGCTAAGGAAAAAGGCGCCGCAAAGTAAAGGCGGAGAATTGTTGGGCGGTGAAGAAGGCCGTCGGGCCCCACCCCCGAAGTGCATGATTGGTCAGGGTGACGTCATCGAGAGACTTTGAGAACGGAGGAAGAAGAATCGGTCTCTCTCTCTCTCTCTCTCTGGTGTTGGCTTTCTCGTTTCTCTCTCTCATTTCTCGTGCGCTTGGGGAGAACTGTTCGGAGCCCAGAGAACCTTGCAGCGTTGGAGCCAGGGGTGTTGCTTTACTTGGTGCTCTTTGAGGGAACCAAGTACCGTGTGTGCTGGCTGGCCTGGGATAGAGCGGGAGATGTTTGGCTGCATGCTGCACGGCTCGGTGTGCTGGGTGTGCTGGGTGATTGATCGGCGCCATTGTTCGGGCACTTCGACGCACAGTTCTCTCGTCCACCGACACCATCAAAGTGCTCGTCGAGACCATAGCTGAGTGCCGGCAAATAAAAAGGGGGGATTTTCTTTTGTTTTCTTTTATTTTTCCCCTCATCTGTTTTTGAGTCTGCGTGTGGAGGTACCCCGATTAAAATTATAGTTTTAGCTCGACATTATTTTTTATCGTGTTGCCTTCATTTTCATTTGTTGTGTTGTCGATTTTCCTTGTCTCGTTTCTGTGGGTTCAAGGAATAAACCCGTGTGGCTTTCGTCCGTGCAGGTAAGAGCTTTGGTCCCCTCACTCGTGTGCGACGGATCGCCCGCCAGTTTCGGCTGCGCGCCTTGAAATTTAAAACCGTTACGGCCATTCATCACCCTGCGATGTTAACTGTTCGGGCTGAGAGCACAATATACAAAGTACACACAGTAATTATAAACCATGCACATAAAACACGCAGCAATTATAAATCACGGGCGAAGTACACACAGTAATTATAAATCATCCACAGAGTACACACAGTAATTGTAAATCATGTACATAGTACACACATTTTTTTTTGTTCGCTTTGTTTTTTTTTGTATACAGGATCGAGGCTCATGAAAGAGCTAACATTTATCACACAAAAAAAATAATCAAACAGACACAAAACATATAATAAGCGTGGAGGTAGACAAGATGGGGAGAGAAGGGGAAGTATACAAACAACATTTGAGAGCAGGGGCATCGGGAGATGTGTGGGAGGAGGAGGGCTTGGGGGGAGGAGGCGTGGTAAGGGGGTGGGGGTGTGAAGTATAAAACAAGGACAACAAGGACTTCCAGGAAACGAGTTGGAATTTCAAAAAAGTGGATTTGGGGTGAAATTAGCGGGGGTAGAAAAGATCAAGGTTTTGGATAGGGGAAGATAAGAGATGGTGGTGAACAGCTGTTTTAAAGACCTGGAGGAAGGAGTGGGATTGAATAGAGTGAGGGAGTTTGTTCCAAAGGCGGGAGAAAAGAGGAATGAAGGAGTGAAGGTGAGCAGAGAGCCTAGATTTTGGCAGTTTAACCAGAAGAGGGTTGCAGGCGGATCTTGTGTGACCTAAAGGAATATTGGGGGGACAGAGCACAGAGAGCTGGGGGAGCAAGGCCGGAGAGGAGTCGGTGGAAGACAGAGACCACCAACCTGCCAGCGGTAAGTAAGTGAGATGCCCTCGGAGTTAGCTTCATCGCGAGAGATTCCAATGATTCTGAAAGTTTTGGTTTCAACAGCCTGAAGCTGAGCTAGGTGTGAGGCAGGAGCACCGGCCCAGAGGGGAGAACAGTACTCCATTGAGCTGCGGATGAAAGCCTTGTATGTGGTGAGGAGCTCAGGTGTGCCAAGCAAGGACTTCGCATGACGGAGGATGCCCAGTCCGCGACTGGCTTTGGAGGCCAGATTTAAAATGTGGTTTTCCCAGGAAAGATCATGGCAAATAGTGAGACCCAAAAGCTTGAGTGACAGAACTTCTTGGAGAGGATTGTTCAGAAAGTGGATGGGAGGGTTGTCCAGTCGGTCCTTTCGGAGAGACATCGTAAGAGTGAGAGATTTGTCAGGATTGAAAGACATGTTCCACTTGTTTGACCAGTATGTGATTTTGTCCAGGTCTGCAGAGAGTGAGGAGGCTGCAGACTGCCGATCTGAGGGACGAGGAATGGAGCGGCAGAGAGTGGAGTCATCAGCAAAGAGATAGAGAGGATATTCAAGAGAGCCAGAGAGATCATTGATGAAGATCAGAAAAAGCACAGGGCCCAGAACACTGCCTTGGGGAACTCCAGCCTGAACAGGAAGGGGAGATGAGAGAAACCCATTCAGGGCCACACGTTGACCTCGACTGGAGAGGAAGTCCGCAAGCCATGCGTGGAGATTTCCATGGATACCATAGGAGGACAGTTTGGTGAGCAGAGCTGGGCGCCAGACCGTATCGAAGGCACGTGATATGTCAAGGGAGACAGCTCTAATTTCCTGTTTGGCATTGAGGACCTCCATCCATTGTTGAGACAGCAGAAGCAGCATGTCCAGAATAGAGTGACCTGGTCTGAAACTAAATTGATGATTAGAGATCAAGCCATTGGAGAAGAGGAAAGATTTGATATCTGAAGCAATGATGGATTCCATGACTTTGCTGATAATTGGGAGAAGGCTGATTGGTCTGTCGTTGCAAGGATCTGTTTTTGCACCTTTTTTGTGTAAAGTGGTGATGTTGGCTGATTTCCAAGCTGATGGCAGATGACCTTGAGCAAAAGGGGGTGAAGAGAACAGAGAGAGGGAGTGAAAGAGCGGCAGAGCAGGATTTTAGGACCCGTGGGCTGATGCCGTCAGGTCAGTTGCAGAATCAGAGTCGAGGGCTGACAGAAACTTCTCCACCTTGTCAGGAGGAAAGGACACAAAGTCCAGGAGCAGCTCGGTATGACTGGGTAGGGTTGGGTGGATACAGAGAGGGATGGGTTTGGGACACAAGATTTTGAGGCAAACACAGAGTTGAGGCATTCAGCTTTTTCACGTGCGGAGTCAGCTGTGCAGCCGTTTGAGGTAAGGGAGGGGATGGAGGGGGAACAAACACCAGAAACGGATTTGATCAGACGCCACCAGGATTTGGAAGAGGGAGACACTTTTTGAGAGAGTTTGGTCTTGAGAGTGGAGAGATATTGTTTCCTGGCTTTCCTGAGGGTGGACACACACTTGTTTTGGGCTTTGTGAAAGGAAATTAGATTTCCTTCCGTTGGATTTGCTTTCCAGGAGACGAAGGCAAGTTGTTTCTGGGCAACTGCCTCACCACAAGATTACGTGAACCATGGATGGGAGGAAGGGTATGACAACTGAAGACGCGATGGGATAAATCTGTGCATGAGAGAGAGCAATTTACTTTGGAAGAATTCCCAGGATGAGTTGATGTCAGAGGCGGTGGAGATGGGAGACCAGTCCAGATGATTGATGGCTCCTTGAAGACCGTGCCAGTTGGCCTGAGTGAAATGCCAGACTCGTCGACGCTGAGGAGGCTCTCTGAGAATGGTCACAGAGATGTCTACTTTAACAAGCACATGATCAGATGAGCCGATTGGAGCAGAAGAAGAGCAGCAGACATTTGCAGGGAAGTTAGTCATAACCAAGTCCAGAAGAGAAGATACTCCGTTGACTGAGATCCGGGTTGGGAAATTGACAGATTGTGTCAGTACCAGTGAGTCGCAGAAGTCCTTTGCTGAGGTGCCATGGCTGGTGAGAGATGAACCCACACCCAGCCAGCTGGCATGATGACAGTTGAAGTCGCCACATATGAGGAAGAGAGAGTTTGGATGAGTTGATAGAAGTTGGTCCATGTTGTCCGACAGCGAAATGTAAATGGAGTCATCACTGTTTGGAGGACGGTACAGAATACATATGAACAAAAGGTGGGAGTGAAGGGGAAGCCGTAGCCAGAGGTACTCCTGGGGGTGAGGTGGAGAGAGGGCAGTGCAGGGCGAGTGAGGAAGAGTTTTTGATAAAGATGGCAACCCCACCTCCAGCACGAGGCTCAGGTCTATCATACCGGAGGAGGGAGTAACCCGGGAGAGATATTAAGAAATCAGAGACATCATGAAGGAGGAAAGTTTGTTAAGCAGATCACGTCTGGTTTGGCAGAAGCAACCTGTGTGGAGAGATCAGTCAAGTTTGAGCGAAGGCCCCGGATGTTTGAGGTCCATACCGTTAATGAAGAGGAAGGGGGAGCATTGGATACAGAACCGGGGGGGGGGGGGGAAGAGGGGTAGGGTAAGATGTGGAAGAGGAGGAAGAGGTAGAGAGCTGTTGAAAGTGTGTCAGAGATTTCAGAATAGCTTGGAGAAAGGGAAGGATGGAGCGGACAAAAGGTTTGATGGTGATTGGGTGAGGCACAGTGAGGTGTTATTTGAGGGGGGGGGGGGGGGAAGAGCGAGGAAGAAGGTTGGGGGAGATGGAGGTGAGAGTTGAATGGGGGAAGAAGCGGGGAGGATGCTTTGAGGAGGAGGGGTGAGAGGGGGGAAATGGAGAAAAAATGAGGGTGGGGAGATTGGAAGGGAAGGGGCTAGGGGGAGCTTATGAGGGGAGGGGTTAGGGGGAGTTTGGGAGGGAAGGGGAAAGGGGGGATTTGAAAGGGATGGGAGATGGGAGAGATTTTGAGAAGAGGGGTGAGGGGAGAGTTTAGGAGGAGAGGGGTGAGGAGTCTCGAAGGGGAGGGATGCGGGGGAATTTTGGAGGGAAGGGGCAAGGGGGAGATTTGAAAGGGATGGGTGAGTTTGGATTTTAGAAAGTGTTGCACGATTAATGGGAAACGAACATTTATTGCAAAATGAGTTTCTTGTCACCTTCGAGTCAGATATGTTTAAGGATGCTGGTGACTGGTGAGTTCAGGGAATTTAGGAAAGAGGAACTGGAAGAGATGGAATTTTTTTTGGGGGAATGAATATATTTGGTGAGCAAGTTGAAAGCAACCTTTTAAAGAAGAAGAAGAAAAAGGTGGTGTAATATACGACAGACTATAGCACTTCAGGGGAAAGTTTAAACATTTTTAAATTGAACAATGAAAACTATCTGGGGAAATGAGGGTGAAACACGTGGTCGAAGAACGAACGAACGAACGAATAAGAACAACGAAGGAAATGGTTTTTGTTTTTGTTTGAGTTAAGATTTTAACAAGGAAGTATGGGGTGAAAAGACTGGGAAAAGCTGAGAATGAAAGTAATTGGACCACAATCGACCGCTGAGAGAAATCAAAGCCTCAAGGTAGGAAACAAGGTACTCGGCTGCAAAAAACGCGGCACAAAATAACCGACGATTTTTTATACAGGTACAAAAGTAAATACTGTAATTGTAAATCATGTGCATAGTACACAGTAATTATAAATCAAGTACATAGTACACACAGTAAATATAAATCACGGACATAGTACATACATCACCTCCGCAAACTTCAAAGATTAATATTGTTATGAATTTGGTGGAGCAATATGTAGAGCAGAGTAGATCTGAGTAGGTAATATGCTTCGAGATGTCACGATAGGGAATCTACCTGTAATAAGTCATGTGTAGGTGTTTTGTCGGCTGAGATGTATGATTGTGAATCTACCGGGAGATTCGTGTGTTAAGTAGTGTAGGGAATAATGAGTAGAGCCCTTGTATGTCTCACCTGGTAGTCAAACCTTTGTCCATTATGGCACTGCAAACCACATAAACATTAGTTAGGACCTTTAGTACAACACTAAATGACGCCTCCCCCCCCCCACCCCTCCCGACATGACATGATTTGGGAAGAAATCAGGCGAGAACACTGCAACAATTGGCCGCCACCATTTGCACCTCCGAGAGGCCTACCCACCTCGCATAGCATGTGCTTTTAGACAAGGACCACGGAGTAGGGGACGAGTTGGAGTGACGCAGTGGGCGTGCACAGGGGTGAGTCGGTGGAGGCTCTGATTGGCAGAGCAGTGCGCCAAAGCTGACGTCATCGGCTGGAGATATTAACAAGAGCCGGGCGCCATTTCGAGACCAGAGTGAGGAGTGAGGATCTGATCAGGAGTTCGTTTTGAGGTGCGATCCTGACAGTCGAGTTCAGCACGAGTTGAGTGACATTCCTGGCGCACTTGATCCAGAGCAGTTGGATTCCTGGCAGTGCAGTGCAGAGCCCGAGTCCGTTTTGAGCAGTTGGGTTTGAGACGCGGCAGGACTTTGGTCGGAGTCGACCCCGTGTGGAGCCGCGAGCCTGCGTGGGACGCGTGGCGTTTGGAGCGAGGCCTTGTGGGACTTGGAGCGAAGGACCTCGTGGTGTGCGGTCGGGTCGGGCGGGGCGGTGTTGGACAGCAGCCAGGGAAGACGACGAGACAGATAAGCCCGAGCTCCGCGTACATTTTACACCAAAAGACGTGTTTCTTTCATATTTCATCTCCCTTGTCTCATCTCTGATATCTGTTGTGTGCGGGATCCCGATTTCGAATAGTTCATTACCGGCGCGTGCTTTTCACTGTCTTTGCTTTTCCCAATAAACCCTTGCATTACTTTTTGTATATAATACCTGAACGCAGTTTACTGGGTGATTGATTTGACAGTTAAGGCTGCGGAGATTTGCGCTGCTTCCCTCCATTCCGCGTGCATCGGTGTGTTAGATATTGGTATCCACCATTGAGCTTCCGCCTCGGAGTTAAAGCTTTCGTGATCGGCATCCGCGATCGCCTGATATAAATTTCGGCGGTTGCGCGACAATATTGTGGAAAAGAGGCGAAGCTTATACAAGTTTTATTTTAATCCATTTCCAATTTTTTTTGATCAGTTGATAAAATGTGATTAATCGATTCAGCTCCGAATGTCACGTGTTCCTCTGATCTGTCGTAATTGTGTTGGGACCCCAAACCATTAATGGTCCAAACAGGTTCCACACCACTGGAAGCTGGAAGGATGGAAGTTGTACATTTAAACTCTTGATGAAAGTTGCACATTTAATCTCTTGATGGAAGTTGTACGGAATAATCTGTAATAATTTGGGTTATTAATTGTGAATTATAATTGTTGTTGTTTTGTTTTACAGGGAATGTGGTTACAAGGATCATCGGCACAATATTTCTTATCATGATCATCGGGGTGATGATTATGTACATTGTGGGGACCAAGACACGAAAAGATAGATCTGATAATTCACTTAACGATGAACCAGGTGGTCAAAATCTTCTCAATGTAATTTGTCCTGAAAGTGGCACAGAGAGAGGACTAGAGTAAAAGCTTGAAATTTGAAAATGATGCAACGAACATTTAACCAAATTTCTAACTTTGAGTTGGTGTTGAGTCGTTGAGGGACAATGAAGAGAATTTTGTAACTGTTAGAGAATAATTATATTTTGATAAAACCTTCATCAGTTCCATGAAAGTGAAATATTGTACACCAGGGAACCCTTAAATATCTCAGGGGTTACGTTCCTGGAAAATGCGTTTGTGCCACAACCGTTTCTCCTCGTGTGTAACATCTGGTATTAGGTATTAAGAACTGCAAAGGTATAAAGAACAAACCACTGTAATTAGAACTGTAATCACTTCAGTTACCATCAAACCTTACTGCAGCATATATAAATCACAATAGAGTAACCTTCAGTAATTCTAAGGTTAACTTAAACTGTAAGTAAGAGTAAAACTACTTTTAACTAGAGTACATCATTTTCACCTGGATCTGAGTGAGAATAATTCGTAATTTTCAAAATGTTACAATTTCACTTATTCTAAGTGGAAGTTTAAACCAAAGCATCCTTCCCTAAGCTTCCAGAGATGGGGAAGTGAACTTTTCTCACACTATATATATATAATTAATTAGTAAGGATGGGTGATTGATGAAGGTGATATTTTGTAACTTCCAGGAGATGAAGAAGAACTCAGGCAATGATCGTGTGAAACTGTGTAGAGCAGAATGTTTGTAAAACACGTTTTTTTTTGTTTACAAGATCGAGGCTCATGAAAGAGCTAATATTAATCACACAAAAAGTCAAACCGACACAAAAAACACAAAATAAGGGGAGCGGTAGACAAGATGGGGAGAGAGGGGGAAGGACGCAAACATTTGAGAGCAGGGATATCGGGAGAACTGAGGGAGGGAGAGGGCTTGGGGGGAAGTGGGAGAGGTATAAAACATGTGGACACTGCAAGGACTTCCAGGAAAGAAGTTCGGAAAGAACAACTCCTCATGATGCTGATATTGTTATTATTATTATTTAATATGTGCTTTGTTCCAATATTATGATTGTTTTTGTTATTTATTTTGAAATTAAAATGCCATACCATGGAAGGACCCATTAATCTGCTCTCTACACCTTAACATAGTGTGTGGTTACAACATGGGAATTCTTTCATATTATTTGTTAATTATCGTAATCAACTCAAGAGGCCATGACAATAATTGTGGTGTATCGCATTCCACATCAGCTCCAGCTGAAATACATAAAAATTAACATGATACACATACCTCATCCATTTATAGTATTCACTTCCTGTTAAAAAAAAAATCTGTTACTTTGCATTAAACGTGACTCATGAAAGCTGAACTCTGTTCTGGTACATCTGATTTATTGTGGACTATTTATTTAGGTCTCCAAGTAAAGGTGACCTTCATACGGATGTTTAACAAAAGGTGATTTTATTTAAACCACAGTAAGTATTTTTTTATTTACTTTACTCGTTTTGAACTGGGGGGTTTGGATTGGTTGTTTGATGGTTTTTTGGGACTCGTACCTGAACATTGGAATATTGCTGTTTCATGTTCATCAAAATGGACCAGTCCAAGGTGGTCCCGATTTCCCGATGTTTTACAAATACCTGAGATGAAACCTTCAGGTGCTTCGGAAGGATTTGATACTTTGAGGAACAAATGTACGAACTCAATTGATGGACCATTGCAAATTATAATAAATAAATAAATTTACCAAAATGGCGGATTTGGAGTAAAAATTTAATTCCATAAAACAAAACAATAATATAGTACATTGGTTAGATTGGGAATCTCATTTCACACCGATAGAAGATGATGCTCAGGATCTGGGAATCTCAAACGTCTCCCAACAAAAGGTCAAGGTAAAGGGGGTGCTCCTCTTCCTCCAGGTACGAGTTAATCCACCTGATGAACCCACAATCTTTGCTCTTGATAACCTACTTTGTGTGAACCCATCATGTTATCATGAGTATACTCACTTTACATCCTCTGTGGGATTTAGTAAACTAACAATTGAAAGGTAACCGGTCAATGGATGGATGTGGGATCAACGAAGAGAACAAAAGTTTATCCTCTCGAGCAGCGAACTCATTAAATAGGTTCATGGAGTTTGTTTATTAATTAAATGTTTATCATATAATTACAATTAGTCATTTTGATTTTCCTTCTATGCCTCATCATCCGAGAGCGTGAGGTTTTCTACGTTGTCCCGTCCTCCAACCACCAGCTCCGCAAGCTCTTCCTGATCAATCGTGGCCTTTACTTTCTTGGTCGCAGCATCTGAAAACCAAGAACAGAGATGAAGTTTGTCTCGGCCCAACACAGCGGTTCTTACCTCAGAGGCAAACGTTGGATTTTATGATCTTCCAAGAGAGCAGATACCTGGAGCCTGTTCTTTGTGGGCCCACATTTAATCACATGATCCCACATTATTTATTCAGTTATCACGTGACTTTCAGGGTTCCCTACACCAATACTCGGTTATTACAAGTTAAAACATCTCGTTCATAAACTCTAATCAAGCCCACTGGGCTAAAGGTTTGGTGACCATCTTGGATTTACAAAATAAAAATAATCAAATAACTAAAAACCATCAGAACTTCGGAACCAATTAGTCAAAAACTTCAGATGCATCATCGAAGGACCAGGTTAATTCAGGTTCACCAAAGAGAAGAATCACTAACATGGCCGGCAAGAGCCAATCAAAATAGACCATTATTCGACATTGATTAGTTGATGGATTTTGAAGTAGAAAACTGATATATAGTTTGACCAATTATGATTTGAACACCAGTTACCATTTACCGTGAAAAGTTGCCTAGCAACCAAGATAGCATCCATAGCAACACGGCACCCTTATGCCGATTGTGATTATAAAAGCAGATGTTTTGTTTTGTAGTTTTTTCAGTTTCAAAAATGTTCCTTTCAATTCAGGTGTGACTGGTTGAAAGTCCTGAGGGATTTTGAAATTCCAATTATATTTTACTCCTAATAATCAAAATAATAATAATAATAATAATAATTCATTTATTTTGTATAGCGCTTTTCCAGAAGCCCAAAGGCGCTTTGACAGAGTGGAAAACATAATGCATAACAATACATGAAAACAACAATTGCAAAAAGACAAGAATCAAGAAAACAAACAGCAGCGATATACGGCATATATATAAGACAAGAATCAAAAAGACAAGACAAGAATCAATAGGGAAATATTTAAAGCAAAAGGAGGGAGAAGGAGAAGAGATAGTCAGGGGTTAAATGCTGTGGGTTGAATGTTGAATGCAGCGTTGAACAGGTGGGTCTTTAGTGATGTTTTGAATGTGGTGAGTGAGGAGGAGTCTCTGATGGTGTGAGGTAGTGAGTTCCAGAGGGTGGGAGCAGCGATGGAGAAGGCCCTGTCCCCCCAGGATCTGAATTTGGTCCGGATGGAGGGGGTCAGGAGGTTGGTACCAGCAGAGCGGAGGTTGCGGGTGGGAGTGTGTCTGGAGAGGAGGTCAGCCAGGTAGGATGGGGCCAGGTTATGGAGGGCTTTGTATGTCAAGAGGAGGATTTTGTACTGGATTCTCTGGGGGATGGGGAGCCAGTGAAGCTTGTAAAGGACGGGGGTGATGTGGTCACGGGTCCGGGAATGAGTGAGTAGACGGGCAGCGGAGTTCTGAATGTATTGGAGTTTATTGGTGATTTTTGAGGGTGAACCATAGAGGAGGCTATTGCAGTAGTCCAGACGGGAGGTGATGAAGGCGTGGATGAGGGTTTCTGCAGCCGTGGAGGAGAGGGATGAGCGGAGACGGGCAATGTTTTTCAGGTGAAAGAAGGCTGACTTTGTGATCTGTTTAGTGTATTTGTCGAAGGAAAGGGTTTGGTCAAAGATGACGCCAAGATTCCGGATGTGAGGGGAGGTGGATACTGGGATACCGTCGATGTTGAGGGCAAAGTTATGGGTGGATTTTGTGAGCGTTTTTGGGCCAATGATGATTATTTCAGATTTATCACAGTTAAGCTTGAGGAAGTTGATTTGAAGCCAGGATTTTATTTCAGTGATGCAGTTTGTCAGGATAGAGTGGGTGTCGGTGGAGACGGACTTGGTGGAGATGAAAAGCTGGATGTCATCGGCGAAGCAGTGGAATTGGAGACCATGACGGCGGATTAAGTGACCGAGCGGGGACAGGTAAAGGATGAAGAGGAGGGGGCCAAGAACTGAACCTTGGGGGACACCTTGGGGGAGGGGAGCAGTGGGGGATTTGCAGTTATTGATGGAGATGAACTGGCATCTGTCAGAGAGGTATGATTTAATCCAAGAGAGGGCAGTGCCGGTGACGTTAAAGGTGGATTCAAGTCGGGTGAGGAGGATAGTGTGATCGATGGTGTCAAAGGCAGCGCTGAGGTCGAGGAGGACGAGAATGTTGAGGTTGCCAGCGTCAGAGGAGAGGAGAAGGTCGTTGGTGATTTTGAGGAGAGCAGTTTCAGTACTGTGGTTGGAGCGGAATCCGGATTGGAATGTTTCATACAAGTTATTGGCAGAGAGATGATGTTTGAGTTGAGTGGCTACAGCGCGTTCCAAAACTTTTGACAGAAAGGGTAGGTTGGAGATGGGTCTGAAGTTGTTTAGGGTGTCAGGGTTTAGACCAGGTTTTTTTAGAATGGGGGTAACAGCAGCAATTTTGAGGGAAGGTGGGACGATGCCTGTAGACAGGGAGGAGTTTATTGTTGCAATGATAAGTGGAGAGAGAGCAGGGAGGGAGGCTTTGACAAAGCTGGAGGGGATGGGGCCAAGAGTGCAGGTGGCAGTTTTCATTCCTATGAGGAGTTCAGAGAGGTCAGTAGGAGAGATTGGGGAGAACCGAGACAGGGGATGGCAGGACAAGGGGGGGCAGGTGGTTGGAGGGGGAGCGGGTGCGGCGGTGGTCAAGCTGTTGTAGATGTTGTCAATTTTGCGTTGGAAGAAAGAGAGGAAGGAGATGCAGTTGTCTACTGTGAATGACTGGGTGGTGGTGTTCAGGGGGCGGAGGAGTTTGTTTATTGTCGAGAAGAGTGCTTTTGGGTTTCCGGAGCCAGAGTGGATAATTTGAGAGTAGTAGGCAGAGCGGGCGCGGGAGAGGGCATCTTTGTAGTGTTGTATGTGGTCCTTGTAGGCTTGGGAGTGAACTGTGAGACCCGTTTTATTGCGGAGTCTTTCAAGTTGGCGAGCACGAGTTTTCATCAGGTGGAGTTCAGGGGTAAACCAGGGAGCAGAATGGGTGAAAGAAACTGTTTTGGTTTTTACAGGCGCAAGCTGGTCAAGGCAGGAGGAGAGAGTGTGGTTGTAGTAGTCAGTGAGGTCGGAAGGGGTGTGGAGGTCAATGAAGGGAGAAGTGGACATTTTTTCAGAGAGGGTGGATGAGAATGAGGTAGGTGAAAGAGCGTTTAGCTTACGGAAGTTGATTGTGCGATAATGCCTTGGTGTTGGGGCGGGGATGTTGATGGTCAGAGTGATGGCTAAGTGGTCAGAGAGGGTGAGGTCGGAGCCATAGAGATGGTGCAAATTTAATCCAGTGGAGCAGACAAGGTCCAAAATGTGACCACGGATATGGGTAGGAAAGTCGACATGTTGAGTGAGGTTAAAGCAGGTGAGTAAATCAGTGAAGTCAGTGGTTATTGTGGAGTCAGTGGAGTCCATGTGGATATTGAAATCACCAAGGAGGAGGATTGAGGGGGAGAGGGAACATAGCTGGGTCAGAAAGTAGGAGAAGTCAGACAGGAATGATGGGTGTGGTTTGGGAGGGCGGTAGACGACAGCCATGACTGACTGCGTGTGACCAGAGAGTTTTAAAGCCAGGTGTTCAAATGATGGAGCAGATGAGATGGAGATGAGGTTGGTCTTGATGTCTTGACGGTGGATAACGGCAATTCCACCACCTCGGCCCTCCGAGCGTGGTTTATTGACGTAGGAATATCCATTGGGTGTGGTGAGGTTGAGTGTGTAGTAGTCCAGAGGTTGTTGCCAGGTTTCGGTGAGACAGAGAAAGTCCAGTTTGTTATCCAGGATGTATTCGTTCAGGATGAGGCATTTATTGTTGAGGGACCGGGTGTTGAACAGGGTGAGCTTGATGTTGTTTTGAACAGCAGGGATGAATTCAGGTGATTTAGCCAGGGTTCGTAGGCAAGAGGTGCGATCGTGTGGGTTGCTGTGACCAGGTGCGCTGGGACGAAGAGTGAGAGTGCGCTGAGCCGACCAGAGGACGGGGATGGAGTGACCTGATTGCAAATAAACAAACTTGCGACCGGAGCCACGGTGAATGTACCTGGGTCGTCGGAGGAGTCCATTTGATTTGATGGCAGAGATGCATGATGGGGTGGAGCGGGTATTGAGCAGAAGAAGCCTTGCGGCGGAGTACTTCAGAGCCATGCCAGGCAGGAGCGAAGGGACGAGTACGAGGCCAAGGTCGAGGAGGCAAAGCGGCAAACGCAGTGGCAAACGACTGCAGCCGCTAATCAAGACCACAGCGGCAAACGACTGCAGCCGCTAATCAAGACCACAGCGGCAAACAAGGCCACAAGGCCACCGGCAAACAAGGCCACGGCCACAATCAACGGGAGCGGGCCTTTCGAATTCCGTATTCCGTACCATCAAAAGCAGATTCCGTTATCCAGCCGGAGAACACGCGGCACGTGCGGGTGTGAAAAGGCAGGACAGGTGTGAGATGTCAGGTCAGAAAGGTAGAAGCAGACCCTGTACATCCATCCAGTCGGAGAAGCGGCGAATATGCAACGCCAGCGTCCTCTCGCAACCGAACCCGGAAGGATTGCGTATTTGTGTGTACGTCCAACCCTCCCATCGTAATGTTCCCTCGATGTTTTAAAGTTACCCAGGTTCGTTTTGAGGCTCCTTTCTTACAAGTTTATAAAAAGGATGCGGAATTTGATAGAAAATTTACAAAATGTAACTTTGTAGTGAACAAGACTCACCGAGCACTTCATTTTCCTCCTCATCCTCATCGGTGAGACTTCCATCGGAAGAATCACGTGATCCCTCCTCGTCATCGCTTTCTTTCCTTCGTTTGTCTGGTACGGGAAGGACAAAGGACGGCAGGAAATAAATATATTAAAATAAAAACAAATATCGAATAAAACATTAAAAAGGAGAAGGAAATGAGTACCAGGAGAGGAAGGTGCGACGAAATTACACGATCGCATCATGTTCAAAATGACGGAAATGAGACAAAGGAACCGGAAGTATTCCACACACCACCACATCTGAGTGGTTACATCGCGTTTCACTATTTTTCCCATGTGCGGTGGTTGATTCTTCATCACTTCACAACAGGAAATACAAACAAGGCAGCTGTCGATAGTTTCTACCTTTAGGTGACAAAGCCCCAACTTACCTTTCGGTACAAGGCCAACGTCGTCATCATCGTCATCATCATCATCATCATCATCATCATCATCATCATCATCATCATCATGTTCGTCATCAGATGGGAAAAGCTCACTGAACTCTTTCCGTTCCTTTTCCCCGGCTTTTTGGGGCTTCCTCCGTATTGAGGGGATACTTGTGTCATCAAGCTGGGAATGTGGGAAGATGGTGGAAAAAGGAGGATGGCAGAGGGGAACAAATTGAGGATAGAAGGGAAAACAGGCAAGAGGGGGATGGGGATGGGTTAACAGTGGGGGCAGGGGAGTGTTAGCAAAGGTCGTTATGACGTCACTTCATAAATGTCGCTCACAAACGAGACAAGGTGAGCACAAAACAAAGGAAAACGGGATATTGTAATCTGCTCCATCCGTCTGTCACGCTAACTCCTCAAACGTTTGGGCAAAAATTCACCAAACATGGCAGTTGTGATCATCACATGGCAAGAAGATGCCAGAGCAGTATCATACTTGGCCCACCCACTGGGGTCAAAGGTCAAATACCAAAAAATGCGATTATGGGCACATTTTAAAATGAAACGTTACATATTTCATGCGTCCCCCAATGTTGATTGGATATTTAACCTTTTCTTGGATTTGATCACAGGGTCCATGCCCCAGGGATTGGGACTTTCGATCACGTGGGTCCAAAATGGAAAAAATGGTTTTCCCCAAAATCTGATACTGGGTCATTCCTGGTGGAACTTTTTGCGAACGGACAATAAAGTATGAAAGGAAAACCCGAAAGGCGCATGATTGGTGAACTATTTCCTATCAGTACATATCCATACAATAATGGATTCATCCTTGGAATGTAAAGATGGAAAACACAAGGCCAATTGGAAAAATCCTTGTTTTGTTATTTGAGAGAAAATAAATAAACATGAAAACAATGTGATGACGCCACCAAGGTGTAGACCACACTTGGATCAGATCACCCCGGGAGTTCGGCCAACCCACTGCTCTCCATACATCCAGGCCAAGACCCTCATGCACCCCACTCCGACCTCCATTCCAAACCTAAAATCCTGGCTGAGGATCCTCGCCCATCCCATAATCCCCCAGCTCACCCTTTCTTTGCCACTGATTTCCAGTTGAATCTCACGATCCCGAAGTTTCCTCCACAACTCGTAGTAACGCATGAGTGGTGTTTTCTGGGTCTTCATCTGCTCCTCCCAGGCATCCTGAAGGACAATGGGAAAATGAAAGGATGAAAGGATGAAAGGATGAAAGGGAAAAGCAAGGAATGATCAAAACATTACACAGCAAGGTGAGGAAGCTGCAAAAACAATGACACCAATAGAAGCGATCGAGGCAGTCGTCGTTACAGCATTCAAGAAACATACACAAGATATCCAGGTATCCAGGTACAACAAACGTTCAGACGAGACCACCTGGACATCCGATCGTCCCTCACCATGGACTGGGAATCCCCGAGCCGCCCATTCCGCTTGCGCGACAGGAAATTCGAATTTTCCTCGAGCTTTTCCAGGAGCTGGCGAACCTGCTTTTTGTACCTGCCAATCTTGCAGCTGGAAAGGAATCTTCGCAGCTGCACACGAGCAGGAAGCAGAGAAACAAAACTGGAGAAACGTCCATGAAACAGGAAATAGAGAGTTATCCTCAAAATGAGCAGCATGGTCAGCTTGTGAAATTGAACACGTGACAATGTTATGCTTGTTCACTTCAAAATAAAAACATCTATTCATTAAAATTCAACTTAACGAAGGAAAACAAGAATGACTGCACTGTGGGCACAACTTTCGACACTACATACTGAGGAAGCTGCTTGCTAACGGAACTCACTGAGGAAGCTGCTTGCTAATGGAACACACTGAGGAAGCTGCGTGCTAACGGAACTCACTGAGGAAGCTGCTTGCTAACGGAACACACTGAGGAAGCTGCTTGCTAACGGAACTCACTGAGGAAGCTGCTTGCTAACGGAACACACTGAGGAAGCTGCTTGCTAACGTAACACACTGAGGAAGCTGCTTGCTAACGGAACTCACCGAGGAAGCTGCTTGCTAATGGAATACACTGAGGAAGCTGTGTGCTAACGGAACTCACTGAGGAAGCTGCTTGCTAACGGAACTCACTGAGGAAGCTGCTTGCTAACGGAACACACCGAGGAAGCTGCTTGCTAACGGAACTCACTGAGGAAGCTGCTTGCTAACGGAACACACTGAGGAAGCTGCTTGCTAATGGAACTCACTGAGGAAGCTGCTTGCTAACGGAACACACTGAGGAAGCTGCTTGCTAACGGAACTCACCGAGGAAGCTGCTTGCTAATGGAACACACTGAGGATGCTGCGTGCTAACGGAACTCACTGAGGAAGCTGCTTGCTAACGGAACTCACTGAGGAAGCTGCTTGCTAACGGAACACACCGAGGAAGCTGCTTGCTAACGGAACTCACTGAGGAAGCTGCTTGCTAACGGAACACACTGAGGAAGCTGCTTGCTAACGGAACACACTGAGGAAGCTGCTTGCTAACGGAACTCACTGAGGAAGCTGCTTCCTAATGGAACACACTGAGGAAGCTGCTTGCTAATGGAACTCACTGAGGAAGCTGCTTGCTAATGGAACTCACTGAGGAAGCTGTTTGCCAATTGGGACATTTGTGGAGAAAGTCGGAGACGATCATCTTCAGACATTTAAAATATCGTCCTTGATGTGGAACATCGGGAATAAAACATAAATGCCAAGCAATCCAATGTCGTGACAAAAATAGGACAGCGGGTCCTGAAGCGCACCTGGATCAAGAGCAACAGTCACTCAAACTCCCCACAGACCCCGATATTTTTAATGCCGTGAACAATGAACATACTTTGGTACATCATGGGCGATGAAGTTTGTGATGAGGTTCCATTGAAATAGTGTGTGTAGTTTTGGAGAAGAGAGCAAATACCTATTTTGAGGTTGGGGGGGAAGGAGGGGGGGGGGGGTAAATCCCTCCCCCCTGTAGACACCCTTAATGAGCGCAGATTTTGGTCAATACACCTTCATTAGGCATCAGATATGAAGATTGTGGCAAAGTTTAAGCGAAATCGTTTGTTTGGTTCAAGCGATAATGACTGAAGTGTTTACAGACTCACTCACTCACTGACTCACTGACTTACCTACACACACTGCGAAATTACATAAGCTCACCGGACTAAAGTGCAGCTGCGCACCCCGAGTACACTCACCTTCTCGATACCTGAGATGATTTTGCCTTCAGTGCTCAACTTCGCGCACAGACGAAGCAAACTCAAACGGATCGGGGATTTCGACACCGGAAGCACCGGCGCCTTGAATCGTTGTTTTTGTTTCGCCGTTTATCGTTTCATGATTTTACCATTTAAATGACATCTTGGAGAATACACATTCCATATTACATCACCTGCTTTATTTTATAGAGGTGCATTTAATACAGGTGTATTTTTGAGAGAAGCTAAATACAATCAATGCACCGTCAATCTCCGGGTTCAAGGTGTGATTTACATTCCACAGCATGAGCAGCAGTTATCGCGATAATAAATCTAAAGCACGATTATCGCCCAGCACCAATTATATATATATATATATTTATTTTTTTCCACCTCCTCTGTCCTCTCGACTTCCTCATCTATGCTGTCGAAGGTATTTAATAACATTCATCTCCGATGGTCTTCATTGTTTGGGTTCAATATCAATTACGAATCTGACGGACAGCTGGGTCTGGCTTTGCGGGGCAAATAGTGCAGCCACTCCGAGCAGGAGCGTCAGGAAAGGTCTATTTATCCTCTGTGGGATATAGATTGCAGTAGATCTTGGCTCGACCCTCAAGAACGTCAGGGTGTGTTCAGTCAGGGTTTTATATCTCTTTCCTCAGTTTTGTCGTCTCTTTCTCTTCCGCCCCTTCTGCTCCCTCTGTGGTAATAAACCTCTTTTCATAAAACTCTGTACGAAGGCATTCCATGTACAGGATTTGCCATGAAGCCTGACTGAATTGGCTTAAAATCTGGTTATGGCCAATTCGGTTATGCACATTTAACGCGCATACATTGTGCCATTCAAAAATTACCTCACGCAAATTTTTTTTAAGGGAGGCACGTACGGGCTCACTAAAAATTTAACATTCCATCCAAAAAAAGCCAATGGAAATCTGATGCAGCAAAGCCGGGCAATGTAGAATCAGCAGAGGTGCACAGGCCTAATGCTAGGCCCAGCAGGAAACAAGATGGCGGCTACATCATTTCATCTGGGAACAATGGTGGGAGGAGTTAAGCCACTAGTGTAGGCTGCTATGTCTTAAAAATGGCTGTCGTGTTTTTTTTTTGTTAAAAGCAAAATTCCACTTGATTCCTTGTCTTTGGGGTGTCACATGTTCGAAAAAATAGGTTGTTAATTTTTTTAAACGGATTAAGGGTGTCAAATCCAAGATGGCCGCCAAAATATATAAATTCCATTAAAACTGGTATTCTGAACACAGTATGAGGTCCAAATTAATGACAATACCCATAATTTCAATACCAAGGAGTTCAAGTACAATTAATTTCAATATGGCAGTCAAATTCAAATTCAATTTCAATATGGCAGAAGGAAGCGGCATTGACCAGGCTTGGGTCGAAGCTGGACTATATTCTCCAACAACCGTAACGCAAATCCGAAATGGAAAACATCTCTACAGGTCCCTAGAAGCACATACTGTAACATTGCTTGCTCTATACCATCTCGACTTTGACAGGTTCCTAACAAAAGCACCAGAAGAGAAAGTGTTCCGAAGTGAAGCGTCCATCGATTTGGAAAAAGCATATCAGAAAGATATCAGCATGAACACAGGCAACCGTCAAAACCTCAGAGATGCCGTCAGAGAAACCATGACCATGTTCGAATCTAGAGATATCCTCACAAAGTTGGGACAGTTTGAAAGCAATACAGCACCAATTCAACACTACATCCGTAACTACTTGAGGCAGTTTGAAACTATCCTTCAGTATATTAGAGCTACCAGACAACGGGACCTGCTGCTGCATATGGAAAGCACTGAAGCTCTTATCAAGTACTTCTTTGCTCACGACCACCTGAACTACGCACGTTTGCTCCCTTTGTACCTGTCAACAATGCAGCAAACAGAACAAGTTTTTCCAGATGTCTGGGCAGAACTCCTGAAAGGAAATTTCTGTGTGACGAAGGGGATTGCTGCATTCACTTCAATAGGTCCAGATCACGGAATTGAGCAGGAGAACCGCAAACTCAAGGTCATTGGAGGCATTACTGGAATAACCCAAATTGAGAGCTCTAGACCGTTTCTTCCTGATTGCACCTGACTTGTCTAATCTAGTAGAGGAGTTTCAAAGAGAATATGGCATGGAAGGTGCTGATACCAGAGACCAACACCACGAGATCACAGGGGGAAAGTCCACCCGAGTAATGAGAAATTCCGCTAGATTGACAGAGGTATTTGTTGTTCATGGAGACCCATTCGTAACCGATGAGAGTGACCTGTGTAACCTTCTTACCAAGAAAGTAATTGATGAAAAGGTAACAAAGGACATAGTAGACCGCGATGCCATCGGACAACAGTTGTTCCAGACATTTGTCAAAGAACGCCTTACAGAAGGAAAACTTTCAGTGTGGGATCCAATGAAGAGAAAGAACATAGGCACTTTCAAAAGTGCCAACACAGTGAAGAAAGTGAAAGCAGGTGACAAACTCATTAAAGTCAAAGAAGAACGAGGACTCCTACAGAGGTTTATAGTAGCATCAAGAAGCCGTCCAGACCTTTATCTAAAGGACTGTATTGGGAAGTATGAATTTGGAATTGTTCCACGTGCCCTTTTCGCTTCGGATGGGTCACTTCTCCTAGCATATGACAAGGCTAAGGTCCTTCATCATCTTGAAGCGCTAGTTACCAAGGAGCAACCTAGCCCAACAGAAGCCACAAACGATCCAGCTAATGCCATACCGAGTGTTTCTGGCGACCAAGTATTGAGTGAAAACTCCCAAACTGAAGTACCACCCCAAGCCGAGGCGCCTGAAGTACAAGAAGCGCAGCCTGAGCAAGAAGCTTCAACTGACATGTCCGACATGTCTGAGAAATTTAAAGTTGAAGTCATAGATGGCATGGCCCTCGTTAACTCCATCTCCAAGACAGACAAAATGAAAACATGCAGTGATTTTGCCATGTCATTTCTTGAAAAGCTTATCAGGATTGCAGCTAACTACGACGAAGTAAGACTGGTATTTGACAGATACGTCGAAAGTTCTCTGAAAGAGCAAATGAGAAAAAAGAGAACAAAGGGAAACTCGACCTACTATCACATCCAAGACAGTACACTGATCCAGAATATTTCCTTGAAGGACTTCCTTTCAAGTGTCAAAACCAAGGCAGAACTTGTAGAGTATTTAGCTGCAAAGACTCTGGATCACAGCAACAGCTCTGCCAACAAATTGAAGAAGTTCATGGTAACCTTCGGCACTGAGACAAAAGGCAATGTAAGTGTGCCTGATGAATTGGTAAAACACGGTCATGAAGAAGCGGATACGTTACTCTGGCTCCATGCCCTAACAGTTAACGGCGATGTAGAACTTGTAATAGACTCTCCAGATACCGATGTCTTCTTGCTGATGATCCACATGTATCCACAGCTACCTGCTGAGACATATTTCCTTACCGGAAAATTGCAGTCAAACCTATCTTTGAAAAGTTAGGAGTTAACCGCGCCTCAGCTATTCTCGGGTTTCATTCTTTCACAGGATCAGATATGTGTGGCAGGTTCGCCGGCAGGACAAAGGACTGGTGTATGAAGGTGTTCATGTCCTACGATGATATGATACTGGATTCACTTGCTTCACTTGGCAAATCTGCTGCTACACCCTCTCCAAACGCAATTGACCAACTGGAAAGGTTCGTTTGCTTGTTGTACAGATCCAAAACACACACCAAAGTAAATGCACTACGATGGTTCTTGTACTCAAATCGACAGGCCGAGGGAGAGAGTCTGCCTCCAACCTCTGGATCATTGACACCACACATTCTGCGAGCACATTATATTGCAATGATATGGATGCAGGCATGCGAAAGTCAACCGTCCCTTCCTTCTCCCACTGACTACGGATGGAAGTCAGAGGAAAATAGATTTCTTCCGGTGATGTGTTTGAACCCTCCAGCACCAGAGGCCGTGACTAAGCTGGTAAAATGTGGCTGCAAATCAGGATGCAAAGGAAACTCCTGTAGTTGCCGCAGCAATAAACTCCCATGCACAGAGGTCTGTAGCTGTTTGAACGACGGCTGTAGCAACAATGAACAATCAGCTCAGAACATTGTGGGAGATGAACACGAGGACTTGCAAGGTAAAACGGATGATTGTGAGACAGGAATATTTAAATATGGTCAAACAGGAAATTACATTACGCTATCATTGTTATAGCAATGTGGACCTTTGTGTAAAACAGTGGTAGCCATATTGGATTTTCTCACTATTTCTCACTATGGCTGGCATCCACCGATTTCAACGAATCAGTAACATGCTTCCCCAATGGCCTAGCATTACTTATGTGGGCATTACCACCAAAATGGACCTATTTCATCATTCACAATTTGTGTTATCAAGAACATTAAGTTTTTGTACTGTGGTTATTTAAGGAGTGGCGGCCATCTTGGATTTTTCCACCATTTTGAATTTGACTGCCATATTGAAATCAATTGTTTTTGAACTCCTTGGTATTGAAATTATGGGTACTAGGGCATGCCCGTACTATATCTATATCTAAAATTATATCCCCCCCCTCTATTTACATGAAATGGTTTGGTCCAAAGCGAACGGCTTGCGAGTACGGTGACAATCCCCCCCCTCTATTTACATGAAATGGTTTGGTCCAAAGCGAACGGCTTGCGGAGTTTGGTAAAGAAATCGCCATAGCGTGCCCAAACGCGCAGGAAAGCGAAAGAATCGCAAATTTAAGGAAATGCCCGTACTTCCGTAAGGAAGAGAAAAAAAATGAAAAGGAAAAACATTCCAAACCGCGAGGGAAAACAACACGGCACGTCGACACAACAACGTGTCCTGTGATTGGCCGTACGTGGCTGCCAGTAGCTGCCCCCAAAAAAAAGCTTTCACCGTCCGGCGACTGAATTTAAGGGGAAAAATAAAACGCTCTTCGCTTAAAACAACGCCCTTCGCTCTGACTGAATTGGGACAATGTTTTTATGTTTTTAATTGAATTACTATCCGTAATGGCGCACGCTCTCACGGGAGCTCCGGAAGGTCGTATATCGCAGTTACGATGAATCGCAAATTAGTTTTTATTAGTTTTAAAACATAGTTTAACGCCAACATAGCGCCAACATAGTTTGCAGACGTGAAATAAATGAATACGCTCTCAAATGTGCCGTCCGAGGCAGAGTCTGTTCGCCACGTTCGGCACACGTGATAGCTCGCTGCTCTCTGATTGGTTGAATCGTTTTTTGGACATAGCTCGGTAACTGCTTGTCCGATTAATTTCAAACCTTGAAAAGGCACATCCTCGGGTCCCCAGCAATATACCTGGCAAGTTTCAAGTATATCGGACCGGTAGTTGTCGAGAAACAGCGGTCACAGACAAACATACATACAAACATACAAACATACAAACATACACACAGAGATTGCTGGAATTATAGATAGATTTATCATTAATTTGGACCTCATACTGTGTTCAGAATACTAGTTTTAATGGAATTTATATATTTTGGCGGCCATCTTGGATTTGACACCCTTAATCCGTTTAAAAAAATTAACAACCTATTTTTTCGAACATGTGACACCCCAAAGACAAGGAATCAAGTGGAATTTTGCTTTTAACAAAAAAAAAACACGAAATGACATAACAGCCTACACTACACAGATGTGGGTGTGGTCCGGCGACTGTCCAAACAATGGGTGCACATTTCAAAAATCGACCCCCACCAACAACTATCGGGTAACACCTTTGCACGTTGGTTGTACCCTCCAACGCAAGTCGGGGGCCAAACCTTCCTCGTTCTTCCCTAATGGGGGCAGCACGGTCACGGTCAGAGTGCCGAACAGTCCCCATGGACCGGCCCTCCCTCTCTTTCTATGTAGCTCTGTCATGGCCCTGACTTTGTGAAGGTGGGGGTACACCATGCTGGAAGTGGGGGATCTGTGGGTCACTTCTGTGAGATCGATTGGCTGTCTCCATGCTGCGGGCTTGTTCGAGATAACTGTCCTGGGCTATACAACAGCAACAACAACAACAGCAATGCGAAGCTCTTGTAGTCACATGTAAAATACATAAATATCAACCAGGCAAAGGACATGCCACCCATTGTGACGGTGTTGCACCCCAACACGAGCCCTGCATGAAGCAGGTGCGAACACAGATGAGCAGAAACCACATTTGATGAAAGCTACCGGTTTGGATTCCGTCCTGGACAAGGAAACCCGGAGGTGTTTCTTCGGGTGATGCAGTAGTGGATAGAGGGCTCGACCCTCAAACAACATAGCATTGACTTTTGGAACGTCATGGAGTCGGTTACATCGAGGCAGACTTTAATCCCGGTGTAGACAAGTGTTTGACAAACGGACAATACAAGTAGACACGAAAGAAGGGTGGGACTACCTGTATTGTGATGGGCAGGATGAGTTCGGTGAAGGAGATTGAGTACGCGTGAGGAATCAGAGACTCCATGATGAGATCATACAATTGATCGAGCAGTCCATCCTTGATGAAGGACAAGACATAAAACATTTAATGCACAATAATCGAGAATACGTTCATCCTTAAATAAATTAATTAAATACACGATCCTAATGTACATGCGGACCGGCCTTGACGCGTACACCGAGCCATTTACTTTGGTTACAAAAGGGGATCAACATCACTTTCCTGGTTCTCAATAAGCAAACAAACAACTAAAACAAAGCAAATCACTCAGATTATCAAATCGGACCCGACCTCATGGATACGTCCTCCAATAAACAGCAGCGTGAGAATGCCGAGGTACACAAAATCTCACCCGGAAGGCTTTCTCCTGAAGGTTCGCCTTGGATAGCTTGAGAGTGACGGAGAAGTTGATGGGCCGAACAGAGACGCGACTCGGACGCCTGTTAAAATCCGTATCCTCAAAAACCTATGGGTACAGGGGAAGGGTAACGGGTGTGTGCACATGGTGCCCAAAATGGCCTTCATCACTCAGTCCTCAAAGTAATAGAGTTGAATTATAAAGGCAATTAAAATAATGGGGTATCGGACCGCTGGAAAAGAGATGGAGACAACTCAGATACACAGGAGATGAGGATTATGGGATACCTCCATGAGGAAGGGTAGAGTTGGAATGAAGATCCCGGTACTTGAAGTGAGCAGGTTTAGGGCACGGACACAGTGGAAGCGCAGTGGGTAGTACCGGGCCGTGGGTATGAGCCTACGACACACACAAATGGATGTCCAAGTGGAGGCACACAGACGTGTGCATCAAAAGCAGCATGGATATTGACGTCGTAGTCAGACAAGCCAATGGGAATCGATAAAAAGGAAACAAAATAATTATTGCATTAGCACAATACGATTTAAAATCCCCAAAAATGGAGGAAAAGTATCAATTTCGTATTTTAATGAAACCATCGCTAGGCAGGCCTATTTGATAACCTTTTGGTGTCGTACTCCTGCTTGGGTAATGGAGAAATACCAATAACAAGTAAAGTTAAGGTGGGGGTTAGGGTTATTATCCTAAGGTGGGGGTTAAGTTAAGGTGGGGGTTAGGTTAAGGTTATATTATTAGGTTAGTAAAGTTAAGGTGGTTATCCATTAGCTTCTCTTATTCCTATCGTTTTATATTCCCTCTATTTCTCCTTTGCCCCCCATTCTTGATTCTGCATGGACTAAGGCTCATTGGAGTTGATTTTTTTTTCTTTTAATACGAGACGAGCCGTTAATTTTGGGGGAAGTAACTTCCCAGAGCATTCAAGGTGCACAAATGGAATCTGGAAAGAAATCTATACCCCACCGCTCCACGGAGTGCCAACATATCGTTGTACGTCCATGCTCCATCCTTCTTCACCGAAATGCTGAGCGTCGAGAAAGGAAGCAGCACACGGCATTTTAAAATTATTTGAGAGAACTCGACCGGGGGCTAAATTGAAACATAACCATTGACGCTGCTGATCTCCACTCCACATCCTTCATCTGCTTATTGTCCTCTTCTCTTTCCCTGTCCACCTGCCCTGACGTATCATGCCTTTATTTCCATTCTTTGCGGTACATCATCTGTCTCTTCCCTCATTGGTGTGTTGGCCTCATCCTTCATTCATTCAGCTCTTTCGGGAGTCCAAATCTCAGAAAATAAAGCTGAAAATGGAAAGGTCGTCCACGTCCGCTTAGTATTCAGACTTATACCGTATGCTAAACATGATGAAAACAGCGAAAAGAAAATACAAAAAAAATAAAATAATAATAATAATAATAATACGGTTTTAGGCGACCTTGACCTTTTTACCTCAAAAACAATCGGCTTCTAGATTTGGGTTGGTGACCCAATATGCTAATTCTTAAAATTTCAGGTCATGTGGATGAAAATTTACTATTTCATATGACGCTGACCATTTGACCAAATTATTAATTTGTCTTTTCCACATTCCCATAAAGCTTCGATGAACATTTGATGACAAAGGCTCAAATGGTAAAAAACAAGTTATGGACTGGACAGACACAGACACAAGGACACACACACACACACACACACACACACACACACACACACACACACACACACACACACACACACACACACACACACACACAGGCAGGATGTCAATGTCAACACTACACACACAAACACACACACACACACACACACACACACATACAAACACAGGCAGGGACACACACACAAACACAGACACACACACAAAGACACACACACACACACACACACACACACACACACACACACACACACACACACACACACACACACAAACACAGGCAGGGACACACACACAAACACAGAGACACACACAAACACACACACAAACACACAAAGACACACAAAGCCACACACACACACACACACACAAAACCCTGTCACCGCTGAGTGGGGGAAGGCCTAATAACGTCAGACGTCAGTGGGATGAAGTGATTGATACAATTTAAATGCCAAAATGAACATTCACAGACACACAGGCCACAATCATGGCTCCCATCCCCCAAACCCAACAGTTTCCTTACCTTACCGTGCCACAGATCACTTGCACCAGAGGGTACACGAGAGGTTGCAGTGCCACCTGTTCGTACAGAGCGCTGAGGACACGGCTCCAGAGTTCCAAACAATGTATGAACTGCCAGTTGTACACCGCCTGGAGATTTTCCTGTACACAGGTGATCCACGATCAGTCACACTGTGCTCTCACTACGACCCTATGCCTCACATTTACCTGCATACAAGATTACCAAGTTTACGTACTCACACGATATAGAATTGGAGGACAGGTGGACTTAACCATTTATTGATCACTCACTTGTTCAATGAAACAGCTACCTGGATGAAAGGTAGTTTGTGTATGGTACTTTATTAGCTATCGCTGTCCCATAACTGCCAGGCAGTGTTTCACCAAGGGGTGAAATTTCCATGTCATGTGCTACTCCAGCCAGATAAAGGACATTGGGTCACCTGATACATGGCGACAGATAAAGGGAGAACGTCGTTAATGGGTGTGTGCACGCACACCTTACCCGTTTGCGCACGACGGTGGCGTTGCGCAGGTGGATGGCGAGCTGGCGGATGTAGAGAAACGCGTGTGGGTACGCAGCGTTGGGGTTCAACCCACAAACCTCAGCGAATGAGCGCTGCATGAAGCCAATGACGGGCATAGAATCTGGGGAGGTGAACTTGACATTCCGCACGTATCCCAAGTACATGATCTGGGGGCAGAACGAGGATAGAGGAGTTATGATCACCATCAAGCTCTTCAGTACAAGTTGATAACTAATCATAATAATGTCAACAACAGTGTACAACAAGGCCTTCATTGTAACTGCCAAATAGTGCAGCTCCCTGCTCTGGCCTGGTGCTTCCCCCTCTTATCACCCTGGTGATGGTGGATTCCAACAATCTGAAATATTTGAATCTTTTAGCATGAGGCCAGGGTCTTCTTCTGGGCCAATGCAGGAAGGTTGGTGACCCCTTTGTCTCTTACTCTCAACTTATCTAAGACTGGATCAATCAACCAATTCTTCATTCCATCCATCCCCAGCTGTCAAGTAACACGTACTCTTGCCGAAACCAAAGACAGTTACTCCCCCCTCTACCCCAACCGCATATCCAAGCTTGAAGTGCACTCGCCATTGCTTCACCCCACTTTACCTCATATTTGTCAACTTGTGGGGCCTCGTACTCTTGCCTAGAAACCTTAAAAGCTGCTGCCTAATCACAACACCATGGGTTCTACAAAACCCACTCGTGACCTTTTCTATAATTGTTGACCTCCTACCTCCTAAATTTTCCTTCGCGTTACTCTTTCTCATACTTTTGTGCAAATTTGATCAGCTGATTCCCTCCATCCTGCTGTCAGTCTGTTAACACCTGCTAAATAAATAAATAAATAAACATCCTCCAGTGCGTGGAAGGTCGGAAGAGGGTCAGGGAGTGGTATTCAGGATTGCAAAGCAGATAGCGAAAGAGAGGTGTGATGTGATGGGGGTGAGTTGCTTGAAGGATGAAGTGGGACAAATCGTTGTGGACCCAGATGGAATTAAAGGAAGATGGAAGAGATATATGGAAATGCTGTTGAATACAGAGAATGAATGGGACGGCAACATCGAAAGCAACCCAGTTTTAGGACCGGCAGAGAAGATAACCGAGAAGGAAGTTGAGGAAGCGATAAAAGCAATGAAGAGTGGCAAAGCGGGAGGGCCGACGGGAGTTGTGGGAGATATGTTGAAGGCAGCGGGAAGTTGGGGTGTGAAGAGAATGACAGATATCTGTAATCTGGCGGTGAAAGAAGGCCGCATTCCAGTGGTTTGGGAACTGAGTACCCTCGTCCCTCTATACAAGGGGAAGGGTGGCCCTCTGGACTGTGGCTCGTACCGAGCGATCAAGTTATTGGAGCATGGAATGAAGGTATTGGAAAGGGTGTTGGAGAGGAGGATAAGGAAGAAAGTGAAGATCGACGAAATGCAGTTTGGATTGATGCCAGGAAGAGGAACGACAGACGCGCTTTTTATTGTAAGGCAGTTGCAGGAGAAGTACATGGAGAAGAGGAAGAAGTTGTTTCTTAGGTTTGTTGATCTGGAGAAAGCATTCGATAGGGTTCCATGTGAAGTAGTGACATGGGCATTGAGGAAGTTAGGAGTGGAGGAATGGTTGATCAGAGTGGTGATGCAATGTACAAAAGAGCGCGCACAGCTGTAAGGACGAAGTACGGGAACAGTGGTGAGTTTGAGGTGAAGGTGGGAGTGCATCAGGGGTCGGTACTAAGTCCACTACTATTTGTAGCTGTGATGGAGGTGCTGGCTCAGAATGTAAAGGAGGGTTTGCCGTGGGAGTTGTTGTATGCAGATGATCTGGTGTTGATTGCAGAAAGTATGGATGGACTGAAGGAGAAGATGAGCAAGTGGAAGGAATGTATGGAGACAAAAGGTCTGAAGGTGAATATCGGAAAGTTGAAGGTGATGGCAAGTGGTAAAGCATGTGGTGAGGTGGAAAGAACTGGGAAGTGGCCGTGCGCTGTGTGCAGGAAGGGTGTCGGAGTGAACTCCATTCGATGTACAATGTGCGCTGAGTGGGTTCATCAAAAATGTAGTGGTTTGAGAGGGTCATTAACCAGTGTAGCAGCTACATTCAAGTGTAAGGTGTGCACAGAAGCAGCTGCAGATGGAGGAAATGTTGAGTTGGATCTTGGAGATGGCGTGTCATTAACCAGTGTAGCAGCTACATTCAAGTGTAAGGTGTGCACAGAAGCAGCTGCAGATGGAGGAAATGTTGAGTTGGATCTTGGAGATGGCGTGAAGCTGGAAGGTGTGAAAAAGTTTTGCTACCTAGGAGGCATGCTGAATGGAGAAGGTGGATCAGACTCGGCAACGGTTGCAAGAGTGAGATGTGCATGGAAGAAGTTTCGGTAACTGAGTGGCGTGCTGACGAGGAGGCGAGCGTCGTTGAAGCTGAAGGGAAAGGTGTATGCTGCATGTGTGAGAAGTGTTATGATTTATGGGAGCGAGACATGGGTAATGAACGTAGAGCAGCAGCGAAGGCTGGAAAGGGTGGAGACGCGAATGGTTCGGTAGATGTGTGGAGTATCGTTGAGAGAGAGGAAGACAAATGATGAATTGCGAAAGATGATGGGAATAGAGCCTGTGATGGATGCTGTGAAGAGAAACAGTTTGAGATGGTTTGATCATGTGTTGAGGAAGGATGAAAGTGACTGGTGGAGAAGAGTGATGGAAATGAATGAAGAAGGAAGTGGAGGACGGGGAAGACCGAGAAAGACTTGGCTAAAGGTGGTGGAAGAAGAAATGCGGGCAAGGGGGTTAACAAGGAGAGATGCAGAAAATATGGCAAAATGGAGTAGATTGTCATGGGGACCGCAAGGCTGACCCCCGCTCTTGCAGGGAAAATGGCCTTAAAATGCCTGTTGTTGTTGTTGTTTCTCCAGTGCGTGGCTTGGCCAGGGTGCCGCCGTGCAGCACATGGAGACGGTGTTGGGAGTGAAAAGTGTACAATAATCGATCAATCAAAACATAAAAAATACCGTCATGTACTCACTATTGTGCCCAAATATCAACTTCCTAGCTCAAAGGATGGCTGAGATATCGTCTGGACAAACAAGAAAAAAACAAGAAACCGGAGTGAAAACAGAGTACTCCCTTTCAGCGCGCATCATCGCCGTGCCCCCTTCAGAGCCCGGCGATGACATCATGCGGCACCTGCAGATGGAATAGGAAAGGAGTGGTGTACAACTCCATTTTAGCTTTGGAAAGAAATCTAATTCGATGAACAATGGACCTGCTTTGTGGACCCGTTTTCTCTATACCTGGATCACCTCCAAAGGACCCGATAACACCCAAACTCAGGAGCAATGAGAAAGGTACTCTCTCTTAAGGCAAAGAAACTCGCACACACGAGGTGCTACCTTGATTATGGAAGCAAGGTGCAGGTCCTGTCGCTCCCGGCAGACTCTATTTAGCACCAGGAAGGCGACGACCCTCGCCGTGTCGGCACCTTCACTCCATACCCTCACCATGTGCTGAAAAATAAATAAAACCACATTGAACAAAACAGTCAACAGTATCAGAATTGCCCACAGGTGCGACAAGCCATGCTGATGCAATGGAGAGAAATACAACAAAAAATATTCAACCCCCTTCACCTCCCCCCACATGCACCATCCATACACAATTATCGTCCCCAAGATAAATTCGGTCCAACTAATAGGGTCTCGGCTACGATTAGTGATGAGACTCAAACACCTTACCTGGTTACTATTCACGGATCCACCTGCCCAAATTATTCAAAGATAAACTAAAGTGGAACATGAGTGCTCGTTGTGTTATTTAAACATGTTGTGTGCATGTTAATAAACAAATCAATGTCATTACCCGCATCACCAAAGGTAGACGGAGGTTGTGCTTCACCCCGTCTGTTTGCGAGCAGGATATCTCAAAAGGTTATGGACGGATTCAGACGAAACTTGGTGGACAGGTACGGTTTGGTGCGCGACAAGGACAAATTGATTTGATTTCAGCGAAGACCCGAATCCAGATCCAGATCCAACAAATTTTAGTGATTCTTCACCATCAAGTGATGGGGCTAAAAACAATATATAGGACGATATCTCAAAAAGTTACGGACGGATTAGGAAGAATCTTGGTGGACGAGTTGGGTAGGTGACAAGAACAAGCCGATTTGATAGTGTTCAGGTCCGGATCCAGATCCGGCCTATCAGTGGGATACTAAACGTAAACTGTTCAACCTGGCAGAGGTATGTGCTCTACCGAGTGCCGTTCTCGTTGTTTAAATGTTGCATTGTGCATTGTGTGAGATGCTCGTAAACTCCATTTAAAGTTTAAAATCCCCTTCCTTGTACGAAGCCATATGACACCCAGCGCAGGTATGAACATGGTGGATATTCACGATACCTTTTATCGGACTGTTGTTCCTCCCAAACCAACAATAGTTCCGCTTTCCAGCATACCTTCAGTAACTGCCGTGAAATCTTTGGGAAGCACAGGAAGTACGGCACGAGCTGGCGGATGTGTCGCAAGACGGCACAAACCACCGTGCCCTCCGACAGCGCCGCCAAGAGCTGAGGAGACCAGATCACGTGCTGATGAAATCTCGAAGCAAATAACGATAAAGCTCTTGCTTCAACTACGGACAAATCACCATTTACTGTCGTACATTCAAAACCAAGTGACGTCTCCACAAATTAGTAGAAAGCAATAAATCATTTTAGTGCTCGGAGAAACAGCAAATCAGGACTAACAGACTCTCTCCTCTGTGAATGGGCTCACCTGAAGCACATCACCCAGGTAGGTGCGAACGTCGTGCCGGACTCCTTTCCAACGCGTGGTGGACGAGGGTAGTACGAGCCTGCAGCAAATCAACAAATTGCAGGTAAGAGTTTAAATACTTTTATACAAATAATGTACTGTAAAACCCCGACATTCGTGGATTCGACATTCGCGGTTCATAAAATGTGAGATACTTAATACATTCACGGCCCTGTGCTTCATGTATTCGTGGTTTTTCATGGGATTTAAAAAAAAAATTCTCTTATGAATCATGAACTACCAGGAACCTTTCCATCCCCCTTTTCCCCATTGAAACAATGCCCCGACATTCGCGAATCTGCATTCATGGCATTTTTCAGGAACGTATCTCCCACAAATGCCGGGGTACTACAGTACAAGAATATTACAAATATTTTAGTGGAGGGTGCGGGAGCCGGGAGGGTCGGGGTGGGGAGGAATCCTGATGGGTGTGGGGTGTGAGGGGAACCCGGAAGGGTGTCGGGCAGCGGGGAGAGGAGGGGCGTGAAAGGGGGCGGAACAAGGGAGAAGCTGCGAGTGGGTGAGACGAGGCGGAAGCTGAGAGTGGGGAAGGTTCTGATAAGCATGTCAGTATTTGGAGTCAAAACAGAGAAAGATGAAGCCAAGGAGCTGAGGCATAGACGACTAGGTTGGACTTTAAAGGGGACACAAATTCAACACAACTTTGTGCGGTTTGGCACAGAAAATTGGATGAAAACCCAAAAAGAATGAAAATCAAACTGTAAAACACAACTTATCTCGAACAGAAAACACAACATAAGAGTAATTCTTTATAATTACCAATGGAACAGTAAATTGGATTTGAAAACCAGAGCTGTTCATACAATTCTTCCATGTTTAATGATACCATCTCTGTTCATGATAATCGTCCATCGTCTTATTTTAAGGGAAAAAATTGAAACAGATTTTGATTTTGTTAAAATCCCCATATCCATTGTAAGAGCAATCAATGGCACATGTTGGGGCGGTCATGACAATGTCACACCGATTCACAGTACACGTTGCATAATGGTACAACTCACTCTTTTGGATAGATGTCACAAACATTTCAGCAACAAGCACCCATGCCCCCTTCCCCCCACCTCCGGCTCCCCCCAAAAACTTTTTTTCTCTTTCTATAAACTAGTAATAGGTGTCCACAACCATCCTTGACCATGTCGTGGAACGTCGGATGAGGCCCTCACCTTTTCACCTTGATTCGCTTTTTAATTTATTTTCTTCATGAACAATAGACACGAAACTGTCAACAAAAGAGCGCCTACCCATGAAGAATTTTTTTAAACAAAGTTACATGCTGATTGGATGAAAAATGCAGCCGGCATTCCAAAAAGGCCGTTTTCTGCAGGCGTGGGTTGCAGGGTGTTTCACACATCAGGAATAAAGACCTCGACCTTGCTTCGCTCGGCCTCAGCCAAATTTAAAAAGTGCGTCAAAATGGATTCAAATGTTGTGGATTGCAAAGCCAAAACAAACTTGGTACGATGGCCTTCAGTCTTGAACCTCAGCAACGCATCAAGCGTGGGCTGGAAATCTCGCAGGCAGAAGAGAATGAGGGAGTTGAACACTGCGCAGGGAGAGAATATAAAAATATTCGGTTAAAGTTCAATTTGCTTCAAAATTAGAATAACAACATGAACTACTCACAGGAAAAATTGCTGTAAATTAATCCCTCCCCCGCCACCCCCAGTGATTCACAGGAAGGGCGATTCATCATCGTGTGTGCCGTCCATTGGATGGACGAGAAACTGGCGTCCCCCGTCTGCCATCATTAGTTGGTGGACGTTAAAGATCCCACGGTATACTTCGCCAAGAGAGGCGAGTCATCACCGGCACCATGAAAAAATTACTAATTCCACCTCTGACTTCCTGTGTTGGAGGGACGACCCGTCGGGGATTGTAACCCCAGCCCACAAACTGCTTCGGCAGAACCGACGTTCTGTATCGAGAATTTTACAAAGAATAAAACATGTAGAGTAGGTCGGTAACGCTTTGGATATAGTAAAGGTTAGCCTGTGTAATTACCATTATTAATTACTTGGCATTTTTTTTATTTCTCAGACGGATTTCATCAAAAAGGTAACAGGTTGAACTTCACAAACATTTTGTTCGATTCACCTGAACATTTGCCCGGGGTCATCTCCATCTGCTTCCTTGGGGTACCCTCAAGCAACATTTGGTTAGTTTTGGTTCAGTAGTTTTTGAAGTATATATAAACAAATAAATAAATAAACAAGAAATATGTCGTGCGTAGCACGATACTTGCTAAAATCCCTAAAATAAGTTGTTGGCCTATGATTACCTCAAAAATAATTGGTGGTTGAATTCAATGACCAGATATGCAAATCCTGTGAAATTTCAAGTCAATCAGATGAAAATTGAGGATTTTAGAAATTTGATAAAGTTGGTGATCTTTGGCCTATGTTGACCCCAAAAACAATAGGCTTCTTACATATGACCAACTCCATCATTTGGTGAAGTTTCGTGAAGATCGGTTGAAAATTGTGACCTGTAGGCGACTGACATACAGACAAACAGAGACAGAATCACGCACAAGACCAACCAATATCCTTGAAAAATCTTCGATTTCCGCAAGTAACAGACAAAAAATGTAAACAAGACCGATCGTCTAACAACGGCACAGCCTGCTGTAGAGATTTCGTACCAAACGGATCAAAATTAAGTTATACTTGTCGATTAATGACGTCATATTGGAGGCACCTATGACATCATTATTATTAATATTGTTGTGGATTTGAGATTTGAGAATTGTTGTGTTTTTTTTGTATTGTTGTCAGTGTAATGAATTGTTGTAAAATATCACCCTCCAGGTTGTGTATAAAGGTCAAAGGTCGTCCCCTTAGTTATTCCATATACAATCACGTAGCAAATCATAGATTTCCTTCTTTTCAGTAGTTATCTCCTTATTCTGTGTATTAGTTTCAGGCTTTGTCTTCCATTAATTGACACTCCATTGCACCGAAACTTGCACCGAAACAAACACACCGATTCACAGTCATGTCACACCGCGAATCAACAGTACAAGTACAAGTAGATTGTCAAATTGTTACTATTATTTACAAACCGGACAAAGGGTGTCCCTGTGGCGCGAATCAAATAAGGTAGATTCCTTTCCAATTCCCCTTTTGTCATCAATTGCCAACTGCATTGGGCGGTTTTCGGCGTGCGGTTTTCTGCATTCGCCGCTGCTGCTTTGTGGTTTTCGCCGCAAAACTCCATTGAACACGCGGTCAGATCGGAGAAGAAGGGGGAGGAGCCGCCGAATCCAGGGCGTTGGCCGCCGATCGTCATCACAAGGTGGAGCCAGCGAGCCCCGACCCGCCAATCAGGACCGGTGAGAGACCAGCTCGGGCGTGGCGCAGGTTGATCTGGAGGCGCGCTATAAAAAGCGCGTGCCCTTTGAGGGGAGTCGGAGAGAGAGGTGAGGCAGATGAGTCCAGAGCGAGGGAAGTGACGGAGCCCCACGAGCAGTACCACGCAACTTTGACTCCACCAGGCAGCTTCGACCCGTTACCACGCGGGAACCAGGATCGGTGGCATCAGTGGCCGTCGAGGTCCAGCCCGACGTCCCGTGCGGGATCAAGCCCGAACCATCTGCTCCAGCTGAACCATCCTCTCTCCTTCCAGTCCTTCATTCCTGCCTCCATTCCATCCTTCTGTGTACGTGAGTTCGTTCTGTGTGTCTTGTCCTTGGGGTTAAGTAAGACTGTAGTAGGTAAGCTAATTTGCACTGTGTCCTCTTCTTCTTCTGTATTTTATTTTATTATCTTTCCTCCTCCTTGGTTTCTTTTGGTTGTAAATAATAGCAAATAAATCATATTCGTATTTCCTACTGCTGTCTTCCTTTTCTTCACATCCGTCGTCTTAGTGATTTCCTTCATTGAATACCTGTGGCGCGATTTTGGCCAACGTTCAGGATCGGGTCTAGTCCTTGTTAATAGTTCGTGCCGCGGTTGCTAAAACCGCTCGGCAATTAACATCTGTCCGCGGTACGAACGGGGCTGCGCACCTGCCTTTCCGGAGGTAGCTGTGTTGCGTCAGGAGCGGAGACGGCCAGTGAAAATAGAAGCGGGGACTAACCCCGCCCCCCCCCCCCTAAGGGGAGTGCCGTACTCCGGTTCCGTAACAATTGGTGTCAGGAGTGTCGGATTCGGACCTGAAGCGCGAATAGCGCGCTCAAAATTTCGAGTGGCCCAAAGTTTTATTTTATAAGATCCTAAATTTAAAATCGTGCCATGGATGGTCAAGGCGACGGGATGCCGGTGGGGGAATTAGAAGAGGGGTTAGGGGTAACCCAGGACCACAGGGAGGAAATGGAGGAGGAGAGCAATGGTGAAGTGGTTGCGGGGGTATCAGGTGCACAAAATGGCGGCGCTTCGCACATGGTCGCTGCAGCCGAGCCCGAGATGCCGGAGTACATGAGAGTATTGTTGTGGAAATGAGAATTGTGTTTTTTTTTTATTGTAAAAATATCACCCTCCTTCCTCCAGTTGTGTATAAAGGTCAAAGGGTGTCCCTTAGTTAGGTCATATACAATCGCGCTAGCCAATCATAGATTTCCTGCTTGTTGGTAGTTATTTCCTTATTCTGTGTATTAGGTTAAGGCTTTGTCTTCCATTAATTAATACTCCATTGCACCGAATTCAAATAGAGTAGATTCCCTTTCATTTCCATTCCCTTTCATTCCCAAAGCCTCGATTGCCAACTGCATTCGCCGCCATTGCCATGTGCTCCGGCTCGGAGAAGAAAGGCGTGTCTCCACCTCGTCATGGAGGGGAGGAGTGAGTCCGCCCCGCTCAACCAACCCAGCCAAAGGGGTTTGGCTTGAGAGGGCGGAGGAAGAGCGATCGGGGAGGTTCGAAAAGGTTGAAGGGTGTGGCCTATATAACCCGCGGGAGACGCCCCCACCAGGAGATGCGCCTGAGATAAGTCCAGAGGAGGTGAGACGAGCTTCGGAGAGAGACGCACGAAAGAGTCCACCGCAGCTTGTGAACAAACCGCAGCTTGGAGCATCGACGGCGGTGACGACAGTTGCGGCCAAGAAGCCACGTCGCCGTGCGGAGACGATTGGGGAGAGTCGGCGGCTGCTCAACTCGAGCCGGGATCACACCCACCACCCGCATCCTTCCAGCTCTGTGGACCACTTGGACCTTCCCCTCCTTCCAGCCAATCGTTCCTGCCTTCATTTCCCCATTCGTGTGAGTTTGATTGTCGTCCGTTTTGTGTGTCTTGTCCTGGGGTATTAATTAAGACTGTAGGTAAGCTGGCGTTGCACTGTGTCTCCTTGATTCCTTCTGTCTTTATTTTATTATCCTTCCTCCTCCTTGGTTTCTTTTGGTTGTAAATAATAGTAACAAGTGAATCCTCTTGGATTGCGCTGAGGTTCGGGCATGGAATTTCTAGGAGGAAGTATAATTTGTATGCAATGAAAGTACATGTAATATGGGATCGAGTAAGATCGAGTAAGCTTCACCAGTGCGCGTGCGCGAATTTACGTCACGTCGGCAGCGAGAAGGCGTTCCCCAACACGAACCAATCAGGAACTGCCACGCCCACTTATATGATCTCAGAATTCCTGTGACAGGAATTAGCGTTACACTGGCTGGAAGTCAATCGCTAAAGGCACTTCCTCAGCGCCAATCACCAGTGCGCGTGCGCGAATTTACGTCACGTCGGCAGCGAGAAGGCGTTCCCCAACACGAACCAATCAGGAACTGCCACGCCCACTTATATGATCTCAGAATTCCTGTGACAGGAATTAGCGTTACACTGGCTGGAAGTCAATCGCTAAAGGCGCTTCCTCAGCGCCAATAAATTATAGTCGTATTGCAAACCCTTTTTGTCTTCTTCTTCTTCACATCCGTCATCTTTGTCTTTTCCCAATTGAATACCTGTGGCACGATTTGGCCAACGTTAAGGAATCGGGTCTAGTCATTGTTAACGGTTCGGGCCGCGGCTGCCATCCGCTCGGCAAATTAACATCTTATCCGCAGTCACGAACGGGGCTGTGCACCGGCCTTTCCGGAGGTCGCGGTGCAGCTTCAGGGACCACGTCGGTCAGTAACAAACGAGGGGACTAATCCCCCCTCAAAGGGGAACCATAGGCCGACGTTGGGTTCCGTAACAATTGGTGCCAGGAGTGGGATACGGACCTGAAGCGCTTAGCGCGCTCAAATTACGAGTGGGCCGAAATTGTGTTTTATAAAATCCGAAATTTGAAAATCGTGCCATGGATGGTCAAGATGATCGGATGCCGGTGGGGGAACTAGAAGATGGGTTAGGGGTAACCCAGGACCACAGGGAAGAAATGGAGGACAGCAATGAGGATGTGGTTGAGGAGGTATCAGGCGCACAAAATGGCGCCCTCGCGCACGTGGTTACAGCGGCACCAAATGTCGCCGCGCCCGCGACCGTAGCAGCGCCGCCGATGGATTGGGGCCTATTTATGGAACAAATAAAGGCCTTTATGGTTAAGTCGGGTGAAGAAATGGAAGACAGAAGGAGGGCTGACAGTGAGAAAATGGAAAGCAGAATGATGGGGGGGATGAGGGACGAAGCAAGGGGTACCAGTGAGCAATTAAGAAAGGGGTTGGACAGTAAATTTGAGGGGTTAGACAACGGGATAAAAGAGGTAAAGAATGGGTTAACGGGGCTAGAAGATAAGATGGAAGCCAAATTGCGGGAGATAGGGGAGCAATTCGCCCCGGGAAATCAAACGGATGGGGAACCAGATAGAGGAGGTGAAAATCGGGTTGGAAGGTAAACTGGATGCTCAGAGGGATGAATTGGGACAGATGAGGGTGGCATCTACTAAAGAAATGGAGGAGATGGGGGAAGAAATAAGACGAGGTGTAAGCGAGGAGGTCTCAGGGGTACGCGAGGAGGTAAAGCGAGGTGAGAAGCGTATGGAGAAAGAGGTGAGGAATAATACGGCTAGGTTACATGGGGGCATAGAGGGTCTGACGAGGGGAGTAGAACAGCTGACGGTGGGACAAAAGGAACTCGTGGACCAAGTGGAAAAGAACACTGCAATAATCGGGGGGTTAAAAGCGACACAAAAAGACATCAAAAATGAATTAATAGCGACAAAGAAGGAATGTCAGATGGTACATGAGGGGTTGACGAAGAGGTTGGACGAGGTGACAGAAGTAATGGAGACGAAGGACCGGGAGGTGAGGACGCACATAGAAACTGTCAAGGTGGCCTTAGAGGACGAAATTGAGGGGGCGCACCGGGAAATAAAAGAGGTGAAGCAAAAGTTAGAGGAAGTGGAAGAGGGGGTGAGTGAAATTAAGAAGAGACAGAGGGAAACTAAAAAGGAGATAAGGGAGGAGGTGATGGAATATGTGCAAGGTCGGTGCTCAAATCGTGATGGTGTGCTTGCTAACCAAATAAAGAGTTTGCAGGTGGCGAAGGAGGTGCAGAGACGAGGTGCCGAGGTGAGTGGCGATATACGCGGAAATGTATATGGTGTGAGGGGAGCTTCAGTCGGCTTGGGGGTTGGTTTGGACCCGGGTGTTCGTGAGGCCGCTGGTAAAGTGTGCAGAAGGTGCAGAGTGTGAAGGAGGAGGTGTGCGAGAATGTCCGACTATGGGGTGTGTGAGGAAAAAGTGCACGCCAAGGAGTGAGTGTGCTGTCGAGAGCGAGTTGGTCGTAGCGCATGTGCGGGGGGGGGGGGCACATGGAAGCGCGTCGTGGGGAGTGTTACAGGGGATGTAACGGAAGCAGGCACACCTGTGGTGAGTGTTACGGGGGGCATAACGGGAGAGTGTGCGCAAGAGGATGCGCGAGAAAGGTGTGTAACGGACGGGTGCATGAGGACAGAGTGCGCGGTCGAGAGTAAGGGTGAATGCGTGACCGAGTGTGGTGGTAAAAGGAGTGAGAGTGACACAGAGCGTGAGTTGGTTGTGGCAGGTGAGAGGATGTACACCTGGAATGGAAGGATGCACACCTGGAATGGTAGAGCGCGTATGGGAATGCACACTGGAGTTGGTAGTGAGGCACGTGGTTGGGTGTACGGAGGAGAGCACACCTGTGGTTGTCACAGAGGAGGTGACCGAGGAGGGGGCGCGAAGAGGTGTGTTGGCGAGGTGTGCGAACGACGAGTGTGTGCAAAGGTGTGCGGTGGTCAGGTGTGTGACCAAGTCTGTGAGCGGAATGAGTGTACCTGGGTGTGTAAGAGAAGGTGCAATGACGAGGAGCATGGGAACGGCTGGATGTATGAGCAAGGACCGGAACGCGGGGAGTAAGCGTGCAAGTGGAGCATCGACGTTAACCGGGTTAGCGGTTAGATCGACGTTTAGCCGAAGCAGGCCCTCGCTTTGTGCCGGGGTTTGCGTGCAGCGGGGACCCGCGGGGATCGTGACCGCGGCGGTTTCGAAAGAACCGCCGTGCGGGATCCACGCCGGGCCGCGCTCTGAATGGCCACGTCCGTGCTCCACTAAGCGGAGCGGGCGGGCCGGTAGGAAGGGTCGTCATGGCGACCCCTTTCTGTTGAGGCGTTCCGGCAGGGCGAGATCGGGCCATTCGACGGCTCCGTGCCGAGATGGTGCGTGGGATCTCGGCCTGGGTAAACCTCCTTCCCTGCACCGAAGGCCGGACGGATCCAACCGCCGGCACCAAACAACCCGCGTTCATTGCTCGGCTTTACGAAGCCGAGCTTTGGAGATGAATTGGCGCACCGAGGGGCTCTAGTGAGTAGACTGTGATGATGATAGTGTTTTGGACCCGAAATTAAAAAGCAAAATTTGACGATTGGCAAAGGATTGGCAGATGATTGGTAGAGTGATTGGCAAATTTTTGATTGGCTGGAATTTGGTGAGCAAAATTTATAGTGAGAGATGCCCAATGTGGTGGGATGGCAACTCTGCCATCCCTTACACTCGGGGGCAAAGGAGCACTAGTTATGGGGTTTGGCAGTGAAAACTAGCCCGGGAGGGTTAGGATATCGTGTGTAGGGATCTATTGAAGATGACCATAGGTAACGGTAAGGTTAGGTAGTGACAATGATACCTGTAGTGGGGACGCAGGTAGATTAGTTTGGATTATAATGACGAGGGAGCGCAATAGTTTAAAGGGGCGACTGGGAAGCGCGAGTTCCAGAGGGGAGTAGGAGATGAGATGATGCCATGTGTTTGAGAATCGAAAGTGCATTGAGCGTGGAAGTGTATGGAGCAGTGAGTGAGGAACAATTGAGATTGCACAGGTGTGCAACTGAACAGGTGTATGGAGCAGTGTATGAGTGAGTGATGGTGATGTGTGTGGTGTTGACCAAATGGTCCAGGGAGGAAGGAGGGTGCAGAAAGCCCCAGAAGTGATGGCACAGGTGTGCAAATACAGGTATGAAGCATGGTGGATGGAATAAATGGTCTGGAATATATGGAATATGGAATGGATGGTGTGGAGTGAGTATGGTGGAAACTGTGGAGTGGAGTGGATGGTGCGAAGGTGTGTATGGGGAGGATGGACCCCATCACGAATACCCGGGGAGGGTAGTTTAAGAGTTAGGTAGAGGGTACAGGTAAATTGTGGTTGGATATTGGCATCTGTGGTGCATGTGGAAGAATGGTGTTTGGATGGGTGCATTAGTGACGTGGCAATGGCTGGGCGTGTGGCCTGTTAGTATGTGTAGTTGAATGGGCACTCCACCACTGTGAGGATGTCGACCAGGTGAGGCCGCAGGTGGGCTCTGGGAGCCGTTAGAGTTGTGGATGGGGCCCGAGGATCCGGAGGACGGACCCGGGGTAGCCCAGTGCCAGAGAGGGCACCGAGAGGGGAGAGCACCAGAAGGCCTTCCCCAGTAGATAGGTTAGGATAAGGAGCAGGTAAGCTCGGAGGCAACTGCAGTGGTGGAGGTGTGCAGGTGGGTAGACCTGCTGGGAGAGCCACACGACCCAGTCCTGAAATTGTGCAAGGGCACAGGGAGTTGAATCGGGGGAGTGAGACCCCAAATTGATGAAGCACCACAGTTTGGTCAATGGGAATTGGTTCTTAAAACCACATAGAGTAAGTTGGCCAATGGATTGGCAGGGAAAGACCCCGGGTAGTGTAAAGTGAGTTAATGTCATTTAGAAGATAGTTAGGATTAAGAATCTCCTCGCACCATCTACATCCACTCACCTGAGGTAACAGGACTCCACACCATGCCAGGTTGTTTTTATTATTCTTTGAGCAAATGTTTGGAATGTGAGACACATCATGACGTGGGTGTGACATTGTGCTTTGTTGTTCCATCTCTCCCTCCTTATGAGGATTGATGATGAATTGGGTGATGGCAAATTTGGTTAGAGGAATTGTGGGGACGAATTTGGTATGGGGGAAATATAGGGGAGACGAGACAGTAGTGATGAATTTGTAAATGTGTAGATCTTTGTACATATGGGGTAAGGGCAAGGGTAGAGTAGGTAACGGGGGGGGTGACGTACGGTAGGGACGAGCTTTCTCACTTCGCTCTCCGTACGCACCTCGTCTTGCATTGCCTTGTTTAATGTGTACCCTTGTGACCTTACCCCTCACTCACCTGTCTTCTGCCCCCCCTCCCCCCTGTCTCCCACCCGAGGACTGGGCACCACTGGGTGCCGAGGGGAGCGTGCGGGAGTCCGCCATTGTGTGCCAGAACTCTCGCAACCACAGCTGCCTGCATCGATGCACCACTTATGGACCACATGTCTGTGGCTGAGCACCACTCATGGACCCCATGGGTTGGGGCATGGCCCCTCTGCTGGAACTGGCCATGATGGCCCGAGATCTTGCTGGCGGACCTTGGTCACAGGGCACCTATGCCACACAGGTGAACCACCCCTAGTCGGCCCTGTGGGCCATAAATAAAACTCAATGGACACGTTCTGTGCTTGTTTTTATTATTGCAAATAGGCCGCCAGCAAAGAAGAAAGACAACAACTGGAAGAATACCAATGGCCAGCAGAGGGAGCCGAAGAGGAAGACCAGCACCAGGGGTTTGTTTATTTTTATTATGAACTGTGGTGACTGTGCACTGGTTGGTGCTTTTGGTGCTTTATGGTGTTTTGGTGCGTTTTTGGTGCTTTATGGTGCGTCGATGCAGGGCAGGCTGTCTCTCCCCCCCAAAAGAACAATCACAGGTCCTGGGTTAGTTTTGTAAATAATGCTCCCCACCGTAAATGTGTAGTTTGAAGACAATTCCGCAATTCGGTTAGCTGTGGGCGTAAGTCTGTTAGGCAGGGTGCAATGCAGCAGCGGGACATACTTATTTGTGTTTTAAAACTGTCACACTCAGGGTGAGGTTAAATGTAGAGGGAACTACACCTACGTGCCACACTAAAGGTAAAAGTTAATAGGCCCGGGACGTGCCTAAGAGGAGGAGGGTGCAGTGTTGTGGATTTGAGATTTGAGAATTGTTGTGTTTTTTTTGTATTGTTGTCAGTGTAATGAATTGTTGTAAAATATCACCCTCCAGGTTGTGTATAAAGGTCAAAGGTCGTCCCCTTAGTTATTCCATATACAATCACGTAGCAAATCATAGATTTCCTTCTTTTCAGTAGTTATCTCCTTATTCTGCATATTAGTTTAAGGCTTTGTCTTCCATTAATTGACACTCCATTGCACTGAATTCAAATAAGGTAGATTCCCTTCCAATTCCCCTTTTGTCATCAATTGCCAACTGCATTGGGCGGTTTTCGGCGTGCGGTTTTCTGCATTCGCCGCTGCTGCTTTGTGGTTTTCGCCGCAAAACTCCATTGAACACGCGGTCAGATCGGAGAAGGGGGAGGAGCCGCCGAATCCAGGGCGTTGGCCGCCGATCGTCATCACAAGGTGGAGCCAGCAAGCCCCGACCCGCCAATCAGGACCGGTGAGAGACCAGCTCGGGCGTGGCGCGGGTTGATCTGGAGGCGCGCTATAAAAAGAGCGCGCGGAAGCCTTTGAGGGGAGTCGGAGAGAGAGATGCGGCAGATGAGTCCAGAGCGAGGGAAGTGACGGAGCCCCACGAGCAGTACCACGCAGCTTTGACTCCACCAGGCAGCGTTGGCTCCACCAGGCAGCTTCAACCCGTTACCACGCAGGAACCAGGATCTGTGGCATCGGTGGCCGTCGAGGTCCAGCCCGACGTCCCGTGCGGGATCAAGCCCGAACCATCTGCTCCAGCTGAACCTTCCTCTCTCCTTCCAGTCCTTCGTTCCTGCCTCCATTCCATCCTTCTGTGTACGTGAGTTCGTTCTGTGTGTTTTGTCCTTGGGGTTAAGTAAGACTGTAGTAGGTAAGCGAATTTGCACTGTGTCCTCTTCTTCTTCTGTATTTTATTTTATTATCTTTCCTCCTCCTTGGTTTCTTTTGGTTGTAAATAATAGCAATTAAATCATATTCGTATTTCCTACTGCTGTCTTCCTCTTCTTCACATCCGTCGTCTTAGTGATTTCCTTCATTGAATACCTGTGGCGCGATTTTGGCCAACGTTCAGGATCGGTTCTAGTCCTTGTTAATAGTTCGTGCCACGGTTGCTAAAACCGCTCGGCAATTAACATCTGTCCGCGGTACGAACGGGGCTGCGCACCTGCCTTTCCGGAGGTAGCTGTGTAGCGTCAGGAGCGGAGACGGCCAGTGAAAATAGAAGGGGGGATTAAACCCCCCCCCTCCCCCCCCGAAGGGGAGTGCCGTACTCCGGTTCCGTAACAATATCTTATTCCCCATGGGGAGTACTTTACAAGCCCCCTTTCAATTTTTTCCATAGAGCGGTTTTGGAGATAGAGGTGCAAAGTTTTTCGGTTTTTCTGAGATGCCACCCATACCGTGTGACCTATGACGTCATGATTATCTTCTTTTTTTTTTTGTTAATAGACAGGAAGAGCAGCTCCTATGAGGAAAATTCCATGTCAATCAGACCAACGGTTGCAGAGAAAATGAATTTTAAAGGGAATAAACCCGAAAAAAGCCAGCGGAAGAGCCGACAAACATACATACACACATACAGACAGACAAAGACTGTTCTAGATGGCATTGCCCAACGGGCTACGCCATAAAAACAAATCTACAATTTCACTTTTATACATGAACGAGCAGGACAGACACAGACAAACCTCCTTTATAAGGAGTACAGATCATCAAAGTTTGGCCTTGATAACAACATGCACAGACACACAGACAGGCACGGAATGACGAGACTACAAAAATTATAAAACATCAATCATCTCTTGGACATGAAACACATTGAAGACACAAACATTTGGTTACATTAGACATCAAATTACCTTCAGATTATTGAGCCCGTAGGCCTCGCCAAAACATGCCACGTACAACCTTAATATCCGACAGATTAAGTGCAGACCACCGATCAATAAGAAGTTGTCTCGATTCACTAATCCTAACTACCTGTTATTTTCTTTCTGCAACAATAACCAAACCACAAGAGAATACATCAATCTCGTCCGATGGAGAAGGTAATTTTGATCATCGATATTGGTATATAAAAAAAAGAAAGACAAATACTCAGCGGCGTCCGCACCCGTCTCGAGTACACGAGTGGGTACAAAGCAAAAGTTGAACGAGGTTACAAAACCACGCATTTCAATTACAACAGGTTATTAGAACCGTGGCTGAAGATGCACAAAATAGCAAATACAAGACAGTTTTTTTTATACTAAATACTTCATACCAAGTGGCACTTTGGGTGGATGAACCAGATTTAACAAACAAGTTCCTTGTTACCCTAGTCAGAGGAGAGGGTGTTACGTTTTGCTCCATTTGTTTGTCTGTCCACACAGAACACAAGTATTGTATTAATTACATTAGACCCTTCAGAATCCTAAGACCCTTTCCACCTATAAGACCGATTAAGACCACGCAGACCCTTAAGACTCCTAAGACCCATTAGAACCCGAACACCCTTTAAGACCGATAACACCCTTTTTTTTTTTTGTTTGTTTTTTTTTTTGTATACAAGATCGAGGCTCGTGAAAGAGCGAACATTAATCACACAGAACGACAAACCGACACATAAAACATATAACATCGGGAGCGGTAGACAAGATGGGGAGAGAGGGGGAAGGACACAAACACAACATTTGAGAGCAGGGACCGAGAGACATGGAGACATCGAGAGATCTGAGAGAGGGCGAGGGCTTTGGGGGGGGGGGGGCATGGGAAGGGGGCGGTGGGAGAGGTATAAAACATATGGACACTGCCAGGACTTCCAGGAAAGAAGTTGGAATTTCAAACAAGGTGGATCTGGGGTGAATTAGCGGGGGTAGAAAAGATCAAGGTTTTGGATGGGGGAAGATAAGAGATGGTGGTGAACAGCTGTTTTAAAGACCTGGAGGGAGGAGTGGGATTGAAGGGAGTGAGGGAGTTTGTTCCAGAGGCGGGAGAAAAGAGGAATGAAAGAGTGAAGGTGAGCAGAGAGCCGAGATTTCGGCAGTTTGACCATCAGAGGGTTGCTGGCAGATCTTGTGCGACCTGTAGGAATATTTGGGGGACAGAGCACAGAGAGAGCTGGGGGTGCAAGGCCGGAGAGGAGTCGGTAGAAGACAGAAAGACCACCTACCTGCCTGCGGTGAGTGAGTGAAAGGCCCTCAGAGATAGCTTCATCGCGGGAGATTCCAATAATTCTGAAAGCTTTGGTTTCAACAGCGTGAAGCCGAGCTAGGTGTGAGGCAGGAGCACCGGCCCATAGGGGAGAACAGTATTCCATTGAGCTGCGGATGAAAGCCTTGTATGTGGTGAGGAGCTCAGGTGTGCCGAGGAAGGACTTCGCACGACGGAGGATGCCCAGTCGGCGACTGGCTTTGGAGGCCAGCTTGGAAATGTGGTTTTCCCAAGAAAGATCATGGCAGATAGTGAGACCCAAAATCTTGAGCGACAGAACTTCTTGGAGAGGATTGTTGAGAAAGTAGATGGGAGGGTTGTCCAGTCGATCTTTTCGGAGAGACATAGTAAGAGTGTGAGATTTGTCAGGATTGAAAGACATGTTCCACTTGTTTGACCAGTCTGTGATTTTGTCCAGGTCTTCAGAGAGTGAGGAGGCAGCAGACTGCCGATCTGAGGGACGAGGAATGGAGCGGCAGAGAGTGGAGTCATCAGCAAAGAGATAGAGAGGATTTTCGAGAGAGTCAGAGAGATCATTGATGAAGACCAGAAAAAGCACGGGGCCCAGAACACTGCCTTGGGGAACTCCAGCCTGAACAGGAAGAGGAGATGAGAGAAACCCATTCAGGGCCACACGTTGACGACGACTAGAGAGGAAGTCCGCCAGCCATGCGTGGAGATTTCCATGGATACCAAAGGAGGAGAGTTTGGTGAGCAGAGCGGGGTGCCAGACTGTGTCGAAGGCACGTGATATGTCGAGGGAGACAGCTCTAATTTCCTGTTTGGCATTGAGGACCTCCATCCATTGTTGAGACAGCAGAAGCAGCATGTCCAGAGTAGAGTGACCTGGTCTGAAACCAAATTGATGATCAGAGATCAAGCCATTGGAGAAGAGGAAAGATTTCATATCCGAAGCAATGATGAGTAGTGTAATAATGTTGCTTCTGGGACACCTCCGTTTAACATGGGAAATCCCTATCTAATGTCATTTACCCCCTTGTCTTTTTCAAAAATCATAAACACCTCTATTTCTCCCACCCTCATATTTATGAACCTTTTGTCTGTAGTACCTATCCTTAATGTTGTTCATTAGACCACTCAAACACTACAAATATTTGTTTTCTCTTATAGACCTATCATCCTTCTTCTACATATCATCTGGCAGATTAATCTTTGACCCACTCAAACATTGACCCATTCACTTCCATATTAATTCTTTCCCTCCCTCATTGACCCTAAACACCTATATTTCTCTCACCCTGTTCTTTACGAACCTTCTAACCTTTTGACATGTTATCCTTATTCATTAGACCACTTAAACACCTGTGATCCTTCTGACCTCATGGACCTTTTAACCTTTTACTCTTAATATCATCTGGTGAATATAACCCACTCAAACAACGACCCTACAAATATTTGTTTATGCGTGGGAAATAATTTAATTCTCTTGCCACTCTCTTCACCATCTAATATATTAACAAAAAATATGTTTGAGTTTGGTTCTTTATTAAGATATTTTAACTGAGCTAAGATAAAATGGTAAACCTCCCTCAATGTTCTTGTTTGAGCACCTCCAGTGCCACATACCATTTTTAAATTAAAGTATATATTTTCCTGACAACCATCAAAGTTTTCCGTCCACTCAAAAATATTTCCATCTTTTTTACCCAATTCACCGGTATTTAAATTAATTCTCTTATTTGTTTTGTGAATTTTTTTACCAGTTGCCTTTTCAATTATACCTATTTGATATTTTTCACATTCATTATGTTTTCCATTTATATACCAAGGTTGATTACACCTCCACTCTTTAGTCTGGTTGATACTTGGTTCTATCATTTATATAATAGTAAAAAAGGCGGCGGTAGCCCGTTAAAATCCCCAACCCCCCCCCCCCCCCTTTTTAACTTATCACTTATATATATCTTATCACTTATGTATATCTTATCACTTATATATATATCTTATCACTTATATACTTATATAACCATAAGGGAGACTATCAATTCCATTTTCTAAAATAAACCTCTTATCATCAAAAGCCCCCAATGCTTTCTTATTTATCTCTTCTGAATATAATTGATGTTTATAACTTCTTATTCCATTAATCTTTCTAAACTCTTCTTTCTTTGTTGTTAAACAGTTATAATAATCCTTAAAGTTTATTGTTTCTTTAATAACATTTTTCTTTACACCTTTTAACTTCTTATCAGTCTTTTCAACGTTATTCACAATGTATTTATAAGCATAAGCCTTAGACCTCAATCCCACAAATTCACTCATGACATTTCCTCCTAATTCATCCTTGAACTTTCCAATCACCTTTTTATTTTTAGAAGAGAACAACTCACTCTCTGGACTGTAATTACTCGTGTCATAGATATTAATGTCTCTTTTCATGTCTGAATAAACATCGTTGGTATTAATTTTCAAAATAAAACTATCTGTATCCATATAAAGTAGATTAACATCATTTTGATATTTCTTCCTCAAGTTATTATAAAAGTAATCATACATTAATGACTTTGATAAATCAAGAATTGTTGTCCCAATATAAATAGGTTTGTTCATTTCAATACTCTCTTTAATCAAATGGATCGCACAAAAGTTCTCAGTAAAGACCTCAGCTCGAGTAAAACTCGGTCTATTAATTAATTTTGATGCTTGTTCCCAAGATGTTGATAATCTGATATTTTGTCTTTTCCTCACATTCTCCATAGTCTTACCAAAGACCGCATTATTCATCAATTTATAAAAGTCTTTCTCAAAATCTGTTTTTGACTCTGTTCTTCTTTGTGTATTAAAATCAATGTACCCCTTTAACCAATGACTTTGATTGAACTTTAGAACCCTATGGATCTTCTCTACTCTTAGACCTTTTGATAAATATTGTCGCAAATTTCTTTGGTGTAGAACATAATTTTTCTTGTTATATAATGTAGTAAGTAATTTTTCTGTTGATTCACCTATATCAAACGATCGTTGATAATCACTCAACCATTCTTTCTTTGGACTTTCTTTCTCACAAGCAAATGGGAGATCTTTGTGTAGGTTATGGAGTTCCTCTGGATATTTTAAATCAATTTCAAAATAATAACCAACTTTTTCTTCATCCAATTCTTTTTGTGTAGAGATACATACATCTTGTAAAACGTTTTTGTAGTCTTTTTCCTTTACCCATCTAAGTTTTCCATAAGGAAGAGCCTGAGACATTGCCCAGCCATACAGGTTGTTTGCGTCATAGTACATCAAGTAAGAACTCTCTTTCGTTGGATCATAATTTGGAAGATATTTGTTATTTGCTTTTGCGTATCTACTCGAGCAGACTTGTGAAATTCCACCTCTTTTTGCCTTTTCAATCATCAAAAGCATATCAACATCGGTTATCAAATCCAAATCTTGTTTTGTCATTTTCAACATCGCACTCCAGGCCAATCCAGGTGCTGTGTAGTAGTGAGCAGGATCCAATCCATATCCAGTGCGACAAACAGATCTAAAGGCTTCAAATACATCGGCCAATAAAAGCACATCAGTTTTGAGATACAAATCGTGATACTCGCCAAGATTCCTGATGTTATATTTTTCCCAAACATTTTGTGCGTGTACATAATCTTTATCAGATATATTACTGTTGTTTAATTTGTTATAGAAATTTTCTTTTGAAGGAAGTTGTGTTTCATTGAATCTCTCAAATGAGTCCATATAGTCATAGGGGTAAATTCCCTTTTGTGTTAGAAAATCTTTATCTAAAAAATACTCTGAAAGACATGGAAACTCTTTTAGATTTTGAACCAAGTTAACCAATGGACTTGCCATGAATTTAAATGTATCAAGAAATCTGATATGAGTAATAGGAGATGTGTGAATTGTTTTTGTGAATGAAATGTATTTCTGATCCGTGTTTGGAATTGCTGAGATACTTCCAGAAGTCTTTGAGAGTTCCTTGATAAATAGATGTGTATCATAATGAGCGTTGTTATGAAGAAAGACAGGAATGAAAGAGGGGAGTTGATAATTAATATTACAACTTTGATGAGCCAGACCTCTATATTTACCAGTGAGATGACAATGGTCTCTAACCTTTAGACCTTTACCAATTTTCTCCTCACAAATATGACAGACATTGTTTTTTATAAATTCCCTTTTTTCTTTACTTGTTAAGGACATTGGTTTATTGGTTTCTCTCATTATCTTGGTTAATCGAACACAGTCTTTTTCTAGTCGTTTCACAAACTCCTCTGGGGTATTTGAGCCTCTATACATCTCTAACTTGTTATATTTATCACCAACGGATGATTTGATATAATAACAAAAACCACAAGGAGTATGTTTTTGATATTTATTTGTGTATGATTCTTTTGGATCTGGAGAAGCAGTATCAATTTTTTCTAAAATACTTTCAAAATCAGCATATATAACAAATGGATGTTTGATCTTTTTATTTTCATCTTTGAATGTGATCTTTGAGCCTTCTTTAGGCATATTGATTACCGTTGATTTATGTTCGCCACAATAATTTGAATGTTTATCTAATCTTTCTTGTGAATTGAAGAAGTTAAGACAACGCAAACAAATATATATTTTATTTGTTCTCTTACAGACTTGTGGTTTTATTAATTTAGCAATATCTTTGATGTATGTATAATGTGAATTTTCGTCTGAATTAAAATATAGAAGATTAATATGAGTTTGTTTACAATTGTCAGAAAGCTTTAAAACCTGAATGTTGTTTGTTTCTGTTAGACCATAAACATTAACTGATAAATTATTCATCTTTTCAAATTTAGGAATATCATTTAAAGTCATCGGAAACTTTAGATCTTTCGTATTTAATGTATTCTCATATTTTTTATAATGAGATACTCTTTCATCATGAAAATGTGGAGGATGTAAGTGTGCTAAAATAGACCAGAGAAAACATTTATTGTCTTTATTTTTGATATTGATAACTGCTTTTCTATTTTTGATAACACTGGGTAAATCAATGTAAGAAGAAGCTTTTAGAGGATCTGATTTAAGAATATGAATGTCTATGTAAATAATTTTTCCTATATTGAATCCACTTCCTACGATTGAATTATCCACATCTTGCTCTTGTTTAATAAGTTCATCATAGACTCCTGATGTTTTAAAATCTTGATATGAAGATATAAAGTGTGGCTCAGTTCTCATGTATGGTGCATCTATAACTCCTTCATCCTTTGTCATTTCTAATTTTACTCCCATATAAAATTTAAGTGGTTTCATTTCCTTTAGTGTTTTTTCAATCAACGTTTGAACAGCAGGTTTAACTATTTCTACAGCATCAACTATAGACTCTGGTTCAGGAGGTTTGAAGTTAAAGACTCTTATTTTAATATGTCCTTTGAATGCTCCATCAGAGTTTTTAGTTGTGATAAAATTTGATAAATGTAGATTTGTTTTAAGATGTATTTTGAAGCCTTTCTTGAGGATATTTTTATTACATGTAGAACAGTGTTTTGTTTCAGGTGGAAGAGGGGAAAGTTTGTTTAAAATGTTGTATGTATGTTTTGCGGTGAGAATATGTTGTTTATAATATTTTACTTCCTTCTCGCAAGTATCACAATAAACCATATCTATAGCGTGAGAAAACGTGGTGTTTTATATATATCACTGTGCTTAAAATAAAACACTTTTGAGCTTTACAGCTCCGTTTTATATATATCGCTGTGCTTAAACTAAAACACTTTTTCACTCAGAATCATCTAAGTCATAACTATCACATGAATACTCAGAATCATACTCAGAGTCATCAATAAAGCTACTCTCATAACTATCATTTGAGCACAAACTATTAGTATCATAACTATCATCTGTGTTCAATGAAATACTATCATCACCATCGTCCGAGTTCAATGAAATACTATCATCACTATCGTCCGAGTTCAATGAAATAGTAAAATCTTCACTGCTGTAATGACTCATATTTAATTAGCAGAAAAAACCTTTCCATCTATACCAATATACTTTCTTTCATTAACGGATTCAATCTCTACATTTTTAATATCAAAAGTTATCTTTAAATAATCTCTAACTATCATAGAACGAAATGACATTTCACCAGAAATATTAACATCATTCATTTTACTTAGATCTACACCCTTTGGATTATTAAAGAAAATACAAATGTCTCCTCTAGAATTATTAATGGTCTTATCATTCTTTTTCAAAGTATCGTGGTCAATCACTTTTTCAAGCTTTGAATAAATTGCCAGGAGTAGAGGAGAAACTTTTGTTAGATTTACTTTAATGGATGTCTTTCCAGGTATAGTTAGAGCTCTTCCTTTAAATGAAATAGAGGGGCTCATGTTATTTTCCATAACTGGTTTTACCCAAAAATTTCCATATTTATCTTTGTTCAATTTAACATCTTTGACATATTTTTCTATATCTTCCACCGAAGTAGAGATTGATTGAAATTTGTCTTTTGTGCTTTGAAACATTGTATTTATTAATGAATAAACTTGCGTTTAGTTTAAGTAAAAATTTACTATATAAATATGATAAGTTCTGAAGGATATTTAGAATTTCCAGACTCTCCATATGATAAATTAGAGAATTGTCCAGCTTGTGATAGAATAGGGCTTAATAATGAGGGTTCATATAAACAATGTTTATTCTGTGATTATATTCTAATTAATGATAATAAGAAATATAAAAAAACATATAACTCTTTTAAATTAGAACCAAAAATGAATTACTTTACAAGATTAATAAGAGAGATGAATGTTAAGCATTATGGTGATAATACACCATTTCTTACAAGGAAAGAGACTCTTTGTATTGAGGAAATGTATAAGGGTTTAATGATATTTATTATTCAAAATAATTTTAATGGAAATGTTAATACAAGATACTATATAAATAAAATAATGAATTATTTTGAAATTAAACCCGAACTCAGGATAAAATATAGAGTTTCTAAAATAGCTCAAAAAAAGTTAGATGACTTGTTTTCCAAATATATAAATGAATGATTTTTTACCCGTTTGGGAAAATAAGATAAAGTTTAATAACCATAAAAACATTCCAAATTCATTGAGATGTCTAATAGTTGGTTCAAGCGGATGTGGGAAAACCTGTTTACTTTTAAAGATGCTCCTTGGTCCTAATTTTTTAGATTATGATAATTTAATAATTTTTACAAAGTCAAGTTTTCAACCCGAGTATCAACTACTCTCACAGGGTTTTAATGCAGGTCTTAAAAAGGAAGACATTATCGGTTTATTTAAACTTCAAAACAAACTGAATGATTATAATATTGAAGATATAATACAATTATTTTGTGATACACAGAAATCAAAATCGAAACCCATAACTTGTATTCTCAGTGATAATACGGATGATATACCTTCACCTCAAGATTTAGATAAATCAAAAAAGAACCTCGTCATCTTTGATGATTGTGTTAATGAGAGAAACCAAACAGTAATGGATAGCTACTATACAAGAGGGAGACATTCTTCTTGTAATTGTATATATCTTAGTCAATCATATTTTCAACTCCCTCGACGCTCAATAAGAAACAATGCCAATACTTTTATTTTATTTAAGTTAAATTCAATAGATGTAAATAATTTTTGGAGAGATAATTGCTCTACGTTATGTAGTAAAAAAGAATTTGAAAATTATATGAAACACACGATTGGAAAATATAAATATATTGTTGTGAAACAAGATGAGATACTAAATGATATTTTTCAATAAATAAATACAGAAAATGAATACTGAAGAAAGAGAAAGAAAGTTTAAGGAACATCAACAATTAGTTTCAAAAGTTGTTAAACAACAGGAAGAGATAAAGAAGAAATGGAGACAGAAACTAACTGGTGAAGAAGCCTTTGAAAGAAAACAAGAGAAATTCTTTAAACCACTTTTGAAAACTCAACACCCTACAGTTCCCACGGTAGAATTTACTCCGAAAAAACTTCAAATGCTCAAAGATTTTAGTCAGATAACAAAACAAGAACTTGGTGAATTAGAATATGATGACGAGGGATTATTTCGGAAACTTGAGGAGGTAAATCAACCCCCTAATTATGTTGTGGAAGCTCTTCAAAACAATGAATATTCGGCGGGTTCAAAAACCAGAGCAGGTCTCATTCCAACAGAAGAACCAGCAGTGTTTCATCTTGTGGAAGAAAAGGTATTGATATTTAATGATGAATTGATGTTCTTGAGTTCTACTCAACCAAATGTTAAATTAACTCCAAGATTAATGTTTCTTCTAACAAACCCCGGATTCAGCGGTTCAAAATATTTTGAGGAACCACTTGATATGGAAAGAGAGGAAGATAGGGTATATATTGAGTTGCTAAATGCACTTGATTATGGAGTTTCTGTTGCTGGTAAAAGTAAGAAGAATGAGAAGGAGAAACATATTATTGATGCTTTAAGTAAGCTTGGTTCGGGTGTTAGTTTTCTTCCAAATGACCCATCACAATTAGTTAATAGGCTATTATTGTTGTTAGGTAGTAAGAAGGCTGGAAACAACAATTGTTTTAATGAATCCTCAGCCATTTTAGATCAGTTGATGAACATGAAAATAATTAATAAATGTCAATACAAAGATATTTTATTAGATATTAAATAAGATGAGAAGCACAATTCTTAGTTTTAATTTCACAACGAGCGATTACACAGCTTCATTCCCTTACCCACTACAACTTGACCCCCTTACCTCATATGAGGCATCTTTGTTGTCAATGGAAACTTACAATACCCTTTTTAATATCACAGAGAAAAACAACAAGTTTAGTTATAATCCAGGAAGTGGATATAAAACTATAACCGTTTCACCTGGAGCTTACGAGATTTCTCAAATATCTTCAGAAGTCTCTCGCCTTATGAAAGAAAAAGGTGATGAACCAAAAAATATTGTAATAGATATTCAAAAACACACTTCAAAATCAACTATTAAACTTAAAAATAATTATAAAGTTGATTTCACGATTGAAAATTCGTTTAGAGAGCTATTGGGTTTCTCTTCAAAAAAGATTGAAAATAACGGGACGTTTTACAGTGATAATGTTATCCAAATATCCTCCGGTATAAATTCAGTATTAATTCATTGTGATTTGATTGATGGTGCTTATAACGATGGAATAAGAACAAATACAATATTTTCATTCAGTGCATACTCAACCCCGATTGGTTATAAATTTAATATGGAACCAAAAAATCTTGTCTATTTACCTGTGTCAGGAAAAACCATATACAGAGTAAATTTTAGGATAACCGACCAAGATAATCGTATGATATCCTTTAATGATGAAATTATATCCATCAGAATTCACCTACGTGAAGTTTTTCAATAAATAAATAATGGTTATTGTGAGAAAACACGAGTTGGGAAAATATAAAATAATTACAGGGGAGGGCATGTTCCTTTCACCAGACTATACAAGGTATGTGGGTAGAGGATACTATAAACCTAAGAGACAACGAGGTGTAGGTCATCAATTTCGAAATAAAGGAGATGGGATAATTGATACTCTAATGGGTATTGGTTCAACCATCCTTAAACATAAAGACCTAATTGGTTCAACTGCTTCTGCCGTGGGCTCCGTTGCGGGTGCTATAAAGAGTATAAAAGATGCTCAAAAGGAGTCTCATAAATTACAAGCAATCAAAGAAATAAAAAAAGGTAAAACTCAACTATCTTCACAAGAACGACAAAAAATCATTAAAATACTTGGGTCAGGGTTTCAACAATTTTAATGCTATATAAATACAAGTATGGAAGCGATTGATAGTATCTATGATTTGGATGATACGATTATCATTTCAAACTCCACTAAAAAGGAAGACTATTTTAAGGTAAATGCTATAACAGGAACAGACTGGAATTCAAACGGAACAAAAAGTTTTGAAATAAATAATCAACAAACTTACTTGAATATAGCTGATAGTTTCTTGCTGTGTAAATTTAAATTCACTAAGGCTGCGAATAATACTAATGCTACACTCGTAAATGATTTCTTCTGGAAAATGTTTGACAGTGTCCGCCTGTATATTGGAACACAAGAGGTTGAAGCGGTTGATTATGTCTCTGCTACATCTGAAATGATGAAATTTACACTATATTCGTTTAGTGATAGAATGGGTAAGGGAGCTGTTGAGGGTTTTATTCCTGATATGTCAACGGGTACAAACGCAGACCCTGGTTATAGTCAAAGGAAGTCAATGTATAATGATGACGCAAAAGCTGAGAATAGTTTTACCGTAGCAGTACCTCTGAAAGGTATATTTGGATTTTGTGATTATGATAAAGTTTTGTATGGGCTTAAAATTAGATTTCAACTACAAAGGAATGATAATGTAAATAGATTGCTTTTTGGGGATGAAAATGCTTTTGGAGAAAATAATAAATTTGTTATTAATGATTTGTGTTGGTATATCAGTGAATATACTCCTAATCTTAAAACGGAAGAGATGTTAAATAGAAGACTTAACTCAAAGAAACCGCTAAATGTATCATACCTTAAAAGAAGATGTCAACACGTTAAACTGGAACACACTACCTACACTTGGAATTTAGGTGTTCTTCAAGGAAAGCCACGATACCTCTGGCTCATTTTTAAAAAACCAGATGGAGAGGACGGTACTAATAAGAATAATGCCCTGAGTGATAATGCAAAGGTGAAACAACTTCGGGTTTCTCTTGATGGCACATTTTATCCGCGAGATAGATTGGAAATTGATTGGGAAAAAAATGATTATGCGGAAGCCTACAAGTCCTACCAAAAGGTGTGTGAAAGTAATGGTAATAATGATCCTATTTTGGATATGGTTGCGTTTCAAAAACTTTATACAATCTACGCAATTGACCTGAGTTCTCAAAAGGAAACTATAAAGTCTAATCGAGTGGATACTTCTCTATACATTGAAAGAGGGGAGAGTGAAGAGGTTAATGCATATTGTTTGCTTTTGGAGGAAACAGAATTACAGATTAATACAGATAATGGTGTTATGATTAATATCACATAGGTTTTTTCTCATAAATAAATGGTTGGGGTATATGTTAATCAAATCAATCTTAATAAATTAACATCTTGTATTCAAAATCAAAAGCCTTGTATTATTAATGTTAATACAATTCAAAGAAAAGGAGCTGTAAGAATTGATGTTTTACTCACACACACACAAGTAAAAACACTAAATGATGTTGGATCACTTAAAATTAAAATGACGAAACCTATGTTAAAGAAATATTCAATAGACGAGTCAAGAGGAGGATTTCTCCCGTTTCTAATTCCTTTATTTGCTGGTTTAAGTGCGGCGGGAGCATTGACTGGTGGTATTTCAGCAGCGGTAAAAACTGCTAACGAAAGGAAGGCACAACTAAAAGCTCAAAAAGAATTGGAAAGACATAACAAGGAGTTGGAGAAACAAATTAGTGGAAGTGGTGTAATTGTAGATTTTGCTCAAAAACTTGAAAGTCTACCTGATAAAGCTAGATTGTTGGTTGGAGATATGCTTTCCTCTATCGCTCAAGCGGGTGTTAAACTAACTAAACGGGGTAATGGATTGTATCTTTCTCATAAATAAATGGATAAATGGTTTAAACAATTTGGAAAGAATACAACGTCAAATATAGAACTAGCTAAGTATTGTAAAACACTAAAAATTGATAATGTGGTTATTTGTATGAGAGATGAATTAACACATATAAATAAGAATACAAAGAATATTATTATGAATTTAGACACACAGAATGGTTCTCATTGGGTTTGTATTCATAATAGTCAGGATAAATATTATTTTGATAGTTATGGTATGCCACCACCTGTTGAAGTAATACAATTCTTACAGAATGGTGTTTATCAAACATTCCAAGTTCAAGAAATTAATTCTAAATGTTGTGGCCAATTATGTTTATATGTATTATTTCAACTCAACAATAATGAAAATTTTTATGATATCATTTTTTATCTAATATAAATGACCTATGTTGGAAAAGATGGTTCTATCTTTGGAAAATCCTCTCAGGATATTGATTTATCAAATTATTATACAAAGGCACAGGCTGAACGACAAAAATATAGTGTAAGTAAAAATATTAATATGAAGAATACTTATAAATTAATCAATTATCCAAACCCTACAGATGCGAATGACTTGATTAGATTCAGTGATTTATCACAATATATATCTTTAAAGAAAACAGCACGTTTTGTGAAACAAGTAAAATTTACAACCACAACACCTGGTTATACTGACCATACACCTTTCCTCATTGAATTTAACTACCTGCTTACAATTAAATTTTATAAAGAAGGACATTTAGTTAATATGCGAATTAATAAATGGGGGTATGATATGCCTGATTTAGGGTATAATTGGTCTTTTTCAATAAACATAGAAGACCTACATGATTTAAATCAGTCTCGTAAAGAAGAATATTATCCACTTGGTGAAGATAAGGATTTATGTGGAAGTACAATTAGTAAACAACAAATACGTGATTTTAAGAAAATAAAAATATATGATAGTATAGCGATGGTTCGCATGACAAAGAAGGAAGGTAATGAGATAAGGATAGAAAGCCGAGGAATACAAACCGATTTGGTAGTGGGAAGATGGGGTGGTATTACCTGTCATAATATTAATCTCACATATATTTCTGATACATAAATGGCAGGAAGAAGACTACAAGAGAATTATAATTTTTGTATTCAAGGATACCTACAAGAAAAGGGTGCTCGGTATTACATACCTTATGATTTGGAGCATATACATGGGAATTTTGTCATAAAAAACTGGCCTTATACTGATATTGTTAAACCCACAAATAGAGACTTGTTTAAAATATTAAATAAAAATGAACTTCTCAAAGTTATGAAATATAAAACTCTTTTAGAAATCGTCAACAAATCTTATTGGTATCCTATTATGAGAAAAATAATTATAGATACAAGAATATCTCAAAATCCAGATGAGTATATGTATAATATTCTTTGGGGTTCAAACTCAAGGGTAGCAAGGGATGAGGAAGGAGTTGAAGAAGAGAAGGAGGAAAGAGAGAAAAAGGAGAAGGAGGAAAGGGAGAGGGAGGAGAAGGAGGAGAGGGAGAAAAAGGAGGAGAAGGAGGAGAGGGAGAAAAAGGAGAAGGAGGAAAGGGAGAAAAGGGAGAAGGAGGAAAGGGAGAAAAGGGAGAAAAAGGAGAAGGAGGAGAGGGAGAAAATGGAGGAGGAGGAGAGGGAGCAAAGAGAGAGGGAGGAAAAATATAAAAAGATGGAAATCACTGAGATTCATAAAAGATTGAGTGTATTAAAGCAAATAAATCAATCTCAACGCACCGAAGAGGAAATTAAAGAATTAACAACTCTTATGAAGATAATGGTTTCAAAAATAAGAACGTCAATGTCTTCAATTTCAGAGATTTAAACGAGAAAGTGGTGAAGAAGAAGAAGAAGAAGAAGGAAAAGATTATGTGATTGATGATGTTGGTGTCATTGACTTTAGTTAGTTTTTATTTGTAAATAAATGGAGGAGAGAGTGAAGGCATTCCTTAGGATTCTTTATGTTTTAAAAATAAAGATTGAAATGTATATGTTGAAAACCAAAAAGGTTTTGATACTCTGTCGGAATTTTTCTGATAAATAAATATGAGTTATTGTCTCAAATGTAAAAAGAAAACTAAATCTAAAAATATCTCTTATGTTAAAGCTAAAAATAATAGAGTTTATCAAAAAGGAATATGTCAAGTATGTGGCTCTAAAAAGTGCCAATTCATCTCTCCTAAAAGAGGAGGAGACATACAAAAGTTTCTGTCAGGAAGTAAATTTACAACAACTGGAATTCCAGGGGAATTACACCTTCCAGGGTATTCTTTCTGTGGTCCAGGAACAAACTTGGATAAAAGATTAGATGAGGCTGACAATCCTAAACCTTGGTCTAAACCTACAAATAGGGTTGACGAAGTGTGTATGAAGCATGATATTGCTTATGGGAAAACCACTACGTTGACTGAAAAACATAAAGCCGACAGCGAAATGTTGTATAATTTGTCTTTGATACAAAATCCAACGTTGAGAGAGAAAGTTGATAGGTTTATTGTGAGAAATTTGATAAATGCTAAATTGAAACTTGGTCTTGGTTATTCCTCAAAAAACTATTAGGCTCTAATGATGCCATCAAGACTGAGGAGCTTTTGGCTGAAGAATTACACAAACCTATAATCACAAAGTTTAAAAGAAGGAAGGTTTATTCTAAATACACTGACCACATATGGTCCGCTGATTTAATTGAATTGAATAATGACAGGGGATACAGGTATGCTTTAACCGTTATTGATTTGAGGAGTAGATTTGCCTGGGTTGTCCCTTTAAAAAATAAAAGGGGTGATACTTTAATGTTAGCCTTTAAGCTAATATTTGATCGGGATAAAAGGAAACCAAAGAAGTTATGGACTGATGAGGGAACAGAGTTCTATAACAAAATATTCATGAAATTTCTTAAGGGGAAGGGTATTAAATTATACAGCACCTTTAATGAAGGAAAGGCAGTTGTTATTGAGCGTTTTAATCGTACTTTAAAAGAGAAATTATATAAAAAATTCACACAACTCGGTTCTCAAAAATGGGTGTATTTAATTCAGGATATTGTAGATAATTACAATAATACAGTTCATTCATCAACACAATCAAAACCATCAGAAACATTTACAAAATTAGAATATGAAAAGGAGATTAATTTGAGAAAGCCCAAGTTTAAAGTTGGTGATATTGTAAGAATATACAAATGGAAAAGTCATTTTGAGAAAGGTTATACACAAAAATGGACTCGTGAATTATTTAAAATCATTGATGTAATGGATACAGTCCCTTGGACCTACAAATTATATGATTTAAATGGAGAAGAAATCTTGGGTTCATTTTACTCACAAGAATTACAAAAAACACAAGTAAGCAGATAATACCCTTGAAAATAATAAATAAATAAATAAAATGTAATGGGGATACGTTTTTAAATCTGTGAACCCCAAACACAGAATCCCACAACTTTTTAGTTGGGGCTTAACTTTTGTGTGTGTATAATGGGGATACGTTTTTAAATCTGTGAACCCCAAACACAGAATCCCACAACTTTTTAGTTGGGGCTTAACTTTTGTGTGTGTATAATGGGGATACGTTTTTAAATCTGTGAACCCCAAACACAGAATCCCACAACTTTTTAGTTGGGGCTTAACTTTTGTGTGTGTATAATGGGGATACGTTTTTAAATCTGTGAACCCCAAACACAGAATCCCACAACTTTTTAGTTGGGGCTTAACTTTTGTGTGTGTGTGTATGTGCGAGTGAGTCATAATAATATACAAACCCTAACCCAACCCCATCCCTAACCCAAACCCATCCCTAACCCAACCCATCCCTAACCCAACCCCATCCCTAACCCAACCCCATCCCCAACCCAACCCCATCCCTAACCCAACCCCATCCCTAACCCAACCCCATCCCTAACCCAACCCCATCCCCAACCCAACCCCATCCCTAACCCAACCCCATCCCTAACCCTCACATTCAAAATCCCAACCCTAACCCAATCCCATCCCTAACCCAACCCCAACCCTAACCCTCACATTCAAAATCCCAACCCTAACCCAACCCATCCCTAACCCAACCCCATCCCTAACCCAACCCCATCCCTAACCCAACCCCAACCCTAACCCTCACATTCAAAATCCCAACCCTAACCCAACCCCATCCCTAACCCTCACATTCAAAATCCCACCCAAACCCTAACATAATCTTTCTTTTCTTCTTTTTTAAATACGTATTTCTTTTTTTTTTTCCTCTTCCTCCAATTCTGTCTTTCAAGGCTTTTAAGTTTGAAGAAGTAGAAATGGGAAGAAAGAATTTTCCAGCATTTTCTTCCTCGAACTTTCTTGATATTGCTTAAATCAAGCGTCATTAAATAAAGAACATTGTTCATTGCTTTAGAATCCAAAGAGTCTCCAAGAGGAACCCCACAGGTAGAGTCTCCAAAATAAAACCAACTTTCCAAGTTCCCAAGGTATAACCACATTCCTGTTGAGCCTCCAAGATAGGTATCACATTCCGAGTCATCAAAACAAAACCCCCATTCCGAGTCTCCAAAACGAAACCAGTTTTCAAAGTCTCCAAGGTAAAACTCTTTTCCTAATTTTATGAAATTTAGTGAGTCTCCAAGGTAGGCTCCACAGTTAGAACCATCTAGGCAGACCTCATAATTAGTTTTTCCCAAATTTAGTGAGTCTCCAAGGTAGGCTCCACAGTTAGAACCATCTAGGCAAACCTCATAATTTGTTTTTCCCAAATTTAGTGAGTCTCCAAGGTAGGCTCCACAGTTAGAACCATCTAGGCAAACCTCATAATTTGTTTTTCCCAAATTTAGTGAGTCTCCAAGGTAGGCTCCACAGTTAGAACCATCTAGGCAGACCTCATAATTTGTTTTTCCCAAATTTAGTGAGTCTCCAAGGTAGGCTCCACAGTTAGAACCATCTAGGCAAACCTCATAATTTGTTTTTCCCAAATTTAGTGAGTCTCCAAGGTAGGCTCCACAGTTAGAACCATCTAGGCAGACCTCATAATTTGTTTTTCCCAAATTTAGTGAGTCTCCAAGGTAGGCTCCACAGTTAGAACCATCTAGGCAAACCTCATAATTTGTTTTTCCCAAATTTAGTGAGTCTCCAAGGTAGGCTCCACAGTTAGAACCATCTAGGCAAACCTCATAATTTGTTTTTCCCAAATTTAGTGAGTCTCCAAGGTAGGCTCCACAGTTAGAACCATCTAGGCAGACCTCATAATTTGTTTTTCCCAAATTTAGTGAGTCTCCAAGGTAGGCTCCACAGTTAGAACCATCTAGGCAAACCTCATAATTTGTTTTTCCCAAATTTAGTGAGTCTCCAAGGTAGGCTCCACAGTTAGAACCATCTAGGCAGACCTCATAATTTGTTTTTCCCAAATTTAGTGAGTCTCCAAGGTAGGCTCCACAGTTAGAACCATCTAGGCAAACCTCATAATTTGTTTTTCCCAAATTTAGTGAGTCTCCAAGGTATAACTCTTTGGCTGGGTCATCAAGGTAGAACTCGTTCAGTGGGTTTTGTTTTGATAACTCACAATAAGTATCATCATGGTAGAACTCTTTTTCAGGATTTTGTGGATCTCCAAGGTATAACTCTTTGGCTGGGTCATCAAGGTAGAACTCGTTCTGTGGGTCTTGGTTGTTCAAAAGATCTTCAAACAAAAAAATAACTTTATCCCAAGTTGTGTTAAAAGTAGAATTTTCATTTCGTAGCTCAGATACAATTTCCTCCATCGACAAGAGGTTCGAGTCCAGTTCATCAATCTGAAGGTTGAGCGCTACACAGGTAGTAGGACTCCAAGGAATAGCAAAGTTATCCCATTCCATTTCGGCATAGGAGTCCATTCTCAAGTGAAGCAGAAAGCGTGTTTGAAAAAGCCTGTGTGGTCGGTGCCTTTTATAAGAAGGGCTGGGTGTGTGTCATTTCCTGTGGAAATTCCCTGGGCGTGTCTTAACTGGAAATGATGTGATGGAAATTCCCTGAAAATGATGTTATGTATTACCTGGAAATGATACAATGCTGAAGAGTTTATAAAGTGGGTGGGACTTAGCAAAAGTGGGCGGAGCTTAGCAAAAGTGGGCGGGGTATAGCAAAAAGTGGGCGTGGCTTAACAAAAAGTGGGCGGGGCTTAGTAAAAGGTGGGCGTGGCTTACCAAAAAGTGGGCGGGGTTTTTCCAAAAAGTGGACGGAGCTTAACAAAAGGTGGGCAGAGCCTACCAAAAAGTGTGTGGCACTGGAGGCGCTCAAATAAGAACATTGAGGGAGGTTTACCATTTTATCTTAGCTCAGTTAAAATATCTTAATAAAGAACCAAACTCAAACATATTTTTTGTTAATATATTAGATGGTGAAGAGAGTGGCAAGAGAATTAAATTATTTCCCACGCATAAACAAATATTTGTAGGGTCGTTGTTTGAGTGGGTTATATTCACCAGATGATATTAAGAGTAAAAGGTTAAAAGGTCCATGAGGTCAGAAGGATCACAGGTGTTTAAGTGGTCTAATGAATAAGGATAACATGTCAAAAGGTTAGAAGGTTCGTAAAGAACAGGGTGAGAGAAATATAGGTGTTTAGGGTCAATGAGGGAGGGAAAGAATTAATATGGAAGTGAATGGGTCAATGTTTGAGTGGGTCAAAGATTAATCTGCCAGATGATATGTAGAAGAAGGATGATAGGTCTATAAGAGAAAACAAATATTTGTAGTGTTTGAGTGGTCTAATGAACAACATTAAGGATAGGTACTACAGACAAAAGGTTCATAAAGATGAGGGTGGGAGAAATAGAGGTGTTTATGATTTTTGAAAAAGACAAGGGGGTAAATGACATTAGATAGGGATTTCCCATGTTAAACGGAGGTGTCCCAGAAGCAACATTATTACACTACTATGATGGATTCCATGACTTTGCTGATAATTGGGAGAAGGCTGATTGGTCTGTAGTTGCTAGGATCTGTTTTTGCACCTTTTTTGTGCAAAGCGGTGATGTTGGCTGATTTCCAAGCAGATGGCAGTTGACCTTGAGCAAAAGAGAGGGTGAAGAGAACAGAGAGAGGGTGAGATAGAGCAGCAGAGCAGGATTTTAGGACCCGTGGGCTGATGCCGTCGGGTCCAGTTGCAGAATCAGAGTCGAGGGTTGACAGAAACTTTTCCACCTTGTCAGGAGGAAAGGACACGGAGTCCAGGAGCAGCAGGGTACGACTGGGTATGGTGGGTACAGAGAGGGATGGGTTTGGGACACAAGATTTAGAGGCAAACACAGAGTTGAGGCATTCAGCTTTTTCACGTGCGGAGTCAGCTGTGTAGCCGTTTGAGGTAAGGGAGGGGATGGAGGGGGAACAAACACCAGAAACGGATTTGACCAGACGCCACCAGGATTTGGAAGAGGGAGACAGATAAGAGAGTTCGGTCTTGAGAACGGAGAGATATTGTTTCCTGGCTCTCCTGAGGGTGGACACACACTTGTTTCGGGCTTTGTGAAAGGAAATGAGATTTCCTTCCGTTGGATTTGCTTTCCAGGAGACGAAGGCAAGTTGTTTCTGGGCAACAGCCTCACCACAAGATTCCGTGTACCATGGACGGGAGGAAGGGTATGACAACTGAAGACGAGATGGGATAAATCTGTGCATGAGAGAGAGCAATTTACTTTGGAAGAATTCCCAGGATGAGTTGATGTCAGAGGTGGTAGAGATGGGAGACCAGTCCAGATGATTGATGGCTGCTTGAAGACCGTGCCAGTTGGCCTGAGTGAAATGCCAGACTCGTCGACGCTGAGCAGGCTCCCTGAGGATGGTCAGAGAGATGTCCACTTTAACAAGGACATGATCAGATGATCCGATCGGAGCAGAAGAAGAGCAGCAGACATTTTCAGGGAAGTTAGTCATAACCAAGTCCAGAAGAGAAGATGTTCCGTTGACTGAGATCCGGGTCGGGAAATTGACAGATTGTGTCAGTCCCAGTGAGTCGCAGAAGTCCTTTGCTGAAGAGCCATGGCTGGTGAGAGAGGTACCCACACCCAGCCAACTGGCATGGTGACAATTGAAATCACCACATATGAGGAAGAGAGAGTTGGGATGAGTAGATAGAAGTTGGTCCATATCATCAGACAGCGAGATGTAGATGGAGTCATCACTGTTTGGTGGACGGTACAACACACATATGAACAAGAGGTGGGAGCGAAGGGGAAGCCGTAGCCAGAGGTATTCCTGGGGGTGAGGTGGAGAGAGTGCAGTGCAGGGCGAATGAGGAAGAGAGTTTTTGATAAAGATAGCAACCCCGCCTCCAGGACGAGGCTCAGGTCTATCATACCGGAGGAGGGAGTAGCCCGGGAGAGATACTATGGAATCAGAGACATCATAAAGGAGGAAAGTTTCTGTTAAGCAGATCACGTCTAGTTTGACAGAAGCAACCTGTATGGAGAGATCAGTTAAGTTTGAACGAAGGCCCCGGATGTTTGAGGTCCATACCGTTAATGAAGAGGAAGGGGGAGCGTCAGATACAGAACAGGGGGGAGGAGGGGTAGGGTAAGATGTGGAAGAGGTGGAAGAGAATCCTCGAGAGGTGGATCCTCGAGAACCCTAACACCCTTTAAGATCCCCAAGATTCTTAAGACCCCCTTCCCCCTTCCCTCCCCTCAGACCTTTTAAGATCCCCAAGACCTCCAATGATCCCTAAGACCCTTTATACCCATAAGAACCTTTATAACTCGAAGCCCCCGATACATCCTTTAGAGCTCTCAGACCTTGAAGACCCTTTAGATCATTTTAGACCCTTGAGAACCACAAAGACCCTTGGACTCTTTTCAACCATCCAGACCTTTTAATACCCTGTATACCCATTTGACATCGAGATCATTTTTAGACGTTTTAAGATCCTTTGAGCCAATTCCCACCCTTTAAACCTTAAATTACACCCTTTAAACCTCTTAAACCTTTTAAGACACTTCAAACCATTTCCATCCTTTAGATCCATTGATACATTTCAACCCTTTGACCTTTACACAATTACAACTGGACAATTTAAACCTTTCATTTGAAATAAACAAACTTTCTGAGTACATCCTTCCATGTATTTGCCACACAAAATAAGTCACTTCCTTGTCAAACCTTGTTCAATACATCAGACACATCGATTTGTTTTGATCATCTCATTTATTTAATGATATGCAAGATATGCTTTTCATTCAATTGGATTTCTATGAGGAGACAATAATTAAAATAGATGATTTTTTCATTCATTTTAAAAAGTTTTACTTACATATTTTCAAGAGTATATATATTTTTATTTTTTTTGGTATAAAAGATCGAGGCTCGTGAAAGAGCTAACATTAATCACACAAAAAGTCAAACCGACACATAAAACACAAAATAAGGGGAGCGATAGACAAGATCTGGAGAGAGGGGGAAGGACACAAACAACTTTTGAGAGCAGGGGCATCGAGAGAACTGTGGGAGGGAGAGGGCTTGGGGGGAGGTGGGAGAGGTATAAAACATGTGGACACTGCAAGGACTTCCAGGAAAGAAGTTGGAATTTCAAAAAAAGTGGATCTGGGGTGAATTAGCGGGGGTAGAAAAGATCAAGGTTTTGGATGGGGGAAGATAAGAGATGGTGGTGAACAGCTGTTTTAAAGACCTGGAGGGAGGAGTGGGAGTGAAGAGAGTGAAGGAGTTTGTTCCAGAGGCAGGAGAAAAGAGGAATGAAAGAGTGAAGGTGAGCAGAGAGCCTAGATTTTGGCAGTGTTACGGTTTCGTCACTTCCGTTGTTGTGGTTTTCATCCACTGTAAACATTTTTGATTCCATGTACTATTATTGTTGTCGTTTTCAGCGAAATAGAGGTTACTATTTTCAAAAGGTGAAAAAGTCAATGTTTTAAAATGAAACCGGAACCGGACGACGACGAAGAGGAAGAGGAGGAAGAGAAGGCAGAGCGAGCGAGTTCGACAAGAAAGCCGAGCTGCTTCGAGGTCTGGAGCGAATGAGAGTCACGAGTGAACTTTGGGTTTCCCAGGAAAGGGATTCCTGCGACAGAGTTGTTATCGCTGTGACAGATCAACCTGCGTGTCAGGTTTTGCGGTTGATTCGGAGGAGAATCATCGTTGTGCCATTACGCCTCGAGAACGGGCCGTCGGCCATTTTAACTCACGCGCTTTGCGCATCGCTCAAGGTTTTTCGCCTCGCTTTAATCATTGTCACCGCATTCAGACGTGGATCTGGTGTGTGTGTGTAACGTGGCTTTTGAGTGGGAGGTCTGCGGTTCGCCGATTGGGAGCCGTCGGGCGTCCATACCTGAAGGTGTGATTTCGGTCGCTTCTCGAGGACACCTTCGCCCATCTTTGGCAGGGTAACTGCCAACCGAACGGGATTCTGGTCTCGATTGGACATCGTTCTGACGATCGCTCTGACGATCGCTGGAGCAGATCGACTTTGGCTTGAAACCGGAATCAACTTTGGCTTGAAGCTGGGAATAGAGACATTGGGAATGTTCTTCTTTTTGCTCAGTTGGAGCACAGTGAGTTATATTGTACGAACCTGATGGTACCATCATAGGAAATATATATTGGTTGTACAATTGATTACTATTGTTTTTGTGTTGTTATTCTTGTGTGACCTTAATACAATATTTGTTTGTTGGTAACAATTGGTGTGGTTTCACCATTGATCTTTGACACAGAATAACACATCTTTCTGCCGCGACTCCTCTCGGGGATCGGAGGTACACCGTGACCGGGGCTTGGGGAGGAGCACGTAACAGCAGTTTAACCATAAGAGGGTGGCTGGCAGATCTTGTGCGACCTGTAGGAATATTTGGGGGACAGAGCACAGAGAGCTGGGGGAGGGAGCAAGGCCGGAGAGGAGTCGGTAAAAGACAGAAAGACCACCAACCTGCCTACGGTGAGTAAGTGAAAGGCCCTCGGAGATAGCTTCATGGCGGGAGATTCCAATGATTCTGAAAGCTTTGGTTTCAACAGCGTGAAGCCGAGCTAGGTGTGAGGCAGGAGCACAGACCCAGAGGGGGAAACAGTATTCCATTGAGCTGCGGATGAAAGCCTTGTATGTGGTGAGGAGCTCAGGTGTGCCAAGGAAGGACTTCGCATGGCGGAGGATGCCCAGTCGGCGACTGGCTTTGGAGACCAGCTTGGAAAAGTGGTTTTCCCAAGAAAGATCATGGCAGCCAGTGAGACCCAAAAGCTTGAGCGACAGAACTTCTTGGAGAGGATTATTGAGAAAGTATATGGGAGGGTTTTCCAGTCGGTCTTTTCGGAGAGAGATAGTAAAGCATTCTTAAAGCATTGAGCATTCTTCGCCTATATTTAGAATAGTTTTTAGAATTCCAGACAAAAAAAAACAAACAAAAAAAACACACAAAACAAATGTTCCCCTTGCTCTACTTGGCAAAATTATACATTTCAGTGCAATTAAATTTTTTGCACGCACCCCCCCCCCCCCCCTCTCTCCCCCACCTAAAATCATGGATCCACGCCTCGTGAGTCACGGCTTAACAAACTTTCAAACTGATCAGTCGTTGTGACTGTTCATTACAAGACCAAACCTAATCATGAACATCAACAACATGTATTCAAAGCGAATGTCATCATATCCTCCATGTGCAAGACAGCACCCACGGTGTCGGAGCTCGTGTTCAAAATCTTTCTGTAAAGCTATTAAATGTTCCCTTCTGGATTGTTTTTTATATCAAAAAGGTAATCTGCCTTTGGACGAGTCTCAAAACACGTGGGTAGATAAAATAATAAAAAATCCCCCCCCACTCCCTCTCCTGACTCACCTGAGCTTCCCTCGACCTTGAACCTGGAGGCCAATTTAGCATCCTCGTCGTCCTGTGTATTCGCCACGGCGGCGCCGAATGCGCCAACCACGTCATGTAGCAACGCTTGTGTGAGGCCCACCTGGACACGTGCATGCAAAATTTGCTTTGAAAAGCTATAGAACTAGAACTTTCCATTCTTCAAAATAATTTCAAATTACATTTAAATAAATAAATAAATAAATAAACCTTTGGTCACCGCTTTGGCACAAAAAAAAAATATTCGAGTTGACCAATTTCTTTTTGAGTACGTTTTGTACCATCCACGGACCTCCAAGATGCAATATCTAATCATGTAAACCTCAACATTCCAGATTTGCATTTTTTGAAAATTAATCAGACAAAAAATTGTGGAAGTGCAATTAATTAAAAAGAGGCAAACGATTGGTGTGATAGACGATGAATAAAATAGACGATGACGATGTGTGAATGAATGTGATCGATGAATAACCCGCTATATTAAATGAATAGGATGTGGACAAAGGCACGATTGGCAAAATGGACTCCTCCCCTGTCCACATTTCCTTGCAAGTTGCACGTTTATTTAGATTGCGCCGTTGTCGTCGTTTCGCCCCAATCAGGGTGCTCGAAGAGGCCCGCGGCACAAACATAGCCGGCCAGTCTCCTGGGAGCGACCCAGAGATCCCTCACATCGAATAATTTGTGCTCTTGCCATCATGGAGACACGCGCAGTCATGCATAATGTGTTTTATTGTGTGTGATGCGGCCTGGCAGAGGTTGCAGGTGTCATCAAGTCTATGTTTGTATTGTAAAAGCTGTGGGTGGTGTCGACAGCGGAGATGTGAAAGGTGAACATGATCAGACTTAGGGAGAATTTCTCTATCGTCGATGGGTGGAGGTTTAGTGCCCAAGATATTGTTTGGTCGCAGGTTGTTGATTTGGGTCCAGGTTGATGATTTGTGCCCAGGTTGCTGATTTGTGCCCAGGTTGCTGATTTGTGCCCAGGTTGCTGATTTGGGTCCAGGTTGATGATTTGTGCCCAGGTTGATGATTTGTGCCCAGGTTGATGATTTGTGCCCAGGTTGATGATTTGTGCCCAGGTTGATGATTTGTGCCCAGGTTGCCGATTTGTGCCCAGGTTGCCGATTTGTGCCCAGGTTGCCGATTTGTGCCCAGGTTGCCGATTTGGGTCCAGGTTGATGATTTGTGCCCAGGTTGCTGATTTGTGCCCAGGTTGCTGATTTGTGCCCAGGTTGCCGATTTGTGCCCAGGTTGCCGATTTGTGCCCAGGTTGCCGATTTGTGCCCAGGTTGCCGATTTGTGCCCAGGTTGATGATTTGTGCCCAGGTTGCTGATTTGTGCCCAGGTTGCTGATTTGTGCCCAGGTTGCTGATTTGGGTCCAGGTTGACGATTTGTGCCCAGGTTGATGATTTGTGCCCAGGTTGCTGATTTGTGCCCAGGTTGCTGATTTGTGCCCAGGTTGCTGATTTGTGCCCAGGTTGCTGATTTGTGCCCAGGTTGCTGATTTGTGCCCAGGTTGCTGATTTGTGCCCAGGTTGCTGATTTGTGCCCAGGTTGCCGATTTGTGCCCAGGTTGCCGATTTGTGCCCAGGTTGCCGATTTGTGCCCAGGTTGCCGATTTGGGCCCAGGTTGTTGATTTGGGCCCAGGATGCTGATTTGGGCCCACGTTCCTGATTTGGGCCAAGGTTCCTGATTTGGGTCCAGGTTGATGATTTGGGTCCAGGTTGACGATTTGGGTCCATGTTGACGATTTGGGGTCAGGTTGACGATTTGGGTCCAGGTTGACGATTTGTGCCCAGGTTGCCGATTTGGGCCCAGGATGCCGATTTGTGCCCAGGATGCCGATTTGGGCCCAGGATGCCGATTTGGGCCCAGGATGCTGATTTGGGCCCAGGTTGATGATTTGGGTCCAGGTTGATGATTTGGGTCGAGGTTGATGATTTGGGTCCAGGTTGACGATTTGGTTCCAGGTTGCTGATTTGTGCCCAGGATGTTGATTTGTGCCCAGGTTGCTGATTTGGGCCCAGGATGCCAAGTTTATGGTGATGTATTTACGGATGCTTGTTTTGTAGTTGTCGTTGATCGGTGGGTGGATGTTTTGAAGGATGTCATTGTGATGTAATCTTAATTTTTGATTTTTAGGGGCAACCTTTAGTCTGTTGATGATGAGCCAGGTTTGTAGGGTGCTGACGAAGGGTTGAAGCTGTGCTGTGGTTGTGTTGATGTCGCTATGGGTAGAGGCAATGGTTATGTTGTCCGTATATGAGGCTATTTGTACTGTATGTTCTTGGGTGAGTTTGGAATGCCGTGAATGTACAGATTAAAGAGCGTGGGAGAGAGGACCGAGCCTTGAGGGATTCCGTTAAGAAAGTATCGTGTGCGTGATGACTGATGACCTGCCATTAAAAGTTACGCATCACTGTCTGGATGACGAGTAGTCGGCCAGCCAGCACTTGGTGTTGTTGTGCATGTTTGTATCGAGTATTTCCTTGCGGGCAAGAGATTCGGGATGGCGTGACACGTTTTTGTTCATGTCTGTTGTCGTGAGAAGTGTTTTTTGATGGTTTTCTAATGTTGAAACAATCTGTTTCGTGTGGGGTTTGCGAGGAGAGATGGACTGGAGTGGTTTAGTTTGATTCTGAGCTGGGAGAGTGCATGGGTTGTGAGTGCAGTTATTAGGCACTCTAACTTTGGAGGGTGTGCAAAGTAATGTCATAGAGCTGCAGAAGGCCTGATCAATCCTAACGAACTAGACAGTCCACTCAGACAATTATGAAAACACACGAGGGGTTATTTATTTATTTCCTAAACATCATTTTAAAGTCAAAATTTTTGGTAACACTTTAAAAATTCTTCAATAACGGAGGAGAATGAAGATTTAAAAACATGTATAATTAAGAGGTTACGTAAGACGTGGTCAGAATACATATCCTGTGGGACAACCAAGGGGGGGCCTTTGGGCTTCAGGACACGACACCAACAACATAAAACATAATTTTGTATTTAAAAAACCGGATGTTTTAAGAACGATCGCCTCTTCCGTTCAGAGTGGCTTTGCAAAGAAAATCAAACAGACCATGGCAGCACTCCTCCAGTGGTCCACCCGAGTCGTCGTGACGATGATCTGCGATTTCTGGGACACCTTTGGCTTCTCTTCCTCATTCACTTCATCGTTTTCAGAGTCACTCGGCTCCTGCGAAATGGGATCCATCGTGGATCAAACCAAAGACGATAACAGCACCGATGACGGAAGTGTTTTCACCAAATCTTAGGGTGTGTGATCCGTATTACGAAAGGGAAATAATCAGAACGAGTACAAACATATTTCACAGGTTCCAAACTACCTCGAGCTGCTCAGGGGGCTTGTGGACCCCAGATTCACCGTCATCGGAGTCATCCGCACCCTCCTCAGGATCAAAGTCCAGCAAAGTACTGTCGTTCTTCTGCAGGAAGTTGTAGAACTCGGGGTCGGAGGACTTCAGCTGCTCCAATTGCTTGGCATGTTCACGTGCCTCACCCTCATCACCCTCTTCTTCCTTTGTACGACGTTTTGATGGAACCGACAAAGATGATTTGGTACCATCCTTCTTATTCTTTTTCCTCAAAATACCCCTGTTTATATCAGATTAAAGGACAAAGGGAGATATTACAACACTGAATAGAGGGGCAAGCATCATGATAAGGAACTGTACACCATAGGATGAGGGATATATATACATTAAAGATTAACGTGCACTTCAAATTGACACATTTCATGCATTTGATATTGTGGTTTAAGCTCCCGGTAACTGAAAGCAAATTACTACAACTGCACATTATACCCTCATGACTTTCAATGAGAGTTTGAACCCTCACCACCAGCACCACGACAACCACCACATTATAAAAGACCATGATTCTGACCCTCAAAGTCACCCCTACTAACCTGAGTACACTCGCCAGATTTAGTCGAGTTTGGTCAAAAACTGAAGGAACTCACCAAACAAACAAGTAAACAATTTGCACTATTATAGTACACCAGAAGCACCGGTACCTGCTCCCTACGGGAGGACTAGGAACTTGTTATTATCCTTTTTCAAATGTCCAATTCAGAATACCTGTCCAAAATACCTATCGCTGCCTAATTCAAAACACCTCACTGTACTGAAAAACGTCGGTTACCCTATCCAAAGTTACAGAATGCCTTATGCTGGCACTCACAAACACTCACATCCCACTCTCGCACACCCAGCTGGATTCAAACTAAGCCACTCCACTACCACTCCTCACAAACCCCACACATAACACCTTTGGTGGCTTAAACAGGAGAAAACCGTCAAAATATATTATACCCACACCACAGACTTTACCAAAATGCTCAAATAAACATGTGCAACAACATCAAGTGCTGGCATAAAAGAGTGTGCATGTTGTTATAGTGTACATGTTATAGTATACAAACAAAATGCTCAAATAAACATGCGCAACAACATCAAGTGCTGGCATAAAAGAGTGTGCATGTTGTTATAGTGTACATGTTATAGTATACAAACAAAATGCTCAAATAAACATGTGCAACAACATCAAGTGCTGGCATAAAAGAGTGTACATGTTGTTATAGTGTACATGTTATAGTATACAAACAAAATGCTCAAATAAACATGTGCAACATCAAGTGCTGGCATAAAAGAGGGTACATGTTGTTATAGTGTACATGTTATAGTATACAAACAAAATGCTCAAATAAACATGTGCAACAACATCAAGTGCTGGCATAAAAGAGGGTACATGTTGTTATAGTGTACATGTTGTAGTATACAAACAAAATGCTCAAATAAACATGTGCAACAACATCAAGTGCTGGCATAAAAGAGTGTACATGTTGTTATAGTGTACATGTTATAGTATACAAACAAAATGCTCAAATAAACATGTGCAACATCAAGTGCTGGCATAAAAGAGGGTACATGTTGTTATAGTGTACATGTTGTTATAGTGTACATGTTGTTATAGTGTACATGTTGTTATAGTGTACATGTTGTTATAGTGTACATGTTATAGTATACAAACAAATGCTCAAATAAACATGTGCAACAACATCAAGTGCTGGCATAAAAGAGTGTGCATGTTGTTATAGTGTACATGTTGTTATAGTGTACATGTTGTTATAGTGTACATGTTATAGTATACAAACAAAATGCTCAAATAAACATGTGCAACAACATCAAGTGCTGGCATAAAAGAGTGTGCATGTTGTTATAGTGTACATGTTGTAGTATACAAACAAAATGCTCAAATAAACATGTGCAACAACATCAAGTGCTGGCATAAAAGAGTGTACATGTTGTTATAGTGTACATGTTATAGTATACAAACAAAATGCTCAAATAAACATGTGCAACAACATCAAGTGCTGGCATAAAAGAGTGTGCATGTTGTTATCGTGTACATGTTATAGTATACAAACAAAATGCTCAAATAAACATGTGCAACAACATCAAGTGCTGGCATAAAAGAGGGTACATGTTGTTATAGTGTACATGTTATAGTATACAAACAAAATGCTCAAATAAACATGTGCAACATCAAGTGCTGGCATAAAAGAGGGTACATGTTGTTATAGTGTACATGTTGTTATAGTGTACATGTTGTTATAGTGTACATGTTGTTATAGTGTACATGTTATAGTATACAAACAAAATGCTCAAATAAACATGTGCAACAACATCAAGTGCTGGCATAAAAGAGTGTGCATGTTGTTATAGTGTACATGTTGTAGTATACAAACAAAATGCTCAAATAAACATGTGCAACAACATCAAGTGCTGGCATAAAAGAGTGTACATGTTGTTATAGTGTACATGTTATAGTATACAAACAAAATGCTCAAATAAACATGTGCAACAACATCAAGTGCTGGCATAAAAGAGGGTACATGTTGTTATAGTGTACATGTTGAAGTATACAAACAAAATGCTCAAATAAACATGTGCAACAACATCAAGTGCTGGCATAAAAGAGTGTGCATGTTGTTATCGTGTACATGTTATAGTATACAAACAAAATGCTCAAATAAACATGTGCAACATCAAGTGCTGGCATAAAAGAGGGTACATGTTGTTATAGTGCACATGTTGTAGTATACAAACAAAATTCTCAAATAAACATGTGCAACATCAAGTGCTGGCATAAAAGAGAGTACATGTTGTTATAGTGTACATGTTGTTATAGTGTACATGTTGTTATAGTGTACATGTTGTTATAGTGTACATGTTGTTATAGTGTACATGTTATAGTATGCAAACAAAATGCTCAAATAAACATGTGCAACAACATCAAGTGCTGGCATAAAAGAGTGTGCATGTTGTTATAGTGTACATGTTGTTATAGTGTACATGTTGTTATCGTGTACATGTTATAGTATACAAACAAAATGCTCAAATAAACATGTGCAACAACATCAAATGCTGGCATAAAAGAGTGTGCATGTTGTTATAGTGTACATGTTATAGTACACAAACAAAATGCTCAAATAAACATGTGCAACAACATCAAGTGCTGGCATAAAAGAGGGTACATGTTGTTATAGTGTACATGTTGTTATAGTGTACATGTTGTTATAGTGTACATGTTGTTTTTGTGTACATGTTGTTATCGTGTACATGTTGTTATAGTGTACATGTTGTTATAGTGTACATGTTGTTATAGTGTACATGTTATAGTATACAAACAAAATTCTCAAATAAACATGTGCAACATCAAGTGCTGGCATAAAAGAGGGTACATGTTGTTATAGTGTACATGTTGTTATAGTGTACATGTTGTTATCGTGTACATGTTGTTATAGTACACATACAAGATCAAAGATGTGCACATGTTTTCACCTCTCATTTTTCAATCTCTTTGTGGAGACTGCACGGATTCTTTGCCTACTTCCTGGAATTACATCTTCTCCGTCTGCTCTCCCTTCATCATTTGATGAACCTTCTAAAGCGAAGAATTCCTCCACACTGAGTTCGGCTAACCTTTGGGAGAAGGGGAGGGGGTGGGGGGGGGGTGGACAAAAGGAATACAATTAGAGTAGAAAAATAAATGACACAAAAAAACATTTCCCCACAAGGGTCATATATTTATTATGTCCATAAATCCATCGGGAATTTTAATATTAAAGCGCGGCGTTACGCGCGCTGCTTGTGAGCAAGGAGGAAGCGGACAAGCGGTAACATATAAACGTCTTTATTGTAAGACTACACTGTAACACTGTGCTCCTCCGGGCTGGTCGCCCGGGGTATATCATGAGGCCACGCCTACCCCTCGGGCGTGGCCACCGCCCACTTGGTGCGTGGAATGATGTCACCACGCCAGTGGGCTTTTGTGTCCGCCACACGCGCCCCCCCAGAATTCCCGCGCACCTGGAGGGCCAGTTTGCGGGGCAGACGAATGACCCGGCCGAAGCGCCCCCTGGCGATCGGCGGCGTCCGGGGTGCAGGGATGCCAGGTGGGATGCCCCTGGCTGCTCCTGGGATGGGTGCAGGACCGGGGGGCGGCGTGGCGGCGGGGCTGGGCGGTGCCGGGGGTGCGCCCGCAGGAGGGCGGCCCCGACGTGGGGGTCGGGCCACTGGCGGTGGATGGTCCACATCGAGGTGGGCCGGCTTGAGGCGGTCTACCGAAACGCGGTCAGGAGTACCGCCGATGTCCAGGGTGAAGTGCTTCGCCCCGGTCTCCAGCACGCGGAAAGGCCCGTCGTACGGGGGCCGCAGTGGTGTCCGATGGGCATCGTGGCGGACGAAGACGTACTCCGCCGTGCGAAGCTCCGGGGCGACGTGCGTCGGTGGGTGCCCGTGGCATGCCGTTGGCACCGGGGCGAACCTCTGGGCGGTCTCTTGCAGAGCGGAGCGCTGCTGTGCCGCGGACCATGGTGCCGTGGAGTCGGGGAGGAACTCGCCCGGCACCCGCAGCGGTTGCCCGAAGACCAACTCCGCCGCGGATGCGCGCAGGTCCTCCTTGGGCGCCGTCCGGAGGCCCAGCAGGACCCAGGGGAGCCTGTCGACCCAGCCGCCGTCGCGGAGGGTGGCCCGGAGCGCGGCCTTCAATGAGCGGTGAAATCGCTCACACAGGCCGTTAGCCTGGGGGTGGTAGGCCGTGGTTCGGTGCAGCCGGACCCCGAGCCCCTGCGCAACCGCCCCCCAGAGCTCCGAGGTGAACTGGGGGCCGCGGTCGGATGAGATGTCTGAGGGGGCGCCGAAGCGGGCGACCCAGGTGGCAATGAAAGCCTGCGCGACATCGGCCGCCGTTGTCGACGCCAAGGGCACGGCCTCCGGCCACCGGGTGGTGCGGTCCACCATGGTGAGGACGTGGGTGAAACCCCGCGAGGGGGGCAGAGGTCCCACCAGGTCCACGTGGACGTGGTCAAACCGGCGTTCCGGCACCGTGAACGGGGCCAACGGGGCCTGGGTGTGCCGGTGCACCTTGGCGCGCTGGCACGCGAGGCATGTCCTGGCCCAGCCGCGGACGGCCTTCCGGAGGCCATGCCAGACGAACTTGTCGGCGATCAGCCTTTGGGAGGCCCTCGCGCCCGGGTGGGACAGGCCGTGGATGGCGTCAAACACCTGGCGCTGCCAGCCCGCGGGCACAATGGGGCGAGGACGCCCGAGGGAGACGTCGCACAAGAGGGCCGCGCCCGCGCCGTCGAACGGCACCTCGGTGACGCGGAGGCCCGTGACGGCGGTCCGCAAGGCCTGGACGTCGGGGTCAGCGGCCTGGTCCGCTGCCATCCGGGCATAGTCGATGCCGAGGTGGACTGCGTGGGCGACGGCCCGGGAAAGGCAATCCGCCACTGGGTTGTCCTTCCCCGCGACGTGCTGGATGTCCGTCGTGTACTCGGACACGGCCGAGAGGTGACGCTGCTGCCGGGCCGACCACGGCTCGGTGACCTTGCCCATCGCGAAGATCAGCGGCTTGTGGTCGACGAAGGCAGTGAACGCCCGGCCCTCGAGCAGATGGCGGAAGTGCCTGACCGCCAAGTGAAGTCCGAGCAACTCGCGGTCGAAGGTACTGTAACGGCGTTCGGGCGGGCGAAGCTGCCGGCTAAAGAACGCCAGCGGTTGCCAAGCTCCACGCACCCATTGCTCGTGCACCGCGCCCACCGCGTAGTCCGAGGCATCGGTGGTGAGGGCGATCGGTGCATCGGGCGCCGGGTGCGCGAGCATGGTGGCGTTAGCCAAGGCGAGCTTCGCGCCCGTGAACGCCGTGTCCATCTGCTCGGTCCAGGTAACGTCGCCTTTACCCGGCTTACCTCGGAGAGCTTCGTGCAGGGGGCGCAGGAGCTGGGCGATACGGGGCAGGAACCGATGGTAAAAGTTCACCATGCCCAGGAACTCCTGCAGCCCTCTGATCGTGCGGGGGCGCGGAAACCCCTTCACCGCCTCCACCTTGGCCGGCAGGGGGACGGCTCCGCGCCTGGTGACACGGTGCCCCAGAAAATCGATTGTGGCGGCGCCGAACCGGCACTTTGCGGGGTTCACAATCAGGCCATGCTGGCCCAGGCGTTCGAAGAGCGTGCGGAGGTGGCGTAGGTGCTCTTCGCGGGACGCGCTGGCGACGAGGATATCGTCCAGGTAGACGTAGACAAAATCCAAGTCGCGCAGGACGCTGTCCATCAGTCGCTGGAACGCCTGAGCCGCATTCTTCAGACCGAAGGGCATGCGCAGGAACTCGAAGAGTCCGAATGGCGTGATGACCGCCGTCTTCGGGACGTCCTCCGGCCTGACGGGGACCTGATGGTAGCCGCGTATGAGGTCCACCTTCGAGAAGAAGGACCTGCCCGCCAAACGGGCGGAAAAGTCCTGAATGTGGGGGACGGGGTAGCGGTCGGGAGTCGTGGCGTCATTGAGACGGCGATAGTCCCCGCACGGTCGCCATCCCCCGCCGGGCTTCGGCACGATGTGCAGCGGCGACGCCCAAGCGCTCTCTGAGCGCCGAACGATGCCGAGTCGCTCCAGGGTAGCGAACTCCGCTTTTGCCACCGCCAGCTTCGTCGGCTCGAGGCGGCATGCCCGGGCGTAGACCGGTGGCCCGACGGTGGGGATGTGATGGGCCACCCCGTGCTTGACGGCCCCCGCCGAGAAGGTGGGCCGCGTGAGGGCCGGGAAGCCGGCGAGGAGGCGGGTGAATGCGTCCGCTGCCGGAAGCGTACAGACCAACGTGGCCGGAACCGAATCGTTCGGCAAGCCGCTTGGCAAGCCGCTCGTTGAGCTGGGCAACGCACATGCGAGCGAGCTGAACGTCTCGGCCTGGACAAGCCGTCTGCGCTTGACGTCGACCAGGAGCCCATTAGCGCACAGGAAGTCCGCGCCAAGCAGTGCCATGGGCACGTCGGCGGTGACAAACGTCCATCGGAAAACCTGCCCTCCAAACCGCAGAGAGAGGCAGCGTTTTCCGTACGTACGGATGGGCGTCCCGTTCGCGGCAAGCAGCGCGGGGCCCCCACCCGCGGCGTGCTTGTCTGACGTGCCGGCGGGAATGACACTCACCTGTGCTCCCGTGTCGCACAGGTAACGGCGCCCGGAGAAGGTGTCCGTTATGAACAGCAGGCTGCTCGAACGGCCGGCGCTCATCGCCACAATTGAGCGCCGGCCCGGGCGTTTCCCGACCCGTTGAAGGAGCACGGCGGATGACACCGCCGAGCTTCGTGGCCGAACTTGGCGTGGAACCAGCACCAGGTGGTGGAGCTGGAGGAGCGCGGCTGGCTCCGCCAGGCCGGTGGAGTCGACGGGTTTCCCCGCGGTGGCGGTTTTCGCCGCGGCGGTGGGCGGGGCGTGGCGGCGTTCACGAGGTGCGTATCAGCATGCTGCTGAAACTCAGCGTGCTGTAGAAGATGATGCTGTGGAACAGCAGCGTCGAAGGCCGTGACGGCCACGCCAACGCTCGCCCGCGTGTCCGAAGCGGCGAAGTACTTGTCCGCCTCGGCCGCCAATGCTCGGGGTTCCGTTAGCCCGGTCCCGGCCAACGCGAGGCGAACCTGCGCTGGAAGTTGGCGACGGAAAAGCGCCCGGAATAGCGAACCGGGGGCTTCGTCGCCTAACAGTGACAGCATATGGTCCATTCGGACCGACGGGCGCGTCTCACCGAGCTCGGGGAGATCCAGGAGGCGGTCGGCCCGTGCGTCGTCCGTGAGGCTGAACGTGGCTAGGAGTAGCCGCTTGAGTGCCTCGTACTTGTGGCCGTCCGGTGGGTGGCGAAGGACGGACACAACTCGAGCGGCCGTGCCGGGCCCGAGGGAGGCGACGACGTGGCAGTAGCGCGTGTCATCGCCGGTGAGGTGCCGAAGCTGAAATTGGGCTTCGGCCTGGACGAACCAGACTTCGGCCTGAGCCTCCCAAAATTCCGGAAGTTTGACGAAGGCGGCCATGGCGATGGCGTCGCGTGTGGAAGGATCGCTCCGGCAGATCCAACGTCGAGGGTCACCAGTAAAGCGCGGCGTTACGCGCGCTGCTTGTGAGCAAGGAGGAAGCGGACAAGCGGTAACATATAAACGTCTTTATTGTAAGACTACACTGTAACACTGTGCTCCTCCGGGCTGGTCGCCCGGGGTATATCATGAGGCCACGCCTACCCCTCGGGCGTGGCCACCGCCCACTTGGTGCGTGGAATGATGTCACCACGGCAGTGGGCTTTTGTGTCCGCCACAATATGCCCCATGACCCCAAATCTCCCCGGATGTTCTGTAAGGGATGGAACTTAACAAATTGAGATATTGAGTCCGCAGGTGAGAGAGAAGAGGAACAAATGTGTGGATGTGTGCAGCGATTCAGAACATTGGGAATATCACCAGAAATGTGTTAGAAACGGATGACACGTGCCGTGTGTGTGTGTGTGTGTGTGTGTGTGTGTGTGTGTGTGTGTGTGTGTGTGTGTGTGTGTGTGTGTGGGGTGGGGGGGCGGCAAGAAAAGAGCTGTGGGTGCAAAAGAGCAGAAAGGAGACGAGAGAAAACAGAGACAACAGACCTGTCTGTGATGGGAAAGTGATTGGACCATAGACTCAGCGTTATTGTGGGATATTCCAGTGAGCCTCAAGGCCTTAGTTTCCAAGCCGACAAGCTGAGCTGGGTGTGAGGCAGGGGTGCCAGTCTAGAGGGGGGAGCAGTACTCCAAGTTGTGGATGAAAGCCTTGTAGTTGTAGTTGGATTGGAATTTCGCTGTGCCAAGGAAGGACTTGGGGGGAAAAGCACAGGGCCCAGAACACTGCCTGGGGGGACTGCAGCCTGAACAGGAAGAGGAGATGAGAGAAACCCATTCAGGGCCACACGTTGCCGACGACGAGAGAGGAGGTCCGCCAGCCATGCGTGGAGGTTTCCAATTATGGTCAACAGTTACCCCACACCGACTGTCACCTTGCTCTTTCATGAGCCTCGATCTTGGAGAGGTAGAAAAGGAAATTATATTCTCAGATTTAACTTCGGCAGCAGGAAGTTCAATGTAAACATCGAGGATTCGGTTCAGGAAAAGAAGAAAAAGAAAAAGAAGAAGAAGACGAATGCGGCCGAGACGAGTCTGGCGTTGGGATAAACCCACGGAGGTATATAATAAACTGGAGAGCCAATGACGGCTGTCGGCTGAAGCTAGCGGAAGTTGCTTGGCGGCCATATTGGGAAGCCGATTGTGACATTCGTCCACATCCATCAGGGCAAGTAATACAATACACCGGACTCGAACATGCAACTAAATTGGAAGTTTATTGTTCAATAGTTGTTATTTTTCCTTAGCTATCTGATGCCAATAACTGCAAATGAGGGTTGTATAAATTACAGCACTAGGTGGTTTGCCATTGCCTTCCCACTTCGCAGTAGCAGTAGGTAGGGCAGGACGTTGTTCAGGGTCCTGGTACGAATCCCGATCCTGGTATTTCACGGGCAGGGCGACTGATCATCCTGGCGAACGTTAAGCCGGCTGTCTTGTCTGCTAGTGAAGGAGCTGGGGCTCCCACGTCGATCGGGGAATCGGAATCGGGGAATGGAAGCTGAATGACAGTTGGAAAGTGCCTGTAGCATACTTTATGATAAATGGATTGTCGGGGAAGGAACAGGCGAATTTGGTGACACAATGTCTACTAAAATTGCATGATATCGGTGCAGAGGTGGTTTCCTTAACTTGCGATGGACCGTCCGCTCATTTGACAATGTTACGTGAGCTAGGTGCCGACATCACGCCGCAGAATGTGAAACCAACATTTCCCCACCCAGCAAATCCCGAAAAGAAAATTTGTGTTGTACTCGATGCATGTCACATGCTTAAACTTGCAAGAAACTGTCTTGGATCCATGAAAATGATGGAGGATGGCAACAAAAAAGTCATCGCGTGGAAATACATCCAGGCACTCTTTGATCTGCAGAAGAGGGAAGGCTTGCGTCTGGGAAATAAGCTCTCCCGGAAACACATCGAGTGGAAGAGCAATGTCATGAAGGTGGACACAGCGCTCAGACATTGAGCACTAGTGTGGCAGATGCAATTCGGTTTTGCAGGGACACTTTGCAACTATCAGAATTTCAGGGCAGTGAGGCTACCTGCCAATACATTGAAACATTGGACAAACTGTTTGACATTCTAAATTCTCGCAATCCATTGGCACGAAACTACAAGGCACCACTCATGACATCACGAGAAGGACTTTTCCTGCCATTCCTGGATACTGCCTACAGTTACTTGTCCAACATCAAAAACATGAATGGTCAAGTTATGACCAATACGCGTTTGAAAACCCCCTTCATTGGTTTCATGATCTGCATAGAGAGTGTCAAAATTTTGTATTTCACATATGTCAAACCTGCCTCATCTCCCCTGCGATACCTGCTCACGTACAAAATGAGCCAAGACCACATTGAACTTTGCTTTGGAGCGGTCCGCATTGCATGTGGAAGTGGGAATAACCCAACGGCCCGGCAGTTTGTTGCCGCATATAAGCGCCTCTTGATGCGACATGACATCAAGTCTGCAAGTGGGAACTGTTCTGCACAGGACTCAACCAGAATCCTGAATGCGGCTTCCTTCAAGTGCGTTGCAAAGCAGGCTGTGCCTGACGAGAGTCACGACATGTTGGTGGCCAGACGATACGACCTGGAGTTGAGATCGCCGGCAAAAGAGGACCACGACTATGCGGATATTCCAAATTTTGAGCAACTTTCCATCTTTACAGAGTCATGTGTTGGCTATATTGCCGGCTATGTGGTGAGGATGGTGAGGAAGACTCTGAAGTGTAGCCAATGTCTTTCTGCATTGACCAGTAACAACGAAGAATGGCAAACCACACCAATGTACAGCCTGATTGTTACCAAGAACAGGGGTGGCCTCATAGTTCCCTCGCACAGTGTTGTTCGTGTCTGTGAGGCGACTGAACGCTGTGTCAAGAGGCTCCTGGCTGTAACCAATGGCAAAATGCCTCGTGAAAGTGGGATAAGAGTGGCAATTTCCACTTCTGTCCTTTCTGAGGTCGGTCGGTCTACATTTGCTTCCTTGGATCGGCACATGTTTGACTGTGAGGCAGACAGCAACCATGTGTTTGCTTTAATACATTCTGTATCACAATCATACAGCAAGATACGTTTCCATCATGTTGTGAGAACACTCGATGATGACATGAAGGAAGAGCGCATCAGGAAAAAATATTGCAAACTGGTCCTGTTTGCTCACCAGTGAGGCAACACCAGAGCAAGCTGAAATATAAGAGCGACCTCATCTCTACATGGTGTGGGTGTGTTTTGTGGGTTAACTGTGAATTGTGTGGGTTAACTACATGACAGCGTTTCATGTCATTTATGTGACTGACTCACTGTTGATGTGTTGCTGACCCATGTCAGTGTAGAATAAACTCTGGTTATCATTATATCTGCGTGGTTTCTAACATCTCGGTAATAGAAACATACACATCTTAGTTACAATATAATGACTGAATTAAGTAACATCATATAACATGACAACAAATCAGATCTTTATATTGAGGAATATTATAGAACAAGCCAAAGAATGGCAAACGACGATGTACCTCAATTTTATAGATTTCTAGAAAGCTTTCGACTCCTTGCCCAGAGAAAGTCTGGGTCATAATGAAGAAATACAGCATACCTGGAAAATTAGTGAACCTTGTAAAAGCCCTTTACCAAGACTTTCAATGTGCGGTCGTCGACCAAGGTGAAACAACAGAATGGTTCAAGGTGAAGACAGGAGTTAAACAGGGGTGTAACATGTCAGGATTCTTATTCCTACTAGTGGGTGATTGGGTCATGAGAAGAACGATAAAGAACACCGAGCGGTAATTTTGGGCACTTTTTTTTCAAACAAGCTCTAAACCATTGGATTCCCCAGGAAAAATGCGTCTAGAACCAACTTCAAACTTAATGAACACCATTTCCTTAAAGAACGGGATTCTGAGCTCGAATATCAGTTCAAATATTAGTATTCTATATTAATTAAATAGTCGGCGGTCCTAAAATTCGCTCCAGCTGCATCATCAGTACGCCACGCCTTTGCTTTGACAGGCTTACGATCGGCTTCCCAATATGGCCGCCAGACTATTTCCGGTGGCTTCACGGCGGCTAATGCTGCGAGGTGGCCAATTGGCTCTCCATATTATATACCTCCGTGGATAAACCTCGTCGTATATACACGGACATTTTCCAAAAGGATCTTTCCGTTAAAACACCATCGAGTCTCCACTCGGCCGTTGTGCACAATAGTTCCAAACGCCCGCAGCGCACGGGATCGCGATCACTCACCGCTTGGTGGGAGCCATGTGAAATCCACGTGCGAATCCTTCTTCTTCTTCTTTTTTACGGTTTAATGGCGCTTTCAGAGCCGCGAGGCTCTATATACGCCACGCACCCTAACATCCAAACAAAACCATGCCAGGAGGTTTACACTAGAAAAACTAGAGACTCACACTGCTAACCCCGTATCTTTGATGAACTTTAACACTGATCTACAAAACCCAGGATGTTTCAGATCCAGACAGTAAAAGGCTTCCGGCAGACCTGCCCACGTGATCCCCATTCCGCGGACAGAAAGCTGAAGACGAGATCTAGCGTTATTATAACGCGGACAAAAGGAAAAAACATGGTCCAGATCTTCGGGAACCTCACACCGGTCGCACCACCCCGAGGGATGGCACCCAATCCTGTGAAGATAAAAATTGAGAAAACAATGTCCAATTCTAAGGCGAGATAAGATAGACTGCTCCCTGCGAGGGAGCCGGGGAGACGACCCCAAGGACGCGATCGATGGATGCACCTTGTGACACCACCACCCCTTCGGGGAGGAGTCCCACTGACTTTGCCCTATAACATTAATTTTCTGTTTAATTAAATTAGAGAGGTCTGCCTGGCCTAGCGGAACCGGGGTTTCGAAATCCAGATTGAGGGCACGTTTGGCCGCCTGATCACACACTCCATTGCCTGCAATGCCCACATGGGCCGGGACCCAGCATAGATCGACGACCGTGCCCCTCCAATGGGCCAAACTTACGAGATGAATTACCAATTTGCCAATTATCAAATTACCAATCAAGAACCAATTCGTTCCTACTGCCAGGCTGGAACGACCTAAGCGCTATCAGTGCCGAGAGAGAGTCGGAAAATATGACCGCGCTGAGGGGATAAAGGTCTATAATCCATTCAAGAGCCAAAACAATTGCATAAAGTTCTGCCGAAAATACCGACAGGTGGTCTGAAAGCCTGAAAGCCTTGGTCACCTTCACATCAGGGATGCAGAAGGCAGCCGCAGTGCGGCCAAGACCCGGATCTTTGGAGCCATCTGTATAAGCATGGAGAGATTGACTCCAAAACTTGTGAATGAATTCTACAGCCATGTTACTTGTCACGACGGGATTGTCCCTGTCTGTCATACTCTGTAAATCCAAGTGAATTCTTGGAACCACGAGGGTCCAAGGCGGCCATAGGGACACTTTATTGGCTGTGTTAACCGGGGAGAGGTCCAACCCCAACCCTTTAACCGCCCTAACACACTTGAGACCAAAAGGGGAAGCCGACGGAGATTACCGAGAGCATGATACTCCCAGCAATCCAGGAACAGAGAACTGCCAGGATGATTTACCCCGAAGGAGATGCATTTGGACCAGTATTTGAGAATAGACACTTCCCATCGAAGTGACAAAGGCAGCTCACCCGCTTCAACCAGGAGAGCGCTCACTGGAGAGCTTTTAAAGGCACCAAGACATATGCGGAGAGCTTTGGACTGAACTCTTTCCAACCTCCTCCGGATGGACAGGGACATGTCCCAAAAGGCTTGACACCCGTAATCAAAGAGCGAACGTATTAGGGCTCTGTACAAGATAAGGAGGCTATCCTGGTGGGCACCCCCAAGAAGTTCCCGAGATACAACGGAGAAGGTTGAGACCCTTCGAGCACTTAGCTACAAGTTTGGCACAATGGGCATTCCAGGTTAAGCCCTTATCAAAGATCACCCACAAAAAGGGGACCACCAGAGAGACTTTTAGAGCCGTGCCATTGACTGTTAATCTGACGTCCTCAACCTTTCTCTTGAGGGTAAAGATTCCGAGCTTAGACTTTGGCCCAGAGATGGCAAAACCCCATTTTGCAGCCCACTGCTCAATACTGACAACATCAGCCTGAAGGCGCTTGGAGATGAACGCACAGTTCCTGCCCCGAACCCAGATAGCTATATCATCGGCAAACAAAGACAAATTGCCCCGCACCCCTGGAAGAGAGGCAACATCATTTATCATTATGTTGAAAAGGGTGGGACTAATACAACTACCCTGAGGAATACCCTTTTTAGTGAGAAAAACGGAGGACAGCGCAGCACCAACCCGCACTTGAAAATATCTGCCAGACAGGAAATCACGGATCCACCAGAAAAGTCTGCCCCTGATGCCTAACTGGTGAATCTTAAACAGAAGACCTTCCCTCCAGACAGAATCATAGGCCTTCTGAATATCGAGGAAAACCCCCAGCACCGACTCGCGGACGATGAAAGCCTTCCTAATGTCATTTGCCAGAGAGACTATTTGATCTGAAGAGGACCGACCCCTCCTGAATCCACTCTGATATCTACTAAGCAGATTATTCTTTTCTAAATAAAATATCAGGCGTTCATTAACCATCTTCTCCATAAGTTTGCTAACAACAGAAATAAGAGCTATCGGGCAGTAAGAGGATGGATCTGTAGGATCCTTACCAGGCTTTAGAACAGGAATGATTATGGAATGCTTCCACGCACAAGGGAGCCTTCCTGATGACCTTATTGATCAACACCTGAAACACTTCCAAGACACTATCATCCATGTGCTTCAACATAGAGTGAGTGAGCGAATCAGGGCCAGGAGCACTATTCTTGGACTTGGAAATGACATGCTTTAATTCACCCAGAGAGAAATCCATGTTAAGCGGGGAGTTATCTGGGCTCACATCACAGAGAATGTCTTTATGCTGGGAGACAAACTGACGCTTGACCTCACCTGACTCTGAATCGACCGGATCATCCCCTGACTGATCTGAAAAGAAGGACGCTAAAGCAGAGGCCTTCTCCTGGCTCGAGTAAACAGGGGCATTATTGCCGACCAGCCAAGCTATCGACCACCCTCCACCATTCCTACCATACATACTTCTAGCCCTACACCAAACAGAACTAATGGAGGTGTCCGGATTAATAGACGCACAAAATGCTCGCCAAGACTCTGACTTGGCACATTTAATTACCCGCTGAGCTTGAGCTCTTCTTCTCTTGAACTCGATAGCATCTTGAAGCAGCAAGGATTTCCTAACTTTTTCAAAGGAAGACTTTCTGGCCTTAATGGCCCTCGCGCAATCCTCATTCCACCAGGGAACTTTAATTCTCTGACCGATCTGACCTTTACAAGTGGGGATAGACTCGAGAGCACTGCGATAAACTCCTTTGACTAAACTATTACTGAAGATATCAGGATTCTCGTTAAATAATTCAGGTTTTACCACCTCGGAGCAACATCTGGAAAACTTTCCCCAATTAGCCCTGGAAATACTCCAAGAGGGAGGCCTATCCAACCCCTCCAGATCTCTCTCCAATTTGAGGTGAGTGACCACCGGAAGGTGGTCACTACCCAGACTGTCTGAAAGAACCCGCCATTCACACCTTGCTGCAAGCGAGGCAGAGACTATCGTGAGGTCAAGAGGGGAAGACCGACCAGAGCCTGGATTTATGAATGTTCCACTACCATCATTCAGTATTACTAAGTCAAGGTCGTCCATCACCTTCTCCACACAAGAACCATTACTGTCCGTGAGCTTAGAGCCCCATAGAGTGTTGAGGCTGTTGAAGTCACCGCACCAAAAGATTGACCCTTCGCACTTGCATAAAACCTCTTTAAGCGCAAGAACATTCAAAGAGAGACACGGATTATAAAAGTTAACCACTGAGAAGGTCTCACTCGGGCTAGGAAATAAAACCACATTACACTCCAACTCCACCTGACAATCTATAACCCTATGAGGGACTCCTGACCTCACAAAAACCCCACACACCCCCCCCCCCCCCCCCCACCCCAAGCTCTATCCCTGCGAATTAACAAATAATTTGGAATCCTATAACAAATGTGGCTCTTTAACCAAGTTTCTTGGATACATATTATATCTGGTTTTACTATGAGATCACTTAAAAATTTATAAACTCTGAACCGTGAGCAGGTAAACTTTTCGCATTCCATTGAAGGAGCCTCAGTCCTCAAGAGAAGGGGGATCTTTCTGAGGCCTGGACTTTGACCCGCTCCTCTTGTGCCCCAACAGAGCGTGGATCTGACCAATGGAAAATTCCTCCCAACCCAGATGCTTGGCCGCGGCAACCCACACAGCACGGATTTTGTCCGTTCGACTAGACGCTACTGCAGAGCAGTTGATAGATTCGGAAATAAACGCAATAAACGCGTCTTTAGAAATATTTAAATCTGAATCAGATTTGGCTCTCTCTGATCGACACTCGACTCGCTCAGTTTCAGTCTGGACTCCTACTGTTTTAGTAGCGACCTTCACCGAGCCAATGGGATTAGAGTTACGCAAACCTGCATACGAGGCAGATTTAGTCCCAGAAACTTTTGAAGCGGCTTCAGCGTAAGTTAATTTTTCCTTTACCTTTACCTGCCTAATAAGCGCTGCTTTTTGAAATCCGGGCAGCCTTGGAAAGCAGAGCTGTGCACCCCACCACAATTCCCACAATGTATTTGCTCACTCGGGCAAGCGCTACGCTCATGATCGCCATTGCATCTGCTGCAGTGAACCTTGCCCCGACAAGCTGGGGCCGTATGCCCAAACCTCTGACACTTGTAGCATCTAAGAGGAGCCGGTATGTAATCTCTTACCGTGAAGGCCAAATAGCCGAGCACTACCTTTGATGGAAGGCAAGAACCACTGAAGGACAGCAAGACTGAGAAGGTGTTCACCTTCTCTCCCTCCCTGAATGTGGTAAGACGACGAGCCTCAGTCACTCCACTGGAGGCCAAATAACTCTTAATCTCTTCAATTTCTATGGATGAATCCACCCCATAGATGACACCACGACATTCTCTCATGTACTTCGGGATTTGACACGAAACACAGACCTCCCCAAAATGAGTTGCTTTCAAAACCTTGTCCCTTTGCCCGGCTGACTTGCACTCAATGAGCAAGTCACCCGACCGAAGCACCTTCGCAGACACCACTTCCCCGAACTCTTTCTTTATAAGCGCTGCTTACTTTATAGGGTTGGATGGGCCCACACGATTAGGCCTCTCAACGGCCGCCACAATGACCACAAACTTATCGAGAGAATCAACGGGATTACCAGAGGCCTGGGAGAGGGGAGCCCTACGCTTGGGCTTCTCAACTGGAGACACCTCATCAGAGGACACCTGGCCTCGCCTCTCTCTCTTCCGAGGTTTACCAACAGATTTAAAGACCCCCTCCCCATCCTCTCCTGAGAGACTATCCATTTATTCCTACTAGCGGGAATTTAGTCTGGCCTGGGAATCAAGCCCGGAAGAGTGTCAGCTCCGCGAAGAGTACGGCGTCTTCCGGGGTCCAAAAAAAAAAAAGGTTCGCCTAAAAAACGGCTCCAGCCATCCCCTCTCGATAGCGACTACCGACTACCGAGCCCCGCAATGAGACCCGCCTCACCCCGATCAACCGGCCTCGAAGAGTCGACCGCCTCGCGGCTCTGAGAACGCCACCAAACTCAAAAGAAGAAGAAGAATTCCTTCGCATCTTGCGTCTCCCAGTTGCCATCCGCATAATGGACGGCGAAGCCGGTGTTATCAATAAACGCGTACGTATTATGTTGAAAACCAGATTATGCTGGATCCCTTGGCTTGAGAATTCCGAAGCTGTGACGCACCAAATCGCTCAATGGAGGCCGCCATCTTGCGGATGGTGAAGCATGCATAACAAATTGAAAAACGTTCAATAGGAGTTTGTTATCAATTGTTTTATCAATTTTATCACCCGTCTTTGTTTGATTCACAATCCCTATGCACCTCTAATTTGTAATTAAAATACTTTAAGACCAACCTCGGCCCGCACGGGCCTGGTTATCTTCAATGAAAATCGTCACCAAACACCGGAACCAATGAGATGCGAGCATTTGAAAAAATATTTCCAAAACCAAATCACTCAATGGAGGCCGCCATCGACCGGATGCTGAAGTTTGCATAAAAAAATTGGGAAAACGTTCAATAGGAGTTTGTTTCACCCGTCTTTGTTTGATTCACATTCTGATGCACCTCTAATGTGTAATTAAAATACGTTAAGACCAACCTCGTTATCTTCAACGAAAATCGTCACCAAACACCGGAACCAATGAGATTCGAGCATTTCAAAATAATTTTCAAAAAAGCTTATTACGCGTTTCGGACGCTGAAAACGGCGTCAAATATTCTAAAATTGACGAAGAATAATTTTTTAGAAATCTCGCGGCCGTAGGGGATAGTTTTTCACGGCCGGAAATATCCGAAGTTGAGACCGAATTCACCGAATTAATCAAGAAGGACATTTTATCAATTTTAATCTCATCCAGAATGCAAATGGTGTCATTTTGAACTAGGTACGGTACCTACTACTTCTTGTGACATTTATTGTATGTAGGTATTGGGGAGGACTGTCTGCTCTTCTCTTTTACCAAGTCTTACCAGGTACGGTACCTACTACACCTACCTACTACCAACTACCTAACCTACTGATGCCATAGTGATGGGTAAAATAGTGGCAAGAGGTTTTGGCTTCGCCGGCTCATTGCGGCTTTGCAGTCGGTACTAGTAGCCGGCGAAGCCGGTGTTGTCAATAAACGAGTACGTATTATGTTGAAAACCTGATTATGCCTTGGCTCGAGAATCCGAAGCGCCGTGGGCGCAGCCATCTTGCGTGGGCGGAAGTATGCATAACAAATTTAAAACGTTCATTAGGAGTTTCTTTCACCCGTCGTCGTTTGATTCACAATCTTATGCACCTCCGATGTATTAATAAAATAATTTAAGACCAACATCGGCCCGCACGGGCCTGGTTATCTTCAACAAAATGCGTCACCAAACACCGGACCCAATGAGAGTCGAGCATTTGCAAAAATATTTCTAAAATGAAAGCACTCAATGATGGGCGCCATCGACCGGATGCGGAAGTTTGCATAAAACAATTGCGAAAAAGTTGAATAGGAGCTTGTTTCACCCGTCGTTCTTTGATTCATAATCTAATGAAACCTCTCATTAGTAATTAAAATACGTTAAGACCAACCTCGTTATCTTCAACGAAAATCGTCATCAAGCACCAGAACCAATGAGATTCGAGCATTTGAAAAAATATTATTACGCATTTCGGACGGTGAAAACGGCGTCAAATATTCTAAAATTGACGAAGAATTATTTTTTAGAAATCTCCCGGCCGTACGGGATCGTTTTTCACGGCCAGAAATATGGTATAAGCGGTTTACATATTTAGTTTAGAAATACGGATAGTTTTTCACGGCCGGAAATATCCGAAGTTGAGATGGAATTCACCAAATTAATCACTGCAAGCTAACGTCTTCTGGTGGACGAAGCTGCCGTGCCCGGAGAGTCAGAGAACCAGCCCTGGCGCCTGACAGCGACTGAAGTTAGAAGACTACACACTTACTGTGAAAACGTATGTTAAGCCCAGTTAAAAATAGGCCTTAAGCTAGCACATCGTATAGTTACTTCCTGAAGCTTCTTGTGACATTTATTGTATTGTATGCAGGTATTGCCATCGGGGAGGACTGTCTGCTCTTCTCTTTTACCAGGTCGTACCAGGTACGGTACCTACTACACCTACCTACTACCAACTACCTACCTACCTACTACCAACTACCTACTACCAACTACCTAACCTACTGATGCCATGGTGATGGGTAAAATAGTGGCAAGAGGTATGCAGGTATTGGGGAGGACTGTCTGCTCTTCTCTTTTACCAAGTCTTACTATGTACGGTACCTACTACACCTACCTACTACCAACTACCTACCTACCTACTACCAACTACCTAACCTACTGATGCCATGGTGATGGGTAAAATAGTGGCAAGAGGTATGCAGGTATTGGGGAGGACTGTCTGCTCTTCTCTTTTACCAAGTCTTACCAGGTATGGTACCTACTACACCTACCTACTACCAACTACCTACCTACATACTACCAACTACCTACCTACCTACTACCAACTACCTAACCTACTGATGCCATGGTGATGGGTAAAATAGTGGCAAGAGGTTTTGGCTTCGCCGGCTCATTGCGGCTTTGCAGTTGGTACTAGTAGCCGGCAAAGCCGGTGTTGTCAATAAACGAGTACGTATTATGTTGAAAACCTGATTATGCCTTGGCTCGAGAATCCGAAGCGCCGTGGGCGCAGCCATCTTGCGTGGGCAGAAGTATGCATAACAAATTTAAAACGTTCATTAGGAGTTTCTTTCACCCGTCGTCGTTTGATTCACAATCTTATGCACCTCCGATGTATTAATAAAATAATTTAAGACCAACATCGGCCCGCACGGGCCTGGTTATCTTCAACAAAACGCGTCACCAAACACCGGACCCAATGAGAGTCGAGCATTTGCAAAAATATTTCTAAAATGAAAGCGCTCGATGGTGGGCGCCATCGACCGGATGCGGAGGTTTGCATAAAACAATTGCGAAAAAGTTCAATCGGAGTTTGTTTCACCCGTCGTTCTTTGATTCATAATCTAATGAAAACTCTCATTAGTAATTAAAATATGTTAAGACCAACCACGTTATCTTCAACGAAAATCGTCATCAAACACCAGAACCAATGAGGTTCGAGCATTTGAAAAAATATTATTACGCGTTTCGGACGGTGAAAACGGCGTCAAATATTCTAAAATTGACGAAGAATTATTTTTTAGAAATCTCGCGGTCGTACGGGATAGTTTTTCACGGCCGGAAATATCCGAAGTTGAGACGGAATTCTTCACCGAATTAATCACTGCGACGCCGGGAACTGCGACGGGAATCACTGCGACGTCTGCGACGCCAGGAACGAGGTTGGTGCAAAACAATCGAATCACGCATAAGCATATGCTGCTCGAATTAGTTCTCATCATATGCTCAAATTTCCTAAGCTAAATCGTCATTGCTTTGGGCACTGTGAAACGTATCAAGTCACTCGCTTACTGCACAGCGAAAAAGTACGAGCACTTGAACAACGTGTTTTTCGACTCGATTCTGCAAAACGCCCGCCATGTCACTCGGTCAAAGCCAAAACGAGGAACAATGTTTCGCCTCCATTCTTCATCGCCACACCGACCTATCAGATGTGGCATGAAGGACGACGTTTATGCTTAACCACGACATAAATGTACCCAAGCTAATTCGTGAGAAAGTGTCATGTGACTCCTGCTCATTCACCAGGTTACAATCTACACTGTTTCAATTACCAGTTTAAGTCTACACTTTAACTGTACACTGCTAAATTTCTCTAAAGCGTGTAAAGACCTTTGAGTGCTCGCACCAGCATATATGTGTTGTTGAGGATGTTCAAGAGTACTTACAGGTCACTATCAGCGTCTATCACCTTCTTTTCGCGATAAAAAACAATGTTCTCACGAAACGTAATTGGAAAGTAAACCACTCTGGGCCATTTTCGAAATTTTTCTCTTCTTTAGTGGTAGACCTGAAAAGCCGAATTAGGCTTCAATCCCATGCTCCCATGCTCAGTAGGTTTGTCTGATTTATGATGTCCTGCACCTACCGGTATAAGCGGTTTACATAAAGAAAGAAAGCTCGGTTTGATTAACGACAGTCACACATTGCCGTTGATACGGCGCTGTCGTCTGATCTGTTGGCACTGATCTTACTGCAAGCTAACTTCTTCTGGTGGAGGAAGCCGCAGTGCCCGGAGAGAACCAGCCCTGACAGTGACTGAAGTTAGAAGACTACACACATACTATGAAAACGTATGTTAAGCCCAGTTAAAATTTCTTAAAATAGGCCCTAAACTAGCACATCGTATAGTTACTACCTTCAGCTTCTTGTGACATTTATTGTATTTTAGGTATTGGGGAGGACTGTCTGCTCTTCTCTTTTACCAAGTCTTACCAGGTACGGTACCAACTACACCTACCTACTACCAACTACCTAACCTACTGATGGGTAAAATAGTGGCAAGAGGCTTTGGCTTCGCCGGCTCATTGCGGCTTTGCAGTCGGTACTAGTATTCGTATCTTGACCTTGCAACTGTCATTCCATATTTCATCCGCTCAAGCCAACTAAACCAGCGCTCCATCGTATTCCCGGCACAGCGAGAGACCTCATTCACACTGTACATCACTCACTGTATGGGCAGGACTTCCGGCGAGACTGGAAATTCTCCACTCAACTATACCGACCGTTGAAAACCAATGCATTATATTTATACTATACGTTGCTATCGACGTTTATTCAGCATTTCCCTTCATAATTCCATTATAAACAACGTATTTCTCGAGGCATTGCATGGCAGGAGTCACAGGTTCTCATTACACCGACATGGCATCCAGCACACTGCATGAAACATCTCGCTGGCAAGGCAAAGACGGCTCACATGTAGCAAAGTCGAAGTGGCCATCTCATTAGATGGCCCACAATGCATTTGGGCACACATCCTCCAAGCAACCTCATAGCAGGGTCCTTCCCCATACTCACGCATCATCTGTTTCATAATGCGCTCTACATAATGTGTATAAGGTAAACTCTTATTACGTGCTGTTTGTGTGAAAAAGATAAACTTGAAGCACGCGGTGCTACGCGCGCGACTTGCTACCAAGGAGGAAGCGGACAACGCGGTAAGTTTAATGTTCTTTATTCAAAGAGGTCACTGTAGCACTGGCCTCTGGCCTGCTCCGGGCTGCGCGCCCGGTGTATATCCTGAGGCCACGCCTACCCCTTGGGCGTGGCCGCCGCCCACTTGGTGCTCGGAATGATGTCACCACGCCAGTGGGCTTTCGTGTCCGCCACATGCGCCCCCCCCAGAATTCCCGCGCACCTGGAGGGCCAGTTTGCGGGGCAAACGGATGATGTGGCCGAAGCGCCCTCTGGCGCCCGGCGGCGTCCGGGGTGCAGGGATGCCAGGTGGGATGCCCCCGGCTGTACCCGGGATGGGTGCCGGACCGGGGGGCGCCGTGCCTGCGGTAGTGGGCGGTGCCGGGGGTCCACCCGCAGGGGGGCGGCCCCGACGCGGGGGCCGAGCCACCGGCGGTGGGTGGTCCACGTCGAGGTGGGCCGGCTTGAGGCGGTCTATGGAGACCCGGTCAGGAGTGCCGCCGATGTCCAGGGTGAAATGTTTCACCCCGGTCTCCAGCACGCGGAAAGGTCCGTCGTACGGGGGCCGCAGTGGTTTCCGGTGGGCGTCGTGCCGGACGAAGACGTACTCCGCGGTGCGAAGCTCCGGGGCGACGTGTGTAGGAGGGTGCCCGTGGTGCGCCGTCGGCACCGGGGCGAACCTCCGGGCGGTCTCCTGCAGCGCAGAACGCTCCTGCGCCGCGGACCAAGGTGCCGTGGGGTCGGGGAGGAACTCGCCCGGCACCCGCAGCGGTTGTTCAAAGACCAACTCCGCCGCGGATGCGCGCAGGTCCTCCTTGGGCGCCGTCCGGAGGCCCAGCAGGACCCAGGGGAGCCTGTCGACCCAGCCGCCGTCGCGGAGGGTGGCCCGCAGCGCAGCCTTCAACGAGTGGTGGAACCGCTTGCACAGGCCGTTGGCCTGGGGGTGGTAGGCCTTGGTTCAGTGCAACTGGACCCCGAGCCCCCGCACGACCGCGGCCCAGAGCTCCGAGGTGAACTGGGGGCCGCGGTCGGACGAGATGTCCGAGGGGGCGCCGAACCGGGCGACCCAGGTGGCGATGAACGCCTGCACGGCGTCTGCCGCCGTCGTCGCCGCCAAAGGCATGGCCTCCGGCCACCGGGTGGTGCGGTCCACCATGGTGAGGACATGGGTGAAACCCCGCGAGGGGGGCAGAGGTCCCACCAGGTCCACGTGCACGTGGCCGAACCTATGTGCCGGCACCGTAAACGGGGCCAATGGGGCCTGGGTATGCCGGTGCACCTTCGCGCGCTGGCACGCGAGGCACGTCCTGGTCCAGCCGCGGACGGCCTTCCGGAGGCCATGCCAGAAAAACTTGTCGGCGACCAACCTCTGGGAGGCCTTCGTGCCCGGGTGGGACAGGCCGTGGATGGTGTCAAAAACCTGGCGCTGCCAGCCTGCGGGCACGATGGGGTGAGGCCGCCCGAGGGAGACGTCGCAAACGAGGGCCGTGCCCGTGCCGTCGAAGGGCACCTCGGTGACGCGGAGGCCCATGACGGCGGTCCGCAAGGCCTGGACCCCGGGGTGGACTGCGTGGGCGACGGCCCGGGAAAGGCAGTCGGCCACCGGGTTGTCCTTTCCCGCGACGTGTCGGATGTCCGTCGTGTACTCGGACACGGCAGAGAGGTGGCGCTGCTGCCGTGCCGACCATGGCTCGGCGACTTTGGCCATCGCGAACACAAGGGGGTTGTGGTCGACGAAGGCCGTGAACGCAGGGCCTTCGAGCAGATGGCGGAAGTGCCTAACCGCCAGGTGAAGCCAAAGCAACTCGCGGTCGAAGGTACTGTAACGGCGTTCGGGCGGGCGAACCTGCCGGCTGAAGAACGCCAGCGGTTGCCAAGCACCACGCACCCATTGCTCGTGCACCGCGCCCACCGCGTAGTCCGAGGCGTCGGTGGTTAGGTCGATCGGTGCATCGGGCGCCGGGTTTCCTGTTTGGCATTGAGGACCTCCATCCATTGTTGAGACAGCAGAAGCAGCATGTCCAGAGTAGAGTGACCTGGTCTGAAACCAAATTGATGATCAGAGATCAAGCCATTGGAGAAGAGGAAAGATTTCATATCCGAAGCAATGATGGATTCCATGACTTTGCTGATAATTGGGAGAAGGCTGATTGGTCTGTAGTTGCTAGGATCTGTTTTTGCACCTTTTTTGTGCAAAGCGGTGATGTTGGCTGATTTCCAAGCAGATGGCAGTTGACCTTGAGCAAAAGAGAGGGTGAAGAGAACAGAGAGAGGGTGAGATAGAGCAGCAGAGCAGGATTTTAGGACCCGTGGGCTGATGCCGTCGGGTCCAGTTGCAGAATCAGAGTCGAGGGTTGACAGAAACTTTTCCACCTTGTCAGGAGGAAAGGACACGGAGTCCAGGAGCAGCAGGGTACGACTGGGTATGGTGGGTACAGAGAGGGATGGGTTTGGGACACAAGATTTAGAGGCAAACACAGAGTTGAGGCATTCAGCTTTTTCACGTGCGGAGTCAGCTGTGTAGCCGTTTGAGGTAAGGGAGGGGATGGAGGGGGAACAAACACCAGAAACGGATTTGACCAGACGCCACCAGGATTTGGAAGAGGGAGACAGATAAGAGAGTTCAGTCTTGAGAATGGAGAGATATTGTTTCCTGGCTCTCCTGAGGGTGGATACACACTTGTTTCGGGCTTTGTGAAAGGAAATGAGATTTCCTTCCGTTGGATTTGCTTTCCAGGAGACGAAGGCAAGTTATTTCTGGGCAACAGCCTCACCACAAGATTCCGTGTACCATGGACGGGAGGAAGGGTATGACAACTGAAGACGAGATGGGATAAATCTGTGCATGAGAGAGAGCAATTTACTTTGGAAGAATTCCCAGGATGAGTTGATGTCAGAGGTGGTAGAGATGGGAGACCAGTCCAGATGATTGATGGCTGCTTGAAGACCGTGCCAGTTGGCCTGAGTGAAATGCCAGACTCGTCGACGCTGAGCAGGCTCCCTGAGGATGGTCAGAGAGATGTCCACTTTAACAAGGACATGATCAGATGATCCGATCGGAGCAGAAGAAGAGCAGCAGACATTTTCAGGGAAGTGAGTCATAACCAAGTCCAGAAGAGAAGATGTTCCGTTGACTGAGATCCGGGTCGGGAAATTGACAGATTGTGTCAGTCCCAGTGAGTCGCAGAAGTCCTTTGCTGAAGAGCCATGGCTGGTGAGAGAGGTACCCACACCCAGCCAACTGGCATGGTGACAATTGAAATCACCACATATGAGGAAGAGAGAGTTGGGATGAGTAGATAGAAGTTGGTCCATATCATCAGACAGCGAGATGTAGATGGAGTCATCACTGTTTGGTGGACGGTACAACACACATATGAACAAGAGGTGGGAGCGAAGGGGAAGCCGTAGCCAGAGGTATTCCTGGGGGTGAGGTGGAGAGAGTGCAGTGCAGGGCGAGTGAGGAAGAGAGTTTTTGATAAAGATAGCAACCCCGCCTCCAGGACGAGGCTCAGGTCTATCATACCGGAGGAGGGAGTAGCCCGGGAGAGATACTATGGAATCAGAGACATCATAAAGGAGGAAAGTTTCTGTTAAGCAGATCACGTCTGGTTTGACAGAAGCAACCTGTATGGAGAGATCAGTTAAGTTTGAACGAAGGCCCCGGATGTTTGAGGTCCATACCGTTAATGAAGAGGAAGGGGGAGCATCAGATACAGAACAGGGGGGAGGAGGGGTAGGGTAGGATGTGGAAGAGGTGGAAGAGATAGGGAGAGCTGTTGAAGGTGTGTCAGAGATTTCAGAATAGCTCGGAGAAAGGGAAGGATGGGGCGGACAAAAGGTTTGATGGTGATTGGGTGAGCCACAATGAGGTGTTATTTGAGGAGGGGGAAGAGCGAGGCAGAAGGTTGGGGGAGATGGAGGTGAGAGTTTGAAGGGGGAAGAAGCGGGGAGGACGCTTTGAGGAGGGGGAGAGAGAGAGGGGAAATTGAGAAGCAATGAGGGTGGGGAGATTTGAAGGGGAGGGGTGAGGGGGGAGTTTGGGAGGGAAGGGACAAGGGGAGGGATTTGAAAGGGATGGGATATGGGGGAGATTTGGAGGGGAGGGGTGAGGCAGGAGTCTAGGAGGGGAGGGGCGAGGGGGCGTCTTGGCGGGGAGGGGTGAGGGGGTAGTTTAGGAGGGAGGGGGCAAGGGGGGAGATTTGAAAGGGATGGGTGATGGGGAAGATTTGGAGGGGAGGGGTGATGGGGAAGATTTGGAGGGGAGGGGTTATGGGGAAGATTTGGAGGGGAGGGGTGAGATTGGATTTTTGAAAGTGTACGATTTATGGGAAACGAACATTTATTGCAAAATGAGTTTCTTGTGACCTTCGAGTTAAAAATACGTTTAAGGACGCTGGATGGAGGATGGAGTGCAGGAGAGTTTAGGGAATGTAGAAAAAAGGCACTATAGGAGATGGATATTTTTTTTGGGATGAATTGATTTGGTGAGCAAGTCGAAAGCAGCCTTTTAAAGAAGAAGAAGAAAAAGGTGTTATAAAATATGACGGAATACATAACTTGAGGGGAAAGTGTAAACATTGAAGGTTAATGAGTGAAAACTATCTGGGGAAATGGGGGAGAAACACGTGGTCGAAGAACGAACGAACGAATAAGAATGAATAAACGAATGAGAACAGAGAAGGAAATTTTTTTTTTTTTTTTTTTTTTTTTTGAGTTGAGATTTACACAAGGAAGTAGGCTATGGGTGAATAGCCTGGGAATATAGAGAACGAAAGTTATTGGATCACAAACGACGGACCGCTGAGAGAAAAACAAAGCCTCAAGGTTGTACAGTGCACACTGTACAAGGCCTCAAGACACGACACGGCAAACAGACGATCAATTTATGAAAGATAAACACCGAGAAACAACCAAAGTTGCACACAATAACTTCACACACCGAAAGATAAATACAGTTTCGACAAAATACAATTGTGAACAGACTTAACTTCGAAAAACGTGGAGACCGTGTGGAGCTTCGAAAATCCCTGATCTTTGTGGGTTTTTATAATATTCCAAGAGAGTAGAGACCTGGAGTATGTTCTTTGTGGGGTTTTTATGATATTCCAAGAGAGTGGAGACCTGGAGTATGTTCTTTGTGGGTTTTTATAATATTCCAAGAGAGTGGAGACCTGGAGCATGTTCTTTGTGGGGTTTTTATCATATTCCAAGAGAGTGGAGACCTGGAGTCTGTTCTTTGTGGGTTTTTATAATATTCCAAGAGAGTCGAGACCTGGAGCATGTTCTTTGTGGGTTTTTATAATATTCCAAGAGAGTAGAGACCTGGAGCATGTTCTTTGTGGGTTTTTATAATATTCCAAGAGAGTCGAGACCTGGAGCATGTTCTTTGTGGGTTTTTATAATATTCCAAGAGAGTGGAGACCTGGAGCATGTTCTTTGTGGGTTTTTATAATATTCCAAGAGAGTCGAGACCTGGAGCATGTTCTTTGTGGGTTTTTATAATATTCCAAGAGAGTAGAGACCTGGAGCATGTTCTTTGTGGGTTTTTATAATATTCCAAGTTAGTAGAGACCTGGAGCATGTTCTTTGTGGGTTTTTAGAATATTCCAAGAGAGTAGAGAACTGTAGCATGTTCTTTGTGGGTTTTATAATATTCCAAGAGAGTGGAGACCTGGCGCATGTTCTTTGTTGGTTTTTTATAATATTCCAAGAGAGTGGAGATCTGGAGCATGTTCTTTGTGGGTTTTATAATATTCCAAGAGAGTAGAGACCTGGAGCATGTTCTTTGTGGGTTTTTATAATATTCCAAGAGAGAGGAGACCTGGCGCATGTTCTTTGTGGGTTTTTATAATATTCCAAGAGAGTAGAGACCTGGAGTATGTTCTTTGTGGGGTTTTTATGATATTCCAAGAGAGTGGAGACCTGGAGTATGTTCTTTGTGGGGTTTTTATAATATTCCAAGAGAGTGGAGACCTGGAGTCTGTTCTTTGTGGGTTTTTAAAATATTCCAAGAGAGTGGAGACCTGGAGTATGTTCTTTGTGGGTTTTTATAATATTCCATGAGAGTGGAGACCTGGAGTATGTTCTTTGTGGGTTTTTATAATATTCCAAGAGAGTGGAGACCTGGAGTATGTTCTTTGTGGGTTTTTATAATATTCCAAGAGATTGAGACCTGGAGCATGTTCTTTGTGGGTTTTTTTTTATCATATTCCAAGAGAGGAGAGACCTGGAGTATGTTCTTTGTGGGTTTTTATAATATTCCAAGAGAGTGGAGACCTGGCGCATGTTCTTTGTGGGTTTTTATAATATTCCAAGAGAGTGGAGCTCTGGAGCATGTTCTTTGTGGGTTTTATAATATTCCAAGAGAGTAGAGACCTGGAGCATGTTCTTTGTGGGTTGTTATAATATTCCAAGAGAGTGGAGACCTGGAGTATGTTCTTTGTGGGTTTTTATAATATTCCAAGAGATTGAGACCTGGAGCATGTTCTTTGTGGGTTTTTTTTATCATATTCCAAGAGAGGAGAGACCTGGAGCATGTTCTTTGTGGGTTTTTATAATATTCCAAGAGAGTGGAGACCTGGCGCATGTTCTTTGTGGGTTTTTATAATATTCCAAGAGAGTAGAGACCTGGAGCATGTTCTTTGTGGGTTTTATAATATTCCAAGAGAGTAGAGACCTGGAGCATGTTCTTTGTGGGTTTTATAATATTCCAAGAGAGTAGAGACCTGGAGCATGTTCTTTGTGGGTTGTTATAATATTCCAAGAGAGTGGAGCTCTGGAGCATGTTCTTTGTGGGTTTTATAATATTCCAAGAGAGTAGAGACCTGGAGCATGTTCTTTGTGGGTTGTTATAATATTCCAAGAGAGTGGAGACCTGGAGCATGTTCTTTGTGGGTTGTTATAATATTCCAAGAGAGTGGAGACCTGGTGCATGTTCTTTGTGGGTTTTATAATATTCCATGAGAGTGGAGATCTGGAGCATGTTCTTTGTGAGTTTTATAATATTCCATGAGAGTAGAGACCTGGAGCATGTTCTTTGTGGGTTTTATAATATTCCATGAGAGTAGAGACCTGGAGCATGTTCTTTGTGGGTTTTATAATATTCCAAGAGAGTAGAGACCTAGAGCATGTTCATTGTGGGTTTTATAATATTCCATGAGAGTAGAGACCTAAACCATGTTCTTTGTTTAGGTCTCTACCTTTGTTTAGGTTTAGGTTTAGGTTTGGTTAAACCTTGTTTAGGTTTAGGTTTAGGTTTAGGTTTAGGAATATTATTTTATAATAGAGACCTGGAGTAGAGGAAGAGAGTAGAGAACTGGAGTATGTTCTTTGTGGGTTTTATAATATTCCATGAGAGTAGAGACCTAGAGCATGTTCATTGTGGGTTTCATAATATTCCATGAGAGTAGAGACCTAAACCATGTTCTTTGTTTAGGTCTCTACCTTTGTTTAGGTTTAGGTTTAGGTTTAGGTTAAACCTTGTTTAGGTTTAGGTTTAGGTTTAGGTTTAGGAATATTATTTTATAATATTCCATGAGAGTAGAGACCGGGAGCATGTTCTTTGTGGGATTTATAATATTCCATGAGAGTAGAGACCTGGAGCATGTTCTTTGTGGGTTTTATAATATTCCATGATAGTAGCGACCTGGAGCATGTTCATTGTGGGTTTTATAAAAATCCATGAGAGTCGAGACCTAAACCATGTTCATTGTGGGTTTTATAAAAATCCATGAGAGTCGAGACCTAAACCATGTTCTTTGTGGGTTTTATAATATTCCATGAGAGTAGAGACCTGGCAGATGTTCTTTGTGGGTTTTTATAATAATCCATGAGAGTAGAGAACTGGAGCATGTTCTTTGTGGGGTTTTTATAATATTCCAAGAGAGAAGAGACCTGGTCCATGTTCTTTGTGGGTTTTTATAATATTCCAAGAGAGTCGAGAACTGGAGCATGTTCTTTTTGGGTTTTATAATATTCCATGAGAGTAGAGACCTGGACCATGTTCTTTGTGGGTTTTATAATATTCCATGAGAGTAGAGACCTGGCAGATGTTCTTTGTGGGTTTTTATAATAATCCATGAGAGTAGAGACCTGGCCCATGTTCTTTGTGGGTTTTTATAATATTCCATGAGAGTGGAGACCTGGAATATGTTCTTTGTGGGGTTTTTATAATATTCCAAGAGAGTGGAGACCTGGAGTATGTTCTTTGTGGGTTTTTATCATAGTCCAAGAGATTGAGACCTGGAGCATGTTCTTTGTGGGTTTTTACAATATTCCAAGAGAGTGGAGATCTGGAGCATGTTCTTTGTGGGTTTTTATAATATTCCAAGAGAGTGGAGACCTGGAGCATGTTCTTTGTGGGGTTTTATAATATTCAAGAGAGTAGAGACCTGGAGCATGTTCTTTGTGGGTTTTTATAATATGCCAAGAGAGTAGAGACCTGGAGCATGTTCTTTGTGGGTTTTTATAATATTCCAAGAGAGTGGAGACCTGGAGCACGTTCTTTGTGGGTTTTTATAATATTCCAAGAGAGTCGAGACCTGGAGCATGTTCTTTGTGGGTTTTTATAATATTCCAAGAGAGTGGAGACCTGGAGCATGTTCTTTGTGGGTTTTTATAATATTCCAAGAGAGTGGAGACCTGGAGCATGTTCTTTGTGGGTTTTTATAATATTCCAAGGGAGTGGAGACCTGGAGCATGTTCTTTGTGGGTTTTTATAATATTCCAAGAGAGTGGAGACCTGGAGCATGTTCTTTGTGGGTTTTTATAATATTCCAAGAGAGTAGAGACCTGGAGTATGTTCTTTGTGGGTTTTTATAATATTCCAAGAGAGTAGAGACCTGGAGCATGTTCTTTGTGGATTTTTATAATATTCCAAGTGAGTAGAGACCTGGAGCATGTTCCTTGTGGGTTTTTATAATATTCCAAGAGAGTAGAGAACTGTAGCATGTTATTTGTGGGTTTTTATAATATTCCAAGAGAGTGGAGACCTGGAGCATGTTCTTTGTTGGTTTTTTATAATATTCCAAGAGAGTGGAGACCTGGAGCATGTTCTTTGTGGGTTTTATAATATTCCAAGAGAGTAGAGACCTGGAGCATGTTCCTTGTGGGTTTTTATAATATTCCAAGAGAGTAGAGAACTGTAGCATGTTATTTGTGGGTTTTTATAATATTCCAAGAGAGTGGAGACCTGGAGCATGTTCTTTGTGGGTTTTTATAATATTCCAAGAGAGAGGAGACCTGGCGCATGTTCTTTGTGGGTTTTTATAATACTAGGGCATGCCCGTACTATATCTATATCTAAAATTATATCCCCCCCCTCTATTTACATGAAATGGTTTGGTCCAAAGCGAACGGCTTGCGAGTACGGTGACAATCCCCCCCCCCCCCCCTCTATTTACATGAAATGGTTTGGTCCAAAGCGAACGGCTTGCGAGTGCGGTGACAATCCCCCCCCCCCCCCCTCTATTTACATGAAATGGTTTGGTCCAAAGCGAACGGCTTGCGGAGTTTGGTAAAGAAATCGCCATCGCGTGCACAAAGGCGCAGGAAAGCGAAAGAATCGCAAATTAGTTTTAAAACATAGTTTAACGCCCGAGCGAGTTTAACGCAATCGCAAATCGCATCGCAAAGCGAAAGAATCGCAAATTAGTTTTAATTAGTTTTAAAACATAGTTTAACGCCAACATAGCGCCAACATAGTTTGCCGACGGGAAATAAATGAATACGCTCTCAAATGTGCCATCCGAGGCAGAGTCTGTTCGCCACGTTCGGCACACGTGATAGCTCGCTGCTCTCTGATTGGTTGAATCGTTTTTTGGACATAGCTCGGTAACTACTTCTGCGATTAATTTAAAACCTTGAAAAGGCACATCCTCGGGTCCCCAGCAATATACCTGGCAAGTTTCAAGTATATCGGACCGGTAGTTGTCGAGAAACAGCGGTCACAGACAAACATACATACATACATACATACAAACATACAAACATACAAACATACACACAGGGATTAGTGGAATTATAGATAGATTCCAAGAGAGTAGAGACCTGGAGTATGTTCTTTGTGGGGTTTTTATGATATTCCAAGAGAGTGGAGACCTGGAGTATGTTCTTTGTGGGGTTTTTATAATATTCCAAGAGAGTGGAGACCTGGAGTCTGTTCTTTGTGGGGTTTTATAATATTCCAAGAGAGTAGAGACCTGGAGTATGTTCTTTGTGGGTTTTTATAATATTCCAAGAGAGTGGAGACCTGGAGCATGTTCTTTGTGGGGTTTTATAATATTCCAAGAGAGTAGAGACCTGGCGCAGAAAGTAGAGACCTGGCGCATGTTCTTTGTGGGTTTTTATAATATTCCAAGAGAGTGGAGACCTGGAGCATGTTCTTTGTGGGGTTTTATAATATTCCAAGAGAGTAGAGACGTGGCGCATGTTCTTTGTGGGTTTTTATAATATTCCAAGAGAGTAGAGACCTGGAGCATGTTCTTTGTGGGGTTTTATAATATTCCAAGAGAGTAGAGACCTGGCGCATGTTCTTTGTGGGTTTTTATAATATTCCAAGAGAGTAGAGACCTGGAGCATGTTCTTTGTGGGTTTTTATAATATTCCAAGAGAGTAGAGACCTGGAGCATGTTCTTTGTGGGTTTTATAATATTCCAAGAGAGTAGAGACCTGGCGCATGTTCTTTGTGGGTTTTTATAATATTCCAAGAGAGTAGAGACCTGGAGCATGTTCTTTGTGGGTTTTATAATATTCCAAGAGAGTAGAGACCTGGCGCATGTTCTTTGTGGGTTTTTATAATATTCCAAGAGAGTAGAGACCTGGAGCATGTTCTTTGTGGGTTTTTATAATATTCCAAGAGAGTAGAGACCTGGCGCATGCCGCATGTTCTTTGTGGGTTTTTATAATATTCCAAGAGAGTAGAGACCTGGCGCATGCCGCATGTTCTTTGTGGGTTTTTATAATATTCCAAGAGAGTAGAGACCTGGCGCATGTTCTTTGTGGGTTTTTATAATATTCCAAGAGAGTAGAGACCTGGAGCATGTTCTTTGTGGGTTTTATAATATTCCAAGAGAGTGGAGACCTGGAGCATGTTCTTTGTGGGTTTTTATAATATTCCAAGAGAGTGGAGACCTGGAGCATGTTCTTTGTGGGTTTTTATAATATTCCAAGAGAGTAGAGAACTGGAGCATGTTCTTTGTGGGTTTTTATAATATTCCAAGAGAGTAGAGACCTGGAGCATGTTCTTTGTGGGTTTTATAATATTCCAAGAGAGTGGAGACCTGGAGCATGTTCTTTGTGGGTTTTTATAATATTCCAAGAGAGTAGAGACCTGGAGCATGTTCTTTGTGGGTTTTTATAATATTCCAAGAGAGTAGAGACCTGGAGCATGTTCTTTGTGGGTTTTTATAATATTCAAGAGAGTAGAGACCTGGAGCATGTTCTTTGTGGGTTTTTATAATATTCCAAGAGAGTAGAGAACTGGAGCATGTTCTTTGTGGGTTTTTATAATATTCCAAGAGAGTAGAGACCTGGAGCATGTTCTTTGTGGGTTTTATAATATTCCAAGAGAGTGGAGACCTGGAGCATGTTCTTTGTGGGTTTTTATAATATTCCAAGAGAGTAGAGACCTGGCGCATGTTCTTTGTGGGTTTTTATAATATTCAAGAGAGTAGAGACCTGGAGCATGTTCTTTGTGGGTTTTTATAATATTCCAAGAGAGTAGAGACCTGGAGCATGTTCTTTGTGGGTTTTATAATATTCCAAGAGAGTGGAGAACTGGAGCATGTTCTTTGTGGGTTTTTATAATATTCCAAGAGAGTAGAGACCTGGAGCATGTTCTTTGTGGGTTTTTATAATATTCCAAGAGAGTAGAGACCTGGAGCATGTTCTTTGTGGGTTTTTATAATATTCCAAGAGAGTAGAGACCTGGCGCATGTTCTTTGTGGGTTGTTATAATATTCCAAGAGAGTAGAGAACTGGAGCATGTTCTTTGTGGGTTTTTATAATATTCCAAGAGAGTAGAGACCTGGAGCATGTTCTTTGTGGGTTTTTATAATATTCCAAGAGAGTAGAGACCTGGAGCATGTTCTTTGTGGGGTTTTATTTCTTCACATTATTTATTGTTATATCACGTGACTTTTTCAAGGTTCCCCACACCAATAAACCTAAACATTGACTGGGTTATTACAAGTCATAACATCTCGTTCATAAACTCTGATCAAGCCCATTGGGACAAAGGTTTGGTGACAATGTTGGATTTACAAAATAAATATAATCAAATAATTAAATCATCAGAACTTCGGAACCAATTAATCAAACACTTCAGATGAATCATCGAAGGACCAGGTTAATTCAGGTAAACAAACTTCGTTCCGGGTGATCTAAAAAGATGATTAAATAATGAACGTGATTTCAGTTCAGATCATTAAATAATGAAATATTTGTGATTTAAGGTGCACTGTAACTTCATCAACAAAAGGTAATTTTGCAACTCAGACGCATTATTCATGTTAAACCCCAACCCCCGTTTCTCATCCTAAATTATCATACCTGTTTATACCTCGGTGCAATGCGACGTCGATCGTTTGTCAACCGAATACCTGCAGTCGACACTTTAAAATGAACACGCCCCGCCCACACTGGCACGAACACGCCCCGCCCACACTGACACGAACACGCCCCGCCCACACTGACACGAACACGCCCCGCTGTCTATGATACGAACACGCGCCGCTCACACTGACACGCCAAGCCGCCTATTTAAGAGACGCAACGACTTCGTTTGCCGCACCCGTCAGCCGTCACACACTGACGTGGGGCAGAACGAATACCTGTTAATATATCATTGTGTTGTGGTTTAGGGTTTTCTTGTTTGTTTCTTTTTCTCTTTTTCCCTCATTTTCATTTCCTTCTTGATCGTCAGTGAGTCGAGGTGAGTTCATGTTGTGTTGTAGAAGGTAAATACCGTGTATGTACCTGTATCGATGTGATTTACCATTTACCTGCAGCTCGTGTAATCTAAAGTGAATTTACCATTTAATTTGTAAAATGTCGTTTTTCGACATCATCATCGATATTCAAAGTGAATGTTTTATGTTTAATGAAAGTTTTTCTTTTCCCGTCGAGTTCATGTCCGAGTGACGTTTCGTGTGTACATTTGTGTATTCGTAGTAAACATCGTCCGGGGAAACGTTTTTATCAAATAAACACTTTATCAAAGGTCGGAGCTGGTGTGGAGGTGAATTGTGCAGTTAAAATCATGAAAATCGGTTCAACTTAAGAGTTTGGGGAGAATCGTGTGCGGGCAGCGGGCGTCTGAACACAAAATGGGCGTCTTGCACCAAGTGCCATTGTACCTGCCTCGGGCTCAAAATGAAATGACACCAATTTAAAAACACGATTTCACTTCACGAGACGAATTCCTGGAATTCGTCCCGTTATTTAATTCCCGCACACGGTTCTCTCTCCAAACTCTTAATCTGAACCGATTTTCATGATTTAAACTGCACAATTCACCTCAACATCAGCTCCGACCTTTGATAAAGTGTTTATTTGATTAAAAAGAAAACGTTTCCCCGGACGATGTTTAGTTTGACCGGAAACTACTCCGACAATAACTACGATAGAGCAGACGGGAAAGGTAAACTCTTATTATGTACTGTATAGTGTATATGGTAAACTCTTATTATGTACTGTATAGTGTATATGGTAAACTCTTATTATGTACTGTATAGTGTATATGGTAAACTCTTATTATGTACTGTATAGTGTATATGGTAAACTCTTATTATGTACTGTATAGTGTATATGGTAAACTCTTATTATGTACTGTATAGTGTATATGGTAAACTCTTATTATGTACTGTATAGTGTATATGGTAAACTCTTATGTACTGTATAGTGTATATGGTAAACTCTTATTATGTACTGTATAGTGTATATGGTAAACTCTTATTATGTACTGTGTAGTGTATATGGTAAACTCTTATTATGTGCTGTATAGTGTATATGGTAAACTCTTATTATGTACTGTATAGTGTATATGGTAAACTCTTATTATGTACTGTATAGTGTATATGGTAAACTCTTATTATGTGCTGTATAGTGTATATGGTAAACTCTTATTATGTACTGTATAGTGTATATGGTAAACTCTTATTATGTACTGTATAGTGTATATGGTAAACTCTTATTATGTACTGTATAGTGTATATGGTAAACTCTTATTATGTACTGTATAGTGTATATGGTAAACTCTTATTATGTGCTGTATAGTGTATATGGTAAACTCTTATTATGTACTGTATAGTGTATATGGTAAACTCTTATTATGTACTGTATAGTGTATATGGTAAACTCTTATTATGTGCTGTATAGTGTATATGGTAAACTCTTATTATGTACTGTATAGTGTATATGGTAAACTCTTATTATGTACTGTATTGTAGCGGACACAAAAGCCCACTGGCGTGGTGACATCATTCCACGCACCAAGTGGGCGGTGGCCACGCACCAGGGGTAGGCGTGGCCTCATGATATACACCGGGCGCCCAGCCCGGAACAGTACAGTGTTACAGTGCAGTCTTACAATAAAGACGTTTATATGTTACCGCTTGTCCGCTTCCTCCTTGCTCACAAGCAGCGTGCGTAACGCCGCGCTTTACTGGTGACCCTCGACGTTGGATCTGCCGTAGCGATCCTTCCGAACACGACGCCATGGCAATGGCGATTAAACTTCCCGAATTTTGGGAGGCCCAGGCCAAGGTCTGGTTCGTTCAAGCCGAAGCCCAGTTTCAGCTTCGGCGCCTCACCAACGACGACCTGCGCTACTGCCATGTCGTCGCCTCCCTCGGGCCCGGCACGGCCGCTCGAGTTGTGTCCGTCCTTCGCCACCCACCGGACGGCCACAAGTACGAGACACTCAAGCGGCTACTCCTAGCCACGTTCGGCCTCACGGACGACGCACGTGCCGACCGCCTCCTGGATCTCCCCGAGCTCGGTGAGACGCGCCCGTCGGTCCGAATGGACCATATGCTGTCCCTGTTGGGCGACGAGGCCCCCGGTTCGCTATTCCGGGCGCTTTTCCGTCGCCAACTTCCAGCGCAGGTTCGCCTCGCGTTGGCCGGGACCGGGCTAACGGAACCCCGAGCATTGGCGGCCGAGGCGGACAAGTACTTCGCCGCTTCGGACACGCGGGCGAGCGTTGGCGTGGCCGTCACGGCCTTCGACGCTGATGTTCCACAGCATCATCTTCTACAGCACGCTGATGTTCCACAGCATCATCTTCTACAGCACGCTGATGTTCCACAGCATCATCTTCTACAGCACGCTGTGGTTCAGCAGCATGCTGATACGCACCTCGTGAACGCCGCCACGCCCCGCCCACCGCCGCGGCGAAAACCGCCACCGCGGGGAAACCCGTCAACTCCACCGGCCTGGCGGAGCCAGCCGCGCTCCTCCAGCTCCACCACCTGGTGCCGGTTCCACGCCAAGTTCGGCCACGAAGCTCGGCGGTGTCATCCGCCGTGCTCCTTCAACGGGTCGGGAAATGCCCGGGCCGGCGCTCAATTGTGGCGATGAGCGCCGGCCGTTCGAGCAGCCTGCTGTTCATAACGGACACCTTCTCCGGGCGCCGTTACCTGTGCGACACGGGAGCACAGGTGAGTGTCATTCCCGCCGGCACGTCAGACAAGCACGCCGCGGGTGGGGGCCCCGCGCTGCTTGCCGCGAACGGGACGCCCATCCGTACGTACGGAAAACGCTGCCTCTCTCTGCGGTTTGGAGGGCAGGTTTTCCGATGGACGTTCGTCACCGCCGACGTGCCCATGGCACTGCTTGGCGCGGACTTCCTGTGCGCTAATGGGCTCCTGGTCGACGTCAAGCGCAGACGGCTTGTCCAGGCCGAGACGTTCAGCTCGCTCGCATGTGCGTTGCCCAGCTCAACGAGCGGCTTGCCAAGCGGCTTGCCGAACGATTCGGTTCCGGCCACGTTGGTCTGTACGTTTCCGGCAGCGGATGCATTCACCCGCCTCCTCGCCGGCTTCCCGGCCCTCACGCGGCCCACCTTCTCGGCGGGGGCCGTCAAGCACGGGGTGGCCCATCACATCCCCACCGTCGGGCCACCGGTCTACGCCCGGGCACGCCGCCTCGAGCCGACGAAGCTGGCGGTGGCAAAAGCGGAGTTCGCTACCCTGGAGCGACTCGGCATCGTTCGGCGCTCAGAGAGCGCTTGGGCGTCGCCGCTGCACATCGTGCCGAAGCCCGGCAGGGGATGGCGACCGTGCGGGGACTATCGCCGTCTCAATGACGCCACGACTCCCGACCGCTACCCCGTCCCCCACATTCAGGACTTTTCCGCCCGTTTGGCGGGCAGGTCCTTCTTCTCGAAGGCGGACCTCATACGCGGCTACCATCAGGTCCCCGTCAGGCCGGAGGACGTCCCGAAGACGGCGGTCATCACGCCATTCGGACTCTTCGAGTTCCTGCGCATGCCCTTCGGTCTGAAGAATGCGGCTCAGGCGTTCCAGCGACTGATGGACAGCGTCCTGCGCGACTTGGATTTTGTCTACGTCTACCTGGACGATATCCTCGTCGCCAGCGCGTCCCGCGAAGAGCACCTACGCCACCTCCGCACGCTCTTCGAACGCCTGGGCCAGCATGGCCTGATTGTGAACCCCGCAAAGTGCCGGTTCGGTGCCGCCACAATCGATTTTCTGGGGCACCGTGTCACCAGGCACGGTGCCGTCCCCCTGCCGGCCAAGGTGGAGGTGGTGAAGGGGTTTCCGCGCCCCCGTACGATCAGAGGGCTGCAGGAGTTCCTGGGCATGGTGAACTTTTACCATCGGTTCCTGCCCCGTATCGCCCAGCTCCTGCGCCCCCTGCACGAAGCTCTCCGAGGTAAGCCGGGCAAAGGCGACGTTACCTGGACCGAGCAGATGGACACGGCGTTCACGGGCGCGAAGCTCGCCTTGGCTAACGCCACCATGCTCGCGCACCCGGCGCCCGATGCACCGATCGCCCTCACCACCGATGCCTCGGACTACGCGGTGGGCGCGGTGCACGAGCAATGGGTGCGTGGAGCTTGGCAACCGCTGGCGTTCTTTAGCCGGCAGCTTCGCCCGCCCGAACGCCGTTACAGTACCTTCGACCGCGAGTTGCTCGGACTTCACTTGGCGGTCAGGCACTTCCGCCATCTGCTCGAGGGCCGGGCGTTCACTGCCTTCGTCGAACACAAGCCGCTGATCTTCGCGATGGGCAAGGTCACCGAGCCGTGGTCGGCCCGGCAGCAGCGTCACTTCTCGGCCGTGTCCGAGTACACGACGGACATCCAGCACGTCGCGGGAAAGGACAACCCGGTGGCGGATTGCCTTTCCCGGGCCGTCGCCCACGCAGTCCACCTCGGCATCGACTATGCCCGGATGGCAGCGGACCAGGCCGCTGACCCCGACGTCCAGGCCTTGCGGACCGCCGTCACGGGCCTCCGCGTCACCGAGGTGCCGTTCGACGGCGCGGGGGCGGCCCTCTTGTGCGACGTCTCCCTCGGGCGTCCTCGCCCCATTGTGCCCACGGGCTGGCAGCGCCAGGTGTTTGACACCATCCACGGCCTGTCCCACCCGGGTGTGAGGGCCTCCCAAAGGCTGATCGCCGACAAGTTCGTCTGGCATGGCCTCCGGAAGGCCGTCCGCGGCTGGGCCAGGACGTGCCTTGCGTGCCAGCGCGCCAAGGTGCACCGGCACACCCAGGCCCCTTTGGCCCCGTTCACGGTGCCGGAACGCCGGTTTGACCACGTCCACGTGGACCTGGTGGGACCTCTGCCCCCCTCGCGGGGTTTCACCTACGTCCTCACCATGGTGGACCGCACCACCCGGTGGCCGGAGGCCGTGCCCTTGGCGTCGACAACGGCGGCCGATGTCGCGCAGGCTTTCATCGCCACCTGGGTCGCCCGGTTCGGCGCCCCCTCAGACATCTCATCCGACCGCGGCCCCCAGTTCACCTCGGAGCTCTGGGGGGCGGTTGCGCAGGGGCTCGGGGTCCGGCTGCACCGAACCACGGCCTACCACCCCCAGGCTAACGGCCTGTGTGAGCGATTTCACCGCTCATTGAAGGCCGCGCTCCGGGCCACCCTCCGCGACGGCGGCTGGGTTGACAGGCTCCCCTGGGTCCTGCTGGGCCTCCGGACGGCGCCCAAGGAGGACCTGCGCGCATCCGCGGCGGAGTTGGTCTTCGGGCAACCGCTGCGGGTGCCGGGCGAGTTCCTCCCCGACTCCACGGCACCATGGTCCGCGGCACAGCAGCGCTCCGCTCTGCAAGAGACCGCCCAGAGGTTCGCCCCGGTGCCAACGGCATGCCACGGGCACCCACCGACGCACGTCGCCCCGGAGCTTCGCACGGCGGAGTACGTCTTCGTCCGCCACGATGCCCATCGGACACCACTGCGGCCCCCGTACGACGGGCCTTTCCGCGTGCTGGAGACCGGGGCGAAGCACTTCACCCTGGACATCGGCGGTACTCCTGACCGCGTTTCGGTAGACCGCCTCAAGCCGGCCCACCTCGATGTGGACCATCCACCGCCAGTGGCCCGACCCCCACGTCGGGGCCGCCCTCCTGCGGGCGGACCCCCGACACCGACCAGCCCCGCCGCCACGGCGCCCCCCGGTCCTGCACCCATCCCAGGGGCAGCCAGGGGCATCCCACCTGGTATCCCTGCACCCCGGACGCCGCCGATCGCCAGGGGGCGCTTCGGCCGGGTCATTCGTCTGCCCCGCAAACTGGCCCTCCAGGTGCGCGGGAATTCTGGGGGGGCGCGTGTGGCGGACACAAAAGCCCACTGGCGTGGTGACATCATTCCACGCACCAAGTGGGTGGTGGCCACGCACCAGGGGTAGGCGTGGCCTCATGATATACACCGGGCGCCCAGCCCGGAGGCCGGAACAGTACAGTGTTACAGTGCAGTCTTACAATAAAGACGTTTATATGTTACCGCTTGTCCGCTTCCTCCTTGCTCACAAGCAGCGCGCGTAACGCCGCGCTTTAGTATAGTGTATATGGTAAACTCTTATTATGTACTGTATAATGTATATGGTAAACTCTTATTATGTACTGTATAGTGTATATGGTAAACTCTTATTATGTACTGTATAGTGTATATGGTAAACTCTTATTATGTACTGTATAGTGTATATGGTAAACTCTTATTATGTACTGTATAGTGTATATGGTAAACTCTTATTATGTACTGTATAGTGTATATGGTAAACTCTTATTATGTACTGTATAGTGCATATGGTAAACTCTTATTATGTACTGTATAGTGTATATGGTAAACTCTTATTATGTACTGTATAGTGTATATGGTAAACTCTTATTATGTAGTGTATATGGTAAACTCTTATTATGTACTGTATAGTGTATATGGTAAACTCTTATTATGTACTGTATAGTGTATATGGTAAACTCTAATTATGTACTGTATAGTGTATATGGTAAACTCTTATTATGTACTGTATATGTGTATATGGTAAACTCTTATTATGTACTGTATATGTGTACAAGGTAAACTCTTATTATATACTGTATATGTGTACAAGGTAAACTCTTATTATGTACTGTATTGAAGGAGCTGGGGCTCCCACGTCGATCGGAAGAATGGACGCGACAAAAAGCTGGAATTCATCCGAGTTGCTTTAATCAAACCAAACACTCAGGCACTCTGAAAAGCCCGTTTATCGGGCAGCAATATATATACATATTATCCCGGAGCGTTTGCCCAGGAAAGGCGAGAGGGGGCGTGGCCCAGCGTCCTGGCTGCGGCCTGGCAAGTTGAGGGCGAGCCTGCCCGGGCGTCCTGGACGAGCCCGGCATGGTGATCGCTCCGCGTCCTTGATAGGTGCAAGGCGATTGTGAAAACCCAGCGGTAGCCGCTACACACGTCCCCCCAGAATCGACTTGCACCGGCAGGGTCAATTTGAGGGGGGTCCTGATGACCCGGCCGAAGCGACCCCTGGCGGGTCGTGGGAGGGGGTCCGGTGTGGTGGTGGGCGGTCGAGTGGGGGGCACCGTGGACGGGGGGCGGCCTCGCCGCGGCGGAAGGGCCACCCGTGGTGGGTGGTCGACGTCCACGTGCGCCGGCTTGAGGCGGTCCACCGCAATCCGGTCCGACCTGCCGCCGATGTCGATGACGAACGACTTGTCGTCCCGTCGCAGCACCCGGAAGGGCCCGTCGTACGGCGGCCGGAGTGGCCCCCGATGTGCGTCGTGACGCACAAAAACATACTCCGCTGTGCGAAGTGCTGGGGGGACGTAGGACTGGGGGTCACCGTGGTGGGATGTTGGCACTGGGGCAAACCGTCGGGCGGCCTCCTGGAGGTCCGAGCGCTGGTGAGCTGCGGACCAGGGACTGGTAGCGTCGGGCACGAATTCGCCCGGGATGCGTAGCGCCTGGCCATAGACAAGCTCGACGGTGGATGCCTGGAGGTCCTCCTTGGGGGCCGTGCGGAGGCCCAAAAGGACCCACGGCAGCCGGTCGGCCCAACCGCCGTCTTGAAGGCCGGCCATGAGCGCGGCCTTCATGGAGCGGTGGAATCGCTCGCACAACCCGTTTGCTTGGGGGTGGTAGGCCGTAGTACGGTGGAGCTTGACCCCCAGGTTGCGGGCGACTGCGCCCCACAGCTTGGAGGTGAATTGTGGTCCGCGGTCTGACGAGATGTCCGCCGGTGCGCCGAAGCGGGCGACCCAGGTGGCGATGAAAGCCTGCGCCACGTCGGCGGTGGTGGTGGAGACGAGGGGAACGGCCTCCGGCCACCTGGTGGTCCTGTCCACCATGGTGAGCAGGTGTCTGAACCCCCGTGACGGGGGGAGGGGGCCCACCAGATCCACGTTGACGTGGTCGAAACGTCGTTCGGGCACGGTGAAACGTGCCAGCGGGGCCTGGGTGTGTCGGTGGACCTTGGCCCGTTGGCAGGCCGTGCAGGTGCTGGTCCAATCGCGGACGTCCCGACGAAGGCCGTGCCAGATGAATCGCGCCGACACCAGCTTCTGGGAAGCTTTCCGGCCCGGGTGGGAAAGGCCGTGGAGGGAGGCGAAGATGCGGCGTTGCCAGGTGACGGGCACGATGG